>NW_027150820.1:600000-974130 GCF_020186115.1 Histomonas meleagridis
GCTGGAAAATCACGGTATAT
Source organism: Histomonas meleagridis (assembly GCF_020186115.1). Taxonomy (NCBI): domain Eukaryota; phylum Parabasalia; order Tritrichomonadida; family Dientamoebidae; genus Histomonas; species Histomonas meleagridis. The sequence goes on from NW_027150820.1 coordinate 600,021, forward strand.
TAAATCTGCTTCAGCTTCTGTAAATACTTTTTGTTCCCGCGTTTTGGGTTGCCAATAATCTGTGATAATTTCTAATGTCTTTAAATATGTCTCTTCAGTACTTTGAATTTCTGCAACAATATTAGCTCTATGATTCACTTTTGAGCGATCTTTGCTATCGAGTATACATGAAAAAGTACATTTCTCTTTCTTTAAAATTGAAATTAAATCAGAAATGGTGTCTGATAAATTAACAGGGTTTTCACCAATAAGTAATGAACCATTTGTGTGATTAAAAGGAAAATTTGATTCAACAAATGTTTGGAAATCTTGATAAGTTTTTCCTTCAAACTCTTTATTTTTGAAAGAAACTTCAAAAGGTGGAATGTCATCATTGCATTCAGTCTTTACAGCAATAAAAGAAGTAAATTTCTTTTGTTCTTTTGGTAAAATTGCAATGAAATATTGAGGTCTTAAGTATTTTCCTGGCCTTTTAGTTTGAATTAATTGCGGATAGAAATCCAAAGGTACCCTTTTACTTGGTAACTTTTCTCGAAAAATTGGTGTTGATATTGCAAGAAATTCTTTGGAATGATCGATTTGTAATTTTTTTGATATTTCGCCGACGGTAATGCCTTTGCCTTTGCCATTCAGAACATATGATAGTTCTTGTATAATTGTTGGCTCAGATGGCCTTCCAAAAGCAATATATTTCCTTTCAGCCATTTTATCGTATTTGATTTGTGTGGGCGGTTTTATTCAATTCTGTAGGTACAGGGTGAATACTTTTTCAATCGCAGTAGTTTTCAAATGTAAAAATTCAAAAGCTATGCACAGTGAAAAGAAATAATGCTTGAACGAAAACTGTAAGTTGTTTAACCCAACAAACAAATTTTAATGATAATTCACAGCTTTGATGAAGAGTTATTTTATTATAAAATATAAAGCGAAGATATTTCTGTATAAAACGAGTGTAGATGTTGTAATGAATAAAACGTTTAACTTTTGAATACCAACAATATGTCATTTTTTGACTACATTTTCCACATCACTTGTCCCTGTAAAGCTGTAAAACAATGGTATCGTATCAACTTTTTGATAATAATTTTTGATGAAAGATGATCAAAACCGTTATTTATGGAGAAACAAGAAATTTAGACGCATTGTGTATCATTCCACTTTTTTTATTTCAAGAAACTATGGCAATCATAAGTGAGAAGATTTCAATTTACTTGATTTATCAAAACTACACACAAGAAAATAATATTTATGTATTTTCAGCGAGATTCAACAACCATAATTTTTGTTATCTCAATTTCTTTTTAAATTATCATCATTCATTCTATATTATTAACGAATGCATTACCCAAAGATACACAGAATACAAGTTTGCAACTTCACCCAAATTTTTGCTCCATTTCTTCCCTCAAAAAGAATTTAAATTTTTGCCAAACGATATGGGCGACCGCTAACGTATTATCCCACAAAAATTCAGAAAACAAAATTTTAAATTCTTTGAATTTTCAAATTAATTAAAATAAAATTTTTATAGGTTAATTAACGTTCTTTTATTCTTCTCTGTTATTTTTAAACCTTAGAGAAGTGTACAAACTGACTTCTTGGGAGGACGAAGAGCCGCAGTTAAGGCCATATCGAAAACCTGTTTAACACCTTCTTGTGTCATAGCTGAACATTCAGCGTAATCAATTGCCTTAATTTCTTGAGCTTTCTGCTTTCCTTGTTGTGGAGTAATTGGCTTTTGTCCGTTTTGTTCAAGAGCAGCTATTGTATCTTCATCGTTTCTAAGGTCCTTTTTAGTTCCTACGAGGATGATTTTTGGATCCTTTGTATATTGCTTGAGCTCGGTTAACCATTTAGTCTGAACATTTGTAAGAGAAGTTGGTTCAACAACGCTGAAACAAACAAGGAAAATATCTGTATTAGTGTAAGAAAGAACACGAATGTTTTCAAGATCTTCCTGACCAGCAGTATCCCAAAGCTGAAGGTTTACATCTTGACCATTAACTTGAAGCTTAACGACATAATTATCGAAAACAGTTGGAACGTAATCGGGTGGAATCTCTTTCTTTGAGTATGCCCAAAGGAGGCAAGTCTTACCAACTGCGCCATCTCCAACAACCACTACTTTGATCTTCTGGGCCATGGAACAAATGAATTTAATTTCAAAGTAGACGGTTTTCCTTTCAAAAATTTGTTGTCAGCCACGATTGTCCCTAACCTTGGCGAATAGGGAAAAGTGTCAATGTTGTAGTCAAAAAGTGAAAGGCGCAACAGAGCTGTAGGCGATTAACTGCGATGAACCTTAACTGATATTTTTATCGAACATGTATTTCGTTGAGCAAAATAACCAACAGAAAAAGAATACTCCATAAATAAATTAATTGATTGTTGATAAAACATTTACTGTAGTAAACTCATTATTTATTTAATTAATTATTTGCAAAATAAATAAACTATTACAAACTACTTAAAGTATCATCACTTTTAAGAGCTTAAAAGTAAAGAAACCAATTCTCATAATGTTTAATAATTTTTAAATTATTACCAAATTTGGTATAAACCATGATTTGATACCATTCACGTAACAAAACTAATAAATTCAGAGTGATAAATCAATATTTTTTTGCCTAAAAGTTGTTTTCATTTTTTTTCATTTACAAGTTTCCGTTATTGTATGGTTTTGAAAAGCAACAAAATATAATGAATAATTATTGATATTTAGATTTTGTTTAGCTATAAAAAATTTAGATCTATTAGTTTGATTCCATTAGATATTTTTTTAACGTTCTCATTTTATTAAAATAAACTTCAGAATTTTCAAACACATGTCCAAATGCAACAAATAATCAATGAAGAATCACAGATAACCCCAGAAACAGAAAACTTTCTTAACCAAATAGGTATTACAAAGGTAGGTGTTAACTACCATATAGTATCAATCATCGGTCCACAAAGCTCAGGCAAATCTACACTTTTAAATCACACATTTGGAACAAATTTTCAAACAATGAATGAAGCAACAGGAAGGCAACAAACAACAAAGGGTATTCATGCCTCTTTTGTAGAAAATAAAATTTTGCTTTTTGATATCGAAGGATCAGATTCAAGAGAAAGAGGTGATGCTGAAGGACTTTTCGAAAGAAAAGCAGCTTTATTTGCATTGGCAATGTCAGAAGTTGTTATGATTAATATCTTTCATCATGATATTGGTCGGTTCAATGCAAGTACTTTTCCACTATTAAAAACAGTTTTTGAAGTCAACATTCAGTTGTTTTCATCTTCAGATGAATCCAAATGTCATTTACTTTTTATTATTCGCGATCCAGAAAAAGATCCAAATGTGATTCAATCAGATGTTATAAGAGATCTTGCTGCTGTTTGGGCTCAAATGACTCTACCATCAAATCTCCGTGGAAAAGCTTTTGAGGATTTCTTCATTTTCCACTTCTTAGCACTTCCTCATTATCGTATTCAACATCAAGAGTTTTTAGATTCAGTAAAAAGCCTCAGAAATCGATTCCTTAACGAAAACCAAGATGATTATCTTTTCAAAGAACCAACTGGTAAGATTATTCCTGGCGATGGATTATATCAATATATTTCAAGCGTTTGGGAATCAATCAACGAAAACAAAGAACTGAACCTTCCGTCTCAAAGGAGAACTCTTTCCAATTTCAGATGTGAAGAATTTATTGAAGAAGCATATAAATATGTTGAAGAAAGATCCAAATCTGAAATTGAAGAGCCTTTGTCTAATGAAAGTGTTCTTGATGACTTTAAGAAGATTGCTGGAAGTATTTCCAATTTTGCAATTGATAAGTTCAATCGTCAATCATCTAAATATGTCAAAGAAATTGTAGAAGAAAAACTAGAAATGCTTAAATCACGAATTGGCGAGTTTTTCTTCAAGCTATATTCATTGAACTGTTCTCTTTTTATCAAGAAAGAGGAAAAAAGTTTTAATGACTTTATTTTAAACGGTCTCCCAAACCGTTTTAGCGGTTTTGACGGTTGGGAAAGAAAAGCAAGAGAACAATTACAAAAGAGCTGTCAAAAGATACAAGAATTTTTAGCAAATACACTTGTTGAAGGTTATGCTTGGGAATATGATTGGAGTGAGTTTGAAACCTCTAAATCAGAATTCATAACCAAAAAAGTCAATGAACTTGCAGAAGGACTTGAACTTGAAGTGTTTAACAACCGCAATACTTCTTACCAAAAGGATATAGATGAAGATTTAAATAAAGCGCCTCCAGATATGTGGACAATTCTTCGGAAGAAGATGCATACCATCATCCAAGAATCTCGCGAAGAAATTGAAGACTGTCTTAAGAAGAATACGATTGACTTGCATTGTACGAATAATATTGATAAGCGATATCACAATTCTACAGTTGCACGTGTTCTTAACGCGTCACGATATGTCAAAACGAAGATGAATCTTCGATTTGAAGAGATTTTCAAGCTAGAAAATGGCAAAACTCGGAAATGGACTCCAAATGTTGATATTCAAAGCTTGTATGAAGAAGCTCGTGAAAGTGGCCTTAATGTACTTAAGATGTTTTCAGTATGCCAATTACGAGAGAAAGGCGAACGTATCCCAGCCAGGGATGCCCTGAGCCAACAAATCATTCATCCCATCAACGTCCAACGGTTAGAGTCCGAATTCAATGAGACGATACAGAAGGAATACGTTAACGCTGTCAGGATTCAAGAATCGTATAAAGTCCGAAATAAGATTCCAATATGGATGATTGTCTTAATCATTATCTTTGGAATTGATAAATTACGTTTTGCTTATACGCATCCAACTGTTACGTTAATTATATTAATGTTTATTGGTATACTTTTCATATTATATACCAAAGGATATTTAAGTGAAGTTGCATATCGAACGCGAATATTAATAACAAAGTTTGTCGAGTCAGTGTATAATTTATTCTTCGGAAATAAGAAGCAAAAAGAAGAAGTTCCGCCTTCAGTACAAAGAAGTTTACAGAACACAACTGTTGTGAGAAGGAAAACTGCAACAAAACGTGTGACGAGGCCTCAAGTTGAATCAGGATCACAGTTAAGTCGTGCAAATTTGGTGCCGAATGTGAAGACTGCACCGATTGCAAATGAAGAACCTGTACAGAAAAAAACAAAGAAAAGAAAAATGAGCAAAAAGTTCTCGTCTTACACTATACGTTCAGACACAAAAAATTTTGGGAAGTTAATCGATTAATTAGTGATAAATAAAAATTATTTTTATACTGTCAGTTTACGTTTGGATGGAAAATAACGAAACTCCTTGAGCTCAATGAAGAGATTTTTCGTGTTTTGTTTTATCGTGTAAAAAAGTGATATAAAACAAGTGAAGTGACATATTTATCATTTGAAAAAGTGGAAATAAGAATTTTTTTGATATAACGATAGAAAGTCTGACAAATGCACTTTTATGTTTACTGCAAAATGAAAAGGTAAAAATACTTTAAATTTAAACCAAAACATAAGAACTTCTAATATAAAAAATGAGAGACATTAAAAAATGTTAGTGTTATTGACCTTTTTCTCTAAATTTTCAAAAATCTGTTTTAAATTACTTTACTTAATCAGAATGTTGTAATGCTTAGACCTAAAAAAAAAAAAAAGATTTAAAAAGGAATTTGAATCGTTTAATAACTTAAACTCCATGTGTTGAAAATATTTGATTAAGTATAACAAAGCTTCCTTGAACTTGACCAATAAGGAAAATCTCAAGGAAAGCGAGGGTGTTTTCTTCTCCTTGGAACATTGTTTCACCTTGAACAGAAATCAAAATTGTTCCTGGAACAGATGGTTGTGCGATGAAATTTGTACAAGCTTTCATATTAGAAAGCATTCCTTCGTCCATTAACTTACTCATAATTTGTTGTTGACCAGAAAATGTTGAATTTTGCATTGTGAAGCAAGATTGGTCGGTATATAATGATTGAAGTTGTGCTCTCTTGTTAACATCATTATAAAGACCATAATAAAATTGTGCGAAGTTGCGAGCAATTTCGGTAACTTCATGGAGTGTGTTTTCGAATGGATTCATTTATAAAAATGTGAACGACCACGACCCTTTATTTGAAATATAGCGGTTTTTGAATGGAAAGCTCACTTTTGAAAATCACGTTGAAATCAAACAAAGTCTTTCAAATAGGGCCGTTTATGATTTGCTCGAAAGGAAGACGTTTATGTTTTGTTATTCAGACAAACTCCTCATATTCTCATCATTTATTGTAGGAATTTACTCTAAAACAACGAAGAGAAAAAGGATTTTTTTTTATGCTTCGAAACATAGACATATCCAAAATAATTAAATTATATCTTTTGCTGGAAGAAGAATTTGAATATTTAAAGATTTAATAACATTTCCAGAATGAACTTAATTTCTGCATTTGGGATGATATAAAACTAAAAGAAACTGAAATGATTCCAATCTTGCTATTTCTATAAGTCACTTTTCAAAAAAATACTTTACACAAAAGGCACTTTTGCTTCCCAAAGAATGTTACCAAAGGAAACAACCAGAAGAGAAAAATGTCTTAATACTGCAAAAACAATTTTTAAAGAAAGAAGCGGCTTTTCACTAAAACTTGATTCTCCAACGGAACAGGAAAAAGAACTTTTAAAACAATTACCTATTGTTGATTACGAAAATATAATCAAAACATTGGACACAAAAAAAGTAACTGTTCATATGTTATTGGAAAAACTAGGCTATAGTTATCCATATGATTCTAAAATAATTTCAACTTTTATTAATGAAAATGATAATAACATATCCAAGCATCAGATAATTATAATTGGTTACCAACTTTTATCCCTTTGCATGGGTGCTTTTACTCCCAACGACTTTAATTTATTTATGGAATATTTTCAAAAAGTTATTGATTTGCATAATGAATTTACAGATAAAATTAATTCATATTTCTTGATTCTCTTAACCAAGGCTCTTCAAGATTCACATTTTGAATGGACCGAAGATTGTTTTGTTTCAGTCATCAAAATGTTTTTAAATAATTCAAGTCTTGATCTATTATTTTTTGATTCTTTAATTGAAACGTTAGAACTTATTTTCAGTAATATGTATAGTTTTGAAAAATGCAGAAGTTTATCATTTGATCTTATCTATTCCATTTATTCGAATGAATATCCGATTGTAAAAGGTGCTTCTGTTGATAAAATACTTACTATAATCCACCCCTTATTACTTAATTTCGATCCCAAGCCATTAAAAGTGTTTGGTTTTTTGACGAAATTTGAGAGCAAACAAAACACCGAACTTTTTGAGTACATCATTGAAACTTTCTTTTCAAAAGTCAAATCGTCTTTTGAAAACAAAGAAATTGAAATTCACCAATCGAAAAAACTTTTTGATGTTCCCGAATGTAAAGATCAAACCTTTGACTTTGAATATATTGACAAAGATATTTTTCATAATAACTTTATAATTCCTAATGAAGTTATCATTCATAAGAAGGAACTTTTTTCATTAATACCATATGAAACAAATGAAATAATATCAACACTTAAAACATTTCTTGAACAAATGAATGAAACTAATCTTGACTTATTTATTGGTGAAATTAAGAAGAAATTATTCCATAATTCGAATGTACGATATGAAACTATTATAATATTTTTATATTTACTTAATGAGAATCCTCAATTACTTCCACATTTAGAAGATTTACTTTTATCGAATATCATTTTTGATCCAGATTTAACAATTTATGGACCATTTGCATTATGTGAATCTAATAAATCTATTAATTTAATTCGAGGATTTATAATTTCATTTTTACAAAAGAATGATTATAAATTAATTCTGAATTTCATGTTACAAAATAAAGATAAACATTATTTAATAAGTGAAATATTAATGCGTTTACTTATTAAAAAACATATTAATAATGATTTAATAGTACCCGAATTATTTGAACAATTAATTTCGACTTCAGTTTACTTACAAAAAATTAATGCATTAGAAAATGTACGGATATCAGTTTTTACATTTTTATTTTATTTACTTAAAGATCCAAAATTACAAATAATTTGTATTCAATCACAAACTATTATTAATTTGTTATTAAGGTTTTCATATGAAAAAGGTTTAACGAATATAATATTTGAAGTTTTATATAATTTAATAATGAACATTCAACAAAATGATATTAAAAAACTTAAGTTATTAATAAAAGGATTCTTTAATGAAGTTTATAAATGTAAAGAATTAAATAATAAAACATTTGAAGTTGTCACAAAGATTATTGAGTTTAGACCATATTATATAACATATTTTTATAAATTTTTGTTTTTAATGATAAAAGAAATAAATGATGAAAATAGAAAACAAATTTATTTCGAACGAATTTTAACGATGATAAAGGCTACAATTCAATATAGACATAAAGGATTTACACCAATAATTAATAATTTTATATTTAATACATTAGTACAATTAATTGATTATATTACATATGAACAATTATTAAATTTATCAACACGTTCTTATTGTCAAAATAAAAATTCATTGTTTTTGTTTAGAACTCCGATTTTCTTATCATTATTTTTGATTAAATATGGAAACACTTCTGAAATCAAAAAAGTTTTAACTAAATTTTTGGATTTAGCTAAAGATTCTGATTATAATTCACGTGTTTTACATGACGGTAATATTGATTTAATATTGTTAAGTTATTTTGAAAGTTCTGATCATGTTATTACTTATAAAGGAGTTAATTTCAAGCTTAATTTAGATGAACAAATAATAAAAAATATTGTTTTTCCTTTATTACAACAAATATTAACAACAAAATCGAATTATTTAATAGCCAAAAAAGTAAAAAACATAATAATTAATCAAAAGAACATTTTAATATTAAAATTAATATTAAACATCTTAAATTTAAATTCGATAAAACCTAAACAATTAATACCAATTGGTACACTTAAAACTTATGCAGAAGTTAAAGGATTTAAAGGAAAAGATTTCTCTGGGTCATTTACTATATCATTTTGGCTTAAACCAGATACTTCTTTATTATTTGAAACAACAAGTGTTATAAATTTATTTAATTTTTCAAATGATTCATATTATAATTTCTCAATATTAATGCAAGGTTCATCATTAATAGCAACTTTCGAAAATAATAAATCACGAACATTAGTACCATTATGTCAAAAATTAACTTCTAATACATGGACACATTTCATTTTAGTCTTTAAGAATGTTTTAACTAACAATAATAACAAAAGTTGTGAAAGACCTAAAATATTTGTAATTAAAGACTTCCAACGAATTCATGACGCTGATTTTACTATTATTGATTTTAAGAACACGAAATTAAACTTAAAAATTTCGGGAATGAGTCATAATGATAATAATAATAATAAAATATATGAAATTAAAGAAAAGAATAAACAATTTGGAATTATCTCTGATTTTATGTTCTTTGATCATATAATTTCTAATGAAGAAATTAGTCAATTAATGAATTCGATTGGTAATTATCAAAATATTAAAAATGTAACATTTTCAACATCACTTTTTAATAATGAACATGAAAACAAAACGCAAATTATTCAATTCGATGATAATAAAAAACGTCAATTCCAAGTTAATTATATAAAGAATTCATTAACATATGAAACAATATCATTTTATATACCTAATTTTCTAATTAATTTTGTTAAATTATTAAATGATAATAATATAAATCAACAATTTGCATATATAATATTAACAATAATTAAAGAAACTATAAATGAAATTAATTTACCTGAATTACCTTCGTTAATTTCATCGATATTATATAACAACAAAAATGAAAATATTTCATTAAATTTCGAATTGTATAAAACTATTTGTGCAATTACAATGCGAATTAAAGACGAAAAAATCAAACAAAATTGGTTTAAAGAACTTATCATTAATTGTCAAATATGGCATAACTCGAAAGATTTTGATTTAATATTAAATTATTGGGGCAATGAATGTATTAATAATTTTGAAGAACAATTTATAAATACGAATAATGTTTCATATTTTTTATTACATTTTAAGCAATATTTCTTAGAAGGATCTTTAACTTCAATTGATAATTTTATTATATTAATTAAACGATTATTCATCTTAAACACTAAAAAATTTGATGTCGATTTATTATTTTCATTTTTGGAACTTAAAAATGAAAAATTAATCGAAATCACATTAGAAATAATTTTGTCTATTTCTGATTCGATATTAAAACATTGTCATTTTAATGAGATTGATTATGTTTTCCCATTAAATAATAACAATATTAATATAACTATAACATCATTATTATGTTATCATCAATTATTAAAATCGAATTTCCATTTAAGTATCTTCAAATATTTAAGTAAAATGAATATAAGTGAAGAATTACTTAAACAATTGGAGTTATTTGTAGGTGTTTATCCGAATTTGTTTACTTTGAATTGTGCGTTAGCTTTGTTTTTAAATACAAATATTAATATGTTACCACTTGAAATTTCAACTTCGAATGTTTGGTTTATATTCCCGATTTTACTTTCTTGTAAAAATGAATTTAAACGTAACGAAATAATTCGATTTGTTGTTAATAATTCGGATAAATTTGATATTAATTATTTGATTTATTTTGTGATGTATTTATATATTAAAAATATTTGTGATTTTGATTTTTATAAGGATTTAATTAATAAGTTATATAGTAAATATAAAACTTTCGATGATAATAAAATTTATGATTTATTATTAAATATAATTTCAACAATATTTTTACATCCGAAAAATAATAATTATAATAAAGAATTACTGAAGTTATTGAATGTTAATGAATATGAAAATATAAATGAAAATAATAAGAAAATCGAAATTAATGATATTTATGAATTAATACTTTTAACAAATGACTTCTTAAAGGAAGAAAATAAAATTAATTTTTATTATTTCTCAAAAGTAGAAAATAATAAAATTTTCGAAAGTGAACTTTTCGATAAAGCAAAGAATTTGATCAAGATTTTAGAATCGAAAAATTATTTTAATGATCAAAATAAATTACAAATCCAAAATTTGATAAATTATTATATCGATAAAAAACATTTTGAAATAATTAAAGATTTTGATGAATATAATTCGTTAATTAAAAGATTTCGACGATTTTATAATAATAATTTTAATGAAACTTTGAAAAAATTGTTTTCCTTAATTAACGGAGTATTTGTTACACAAACAAATTCTCCAATTTCAATATTAGAAGATAACATAAAGATTAAAAATGATTTCATTTCATTGGATAATATTAATGATAATGAAATCTTTAAGTTTTATGTTAATTTCATTCCGTTGTTACATAAAAACAAAAAAATAAATTTCAAAAATTCCGATTTTATAAATTATAAATTTAAAAATTTGTATCTTATAAAACATAATGCTTCTTTAGAAATATCATTAAAAATACAAAATAATTTAATGACATTTAAGTCTAAATCTGAACATATTAATATCAAATTAAATCAAATTAAATTTTTGATTTATATAAATTCAAATTCGTTTTTGATTTATACTTTAAATAATAAAAAAAATTTAATCGATTTTACTGAATGTCCAATTTCAAGTTCAAAAGATTCATTGAAAAATAAATTTACTGATAAATGGTTAAATAGAAAAATTTCAACATTTAAATTCATTTGTTTATTAAATGTATTAAATGATAATTCGAATGAATTTTTATTCCCATTCGACAAGGAGGACGTTAAGATTGACGACTTTTTCAATAGTGATTCGGAGGACGTTTATAAACGTGTTCAGCAAATAGAAAAAGATGAAGAAATCGGTTATTGGATTTTAAAGGCATTTCATAAGTTATTAAATGAAAAAACTCTGAAAAGAAAATCTCATATACAATTGCCAAGCTTTTCATGTCAAGATGTTATGAAAATTAATAACCAAAATATTATATTTGCCAATACTGTTAATGATAAACATGCGTTTTGCGTCGTATTTGAAACTGGTGATGTTTGCTTCTTTAATATTAGCTTCTTTAATAATAAGCTAAACCTTAAAGTGAAGAATAATTATCTCATTGAAAACATCAAAAATTACAAATTGTACTCCGCCTTAAATACTTCGTATGCAATCAGTGATAAAAATATTATTATTCTTGAACCTGATGGAAAAAAAGTTATCAATTCATTATCATATAAATCTTTTATTATGAGCGAAAAAGTCTTTGTACAAGATGAATCAACAATATCACTGATGAACATGAATTCGATTTTCGAGTCACAAAAGATATGTAATATCAGTCATCGAATTACATCATTAGCAACAGCAAAAGATCTTTTATTCTTTGCCATTGGGACAGAGGACTGTAATGTCATAGTTAAATCTATGATAACTGGTAGAAATATTACAAAATTTGATCTTGATAATAATATCCCAACAAAAATAATAATCACCAAAATCTGGAAATTCATAATCGTTCAAACTCTCAACGACAGATTATTTGTCTTTGATGTTAAAGGTAAAAAGATTTGTGAAGTTTCTAATTTCCCTGAAATTATGCATTGGTGCACATTTTCGATTGATAACATCACTGACTATGTTGCTTTCGAAGATACAAATCATAACATATCTTATTTCGAAGCAATCAATCCGAATGATATTCATCAAATTGAAAAAGTCGTAGCAAAGTGCATTTCATTTGATGAAGCGCATAACTCAATTGTTGTCATACAACCGAACAGAACAATAACTTTTCTTCCACTAGAGAAAACATCAGAAAAAATTTAGTAAAAAAAATGGTTTACAAAAAGTGTCTTTTAACGTTCTCTAATGTCGCAACAAACTTTGGACTTCGTCAGTCAAAGAGATTTGTTTTTCTTTTCAATGAAGTTGGATATCTCTTGTTTTATTTCTTCGAATGGTTCTGTGTTTTCATATTGGGATAAACTATTTTCGTTGATAATATCAATTGCTGCTTCTGCGACTTGATCTGGATTAGCAAATGTTAGTGATGGGATTTGAGGAACAATAATTCCACAAATGTAATCAACACTTTCGAGAAATTCATCTGTTGTATTTTCACCAACAATCTTTGCAAAGCAAAGAAATCTTGCATTAAGCAATGGTATTTTGTATTGAACTGATTTTAAAATTAAATTTTGAGTTTCAATAAAATCGTCAAAATTGTAAAGTCCATCGCAAAGGTAAACAAATTCTGAAATAGATGGGTAATGACATTCATGATATTTAGTTGATATCAGTAAACATGTTGCTGAAAATAGTTGAATTTTTCCAATAACAACTCGATTGTCATGAAAATATTTATCAAGGAGATATACAGCTGTATTAAGTGATTCATAAGACAGGTCAAAAACTTCAATTATTTCTATGTACCATTTGATAATTTTCTTTCTTTGAGATTCATTTAATGTTGAATATGAAAACATAGAGTGAGTTATATTTTTTCCTATTTCGACGTATATTTGTGTATACTCATAACACGGCTCCAAAAATTGGAATGAATTATCTTCCATAAGTTTAATAACATCAAATCTTGATGAATTATTTAAACGGTTGTATTTGGTGTGCCCCAAAAAAAAATGATGAAAATTAGTCCCATTAAAAAAAATAAAACAGAAACAACACAGCCTCGAGTGATAACTACTGTTACTTTAAACCCTTGTTATGATAAGACAGTCACAATTCCAAGTTTTACTTATGGCGGAATGAATCGTATCCAAAACATTACGATTGAATATGCTGGTAAAGGTTTCAATGTTTCCAAAGGTCTCGCAAACCTTGGGTATCAAACTATAGCTACAGGTTTTATTCATTCATCAGATATTGATGAAGCTTATGGATCGCTTCTCAATGTTACACCAGACCCTATCATATGTCCTGGTAGTGCCCGTATTAATACTAAAATATATGACATATCTAAGGGCATTACTACAGAACTTAATGAACCTGGAAAAACAGTTGATTCCAAAACTATCACTCAACTTACACAAAAAATCCAAACCTTATCAGCACGTTCATCTGTTCTTATTTTTTCTGGAAGTATTCCACCCGGTTGTAAAGATGATATATATAAAGAATTAATACAAATTTCCAAACGAAACTGTCGATTTATTGTATTAGATTCATCATCCAATCCACTTAAACTTGGGATTGAATCACTTCCAAACATGATCAAACCGAACAAAGAAGAACTCGAATTGTTAATCGGTAAAAAATTGAATTCGCTTAACGAAATCAAAGATGCAGCGCTTGATCTTGTTCATCATGGAATCGAAATTGTATGTGTAACACTTGGTTCTGAAGGTGCAATCTGTGTAACAATGGAAGAATGTTTGTTTGCACCTGCTGTAAGTAACATAAATGTGAAATGCACTGTTTGTGCCGGCGATAGCTTCATTGCAGGCTTCTGTGTTGGTGTGGTGAATAACTTGAGTAAAAAGGAATGCTTCAAAATGGCTGTGGCGGCCGCTACAGCAGCTGTGGTACAAAGCGGCTCGGCTGTGGTGACGAAGGAACTGATGAACGAGTTCTTAAATAGGGTCGAAATAAGGAATATATAAAAAGGAATAAACGATTTCTCAGTTTTGTATAAGATTTGAGTAGGCATTTCTTCAGAGATGACGCATCCAAATCAGGATTTGTTTCTAGTAGGAACTAAGAAGATCTGTTTAAACAGATTCATAAAATTTAAGAATGTTGTTTTTAATTTTTTTAGAGATTTTCAAGATCATTTCTTTTTGTTTTAAAATAACATCTAATTGAGAATTTGATATAACATAATTTGAATGTATTCATATACTAAAAATATGGTTTGTCTATCTTTTGTTGAAGAAAACACGGTAGTAATTACAAGCAAAATTTCTCATGTTTGAATTTTTGATTTAGGTCAAATCCATTTGGATTTTCTTGTGTTTGTACTGTACTGTTCAATATATTTTGGTTTACCACTATTTTGATATCCTTTTAACTCTAAATTTAGAGATATTGTTGGCATGTTATTTGCTTTTTAGATATTCATTTGGTAAGACTTGTTTTTCATATTGAATTGTTCTTAGAATATTTATCCTCTATTTTACCAGAAATTACCTTTTTCCTATATATATATATATATATATATATATATATATAGTTTTGTTTCTAGTATAAAATTAATATTTACATAATCGTTGTAATATTTTAAAGGATATAAAAATTAATAATTATCACCAATTATTACGTTTCGAAGAGATGCACAATAGTTCAAAATTACTTGAATTACCATCAAAAATTTCTCTCTTTATATATATGGTCCTAACCAATAACTATTAGCTTGACCTTGATATGGTTTTGGTTGGTAATTTCTATATTTTAAAAAATATTAATCAAATTCCTTGGATTATTAAATTAAGAATTAGAGTTTTATATTTTCGAAATTCACAATCACATAAATTTGATTCTTTAAATTCCTTTTATAATGAAATTATGATTAAAATTCTCAGAGAATAATTGATAATTAATGTTGACATAGTAAAAATAAATGAAAACAGATCAATATAAAATGATCTTTTATTTTATGATCAAGCTTCCAATGATTCCTTCACCGCACATAAATAGTTTTTACATGATTGTTTTTTTAAAAAAAGCATTTATATATAAAATCTGCAAATACATTTTTGATTAAAAAGTAGAACTAATTTCAATTTTTCTTACTCGTTTACTGGATATGCTTTAGGAATTAAATCTATAAGTTGATGATTATTTTCTTTTGTTGGACACTCCATATATGAGAAAGCATTAATTTCTGCTGAAATTTGATTTGGTTAGATGGAAAATCCTTCAGATGTTTTCATATTTGTTCTAGCATTTTGTTCCAAGAAGAATAACCGGTGGGATATTTTGAAAATATTTTTGGGTTCAACATATATAGCGGATGTACATAAATGAACCAATATCAAAAAATACTGAAAAAAAGAATTAATACTTTATATTGGAAAATCACGTTTTCTGCGTAGTCCTATTGTAGGGACACATCTAGTGGGATGTGTACCTGGATATCAACATATTTTTGGAGATTTGCATTCAATGATCACAAAGTAATCGACAAGTTAACTCAAAACATGATACAGGTTTGCTTTTCAACATTATGATATCCCATAATTAATGTTTTAATTTCTTTTGATCCATTTTAGGAATTTTCGTTTTTTAACCGTTTTGCCTCACAACTGTATTTTGCGGCACTTTTTAAGTCGATGAAGGGATGCAGCTCCCCCAAAAAAAACATTGCTGACGTCGAAAAAGAATTTATTACCCACACCAGTAGTACAAATGCCAGATCGTTTAAATTATGCTGTTGTTGTTATAAGAATAAATTCAAACATTCTGAAAAAGATAAAGATAAGATTATTTTAGAAGACATAAACACATCAGAGAAGATGCTTGTTTTAGACTTAGACGAGACTCTTGTTCATTGTTCATTTTATCCACTTGATTATTTTGATGAGCGTACTTCAATAATGATCGAAGGTGTACCTTATGATATATATATTCAAAAAAGGCCGGGAGTAGATGAGTTTCTGAAATTTGCGATGAAGAACTTTATTGTTGTTATATTCACAGCATCTCTCCCACAATACGCCAACCCAATAATTGACATACTTTGTCCGAATTTGCCTCAAAGTCAGCGACTTTTCAGAGACAAGTGCACTTTTTGTGATGGATTGTACGTTAAGGATTTGAAAGTTTTCCAGTTCCCTTTGGAAAAGATTATTATCATAGATAACAACCCTTGTTCTTTTATGTTGCAACCTGATAACGCTATATTAAGTATAACGTGGGAAGGAGATAAAAATGATAATGAATTAATGGATACAATTTATGAAGTGCTTCGAAATTGTCTTAATGCTAATGATGTGAGAAACGTTTTAAGAAAAAGGAAAACTTTGTAGATATTGATATCATCAATATAAGATTGTATGTGCGTGTTAAGTAAATTGTTTATAATAGCTTTATTTTTTTTCAAGAAATAATCAGCTATGTAAATTTTCTGTGTAAGCTTTTAAGTACATATCAGATATGAGTTCTGAGTGCAGTAAAGTATAAATAACAATCTATTTGAGAAATGATAAAATCTTTAAATCCTTTAAAGGTAAAAACAAATCGTTTTAATAGATAAAATGAGATATCTCCTTATCATTTTAACCTATCAAAAAGAAAAATAGAGATTTTCTATATAAATTTTTTTTTGCTTTTTCAAATTATTTTAAAAAGATAATAGACACAGCGCATAAATTCCCATTGATGTGGATGTTAATCTTCAAAAAGAAAAAATATTTTTTCTAATTTAACAAACCCCAGTCAATCAAATAACGTATTAAATGGCGGAAGAAGAAGAACACAAACAAAAACTTACAACAGAAGAAGAAGTTCGAGAACTTAGTATTAAAAATACACGTAATTTATATCAGCTTTTAATTACTAAATCAAGTAAAGAAATCAAGCAACAAAAAAAATTCCAAGATCGTGATTCACATTTTGGAACAGAAGGACTTATAGAACATCGATCATATAAAGATTCGAATTACGAACTTAAATATCAAATTCAAGATATAGGAATACAATCTTCTTCAATGACAAAAGAAAATCAAGGCCAAACTCGATGGATACGACAAGTTAATTCTAATACCCAAAGTAAATATTTGAGTCTCACTGACGAAGAAAAACAAAAAATTCTACAAAGTGATGAATTTTTAGAATTTGTCCATAAAGTTACAGATCGAGTATCACCAATTTTGACATCCAATTATTTAACTAATTTATTTGAAGATGAATTAAAAGGAATCAAAGCCATTGATATAACCTTAGTCAAAAGTTTTAGTATTACACAACTTCAAGAATCATTTATATTAAAAGATGCGCGTTTTAATTATAAAATCAATTATATAGACTGGATGCCAAATCATGATAACGTATTAGGTGTTTCATTTTCACGTGTTAATGAATACGAAGAATATTTAAATGAGCGTAGTAAAGGAAGCATTGAATATATATTTATATGGAACTTCGAAAGTATTTTACATCCACAATATATATTAGAGACGCCATCGATAGTGAACATCTTTAAATTCCATCCGCAGTTAGAAAACATTATAATCTGCGGCTGTTTTAATGGGCAAATATTATTATTTGATTTAAATGATAAGAACACATTAGTTAATCAAGAACTTCGTAACAATTATTCAACAGAAGATTCATTTAGTCAAATATATCATAGTAAATATAGTAGTTTTTTAATATTAGCAACAAATTTATCTACAAAGAATTCCACCGAAATAATTACTGATCTTCAATGGATCGAAAATCAACAACGAATTACACGTATAGGAGAAATAGAAACTAATGAAACGATTACCGAATTTATTACATTATCTATGGATGGCCGATTAATTATATGGGATATTAACTTTGAGAATAATCATATTCATTCTAATGTCGAGTTATATTTACCAGGCTCATCATTAATTAATGAATGGACTCCGATATTTACAATGAATTTATATAAGTCGCAACAAAATAACATATTAATTCCAAGTAAATATTTCCAACTAAAAGTTAATAAAAAAGAAGAAATAACTGGAGATATAAATGTTATTACTGACGAAGGGGAAATTATAATATTTAATTGGCTTAATGGTCAAGATCGCACTATTTTAGGGAGACAAAATCCACAAATATTAAAACGAACACAAATATTATATCATAGTGCAATTAATTTTATAATTTCTCCATTTTTAAAGAAGTTTTATTTATGTTGTGATCAATCATATATAGTATTAATATATTTATCAAAAAATATCGAAGAATTATATCGAAGTTCAATACGGAATTCGAATATAACATGCGGAATATTTTCGCCAAGTAGACCATCGATATTTTATATCGGGAAAGAAAATGGAGAAGTTGAAATATGGTCATTATTAGATAAAAGTTATGAATGTTTATTTACTCAATCTTTATCAAGTCATAAAATAACTTATTTAAGTTTTAATAATAATAAACAAGATTTATTATCTGTGGGATGTAATGATGGGTCTATAATTATATATAAAATTCCTGAGTTTTTATTAAATAAATTACCAAACGAAGAAAATAATTTAAAGGATTTCATAAAACAACAAAGAAATTATTATAATCAAACAGAAAATAGATTCTCAATTAGAAATAGTAATAATGATAATAAAAATAAAGACGAAAAGGATCAAAACGTTGAACAAGAAAATAAAGAGAATCAAAATGAAGAAGAAGATGAAGCTGATGATAAAATAGATCAAGAATTGGTACAATTCGAACGCGAATATAGTAAAATTTGTAAAGAATTCGAAATTCTTGAAAAAGAACAATTTAATTATTAATAAATGTTTTATTAAATATAATTTTTTTCATTAAAAACTTTTTTAGACACATTTATTTTCTTTTCGCAAATTTGTATCTATATACCGTTACTTAGATATAAAATTATTGGAAATTTCGACAATTCATCCATATATATCGGACATTCTACAATCTTGATATTACAAATATGTAGTATACATTAGTGATTGATTAAATTAATATTTGGGTAATAAATGATCGTTTAGCTGAATGATTAGTAAATTTGTGTTGAAATTGATCGTCTTTAATTGATTCCCAATTCAAAAAACCGCTACGATGTGAGGAAAAATCAATAGAAATACATATTTTTAATTGGCACTAATGGTGGGCCTATTATTATGTTATCTCATTTATACAGTAAGAGATTTTCATTTTAACTTTTTTGAATTTTCAACTTTTTCACTAGTTTATTTTAATCAAATTTGAGTTGATATATCCGTGATGAAAATTTTCCACATGAAACCAAAGGAACATTGCGACTGGGAAACACTTCTATCAATAAATCAAGCAATTTTTAGTTTGAATGAAGAAAATTTCTCTAGATCTTTAGGTTTAATAACCCACAATTATGATGAAATCCATCCTTTATCTTATGATTTAATGATTATTCAAATGATATATTATTCCTTTGTAATTAAAAATAATAATGTTGAAATATTTTTTAATATTATAAAGGAAATAAGAACATTTGAAGAGATTAATAAAATCAAATCTAATATATTTGATATATTTGGGCAATTTCTTAATAATAAGCATACACATGAATCATATTATCTTCTTGAAGCTATGATTGAACGTGATTTTCTTGAACCAAACATTGTAAAAAACAACAATAGTGTTTATTTTGTACATTATATGTCTAAAGAAGAATTAGCAATCCTTTTAAGGAAATATGGTTTTGTAAATTATGAAGAACTTTCAAAGAATGATTGGGAGCTTCATAAGAAATATGTCAAAGAAGGAGTTAATCCAAATGAAATAGCAAAAATAATTCGAAATGATGAAATCGAAAAACTTCAAGAAATATCATCACAAAATGAATTCGATTTTAATCAAACAATTGAACCATCACTTTATGAAAGATGTTCATTTATTAATCAAAGAAATGTTACACTAATTGATTATGCAGCATTTTTTTCTTCTGTTAAATGTTTTAAATATTTACTTATGAATAATGCTAAAGTAGAAAATACAGGTAAGTATGCAATTGCAGGTGGAAACGAAGAAATCATTCATTTATGTGAACAAAATCATTCAACATTTATAGATGCATATGAAACAGCAATTGAATTTCATAGAAATGATATTTTTCATTATCTTTATGAAAACAAATTAGAAGAAATTAATAATTTAGAAGAATTAGGATAGCTTTGTGTTTTATATCATAATTATGAAATATTTTCATTTTTACTTAAAGAAGGAATCAAAATCAATGATGATATTATTAATGAAGCAGCAATTATTGGAAATATTTTTTTAGTTGAATATTTTCTTAAAGAGCATTCTATTTCGCCTGATATTTTGGTATATTCAATTAGATCAAGAAATATTGAACTTATTGAATACGTTTTAAAACAAAAAGGAATTGATATTAATGCTAAAAATATTTATTTGTTTTATTTGATATTTATTTTGATAATTTCTTATTTCAAAATAAAATTTGGAAATTATTTAAATTATTTTGGACGGCACTTATTAGAGCATCTTGGAAAGGTCATACAGAAATAGTTAAATTATTTCTTGAACAAGAAGGAATTGATATTAATTCTAAAAATATTTATTTGTTTTATTTAAAATTTATTTGAATAATTTTATGTTTCAAAATAATATTTCAAAATTATTTAAATTATTTAGAACAGCACTTATGTATGCATCTTCAAATGATCATACAGAAATAGTTAAATTACTTCTTGAACAAGAAGGAATTGATATTAATGCTAAATATATTTATTTGTTTTATTTCATATTTCAAAATATTATTTGGAACTTATCCAAAATATTTGAAACAGCACATATGTTTGCATCTAGATATGGTTATACAGAAATAGTTAAATTACTTCTTGAACAAGAATGAATTATTACCAATAGTAAAAATATTTATTTGTTCTAATAATTTGGTATATCAAAATAAAATCTAGATTAGAATATCTATTAAAGAAGGCATAGATAGGATTAATTTGATAAAGCTCAATTACATAATTCTAAAAAACATGGGTAGCACAATCTCATTTTTTTAACATTGTGTGTTAAAATATTCATTTTGATGAATTATGAACGTCTCTTTAATCCGTCTCTATAAAAAATTCCATAAAAATTTTAATATTTATCCTGATGAATTTATTTTCCCTTTGTATGAAAATAAAAAACCTGATTAACTAAATGACCATTACCACATTATCAATAAAATTTGTGAATTATCCAAAAATATAATTTATTCCACAAATACTTGTAAAAAAATATACATAAAATTATATTTACTAATAAATAACAAAACAATAATTTTAATTTCTTTTCTTTTTAAACTTTCTTTCTTGTTCCCATACTCCAGCATTGTACGATTTCTTTGTAAAAGAAGAAAGCTGTGTATCATAATAACCAGGACCGATTTCATCCATTTTTCTCTTTTTCTCATTTGAACTTTTTGGGAAAGAAATTTTAGTACTTTTATTAATTGATCTATCGATCATATAATGATCCGGTGGAGGAGCGCAATGATCAGCTCCATTTGATACCCAATCACCGATTTCTTTATATCTTGTATTTAATATTTTTATTGATTTATTATTATTATCAATTTTTACATTATATTCGGCAGGAGAAGGAGAGTCATTATTTAATGTTTTCATTCGGACGCTTTTATCCATAAACGCAGGACTACTTTTATTCTTAACTGACTCGAAATTATTACTCGAAATGTTATAACTTCCAGGTCCAATATTTTCATATGTTTCATTTGATCTTAGCTTATGATTTATGGATTTACTCTTGAATTGATACGTTTCTGGCCCATTTTTTGCATTTCGATTAATGGTATAATCTGATGGACCTGGAAATTGTGAATCGATTTCTTTATGAAATCGAACATCGCCTGATCCAAATCCAACACCGGGGAAAATATGTTGTGATTTATTATGTGTGGTTTGATATGATGTCGGTGATGGTGTATGTTGATCATTGACAAATATATCGCGTTTAGATTTTGATTGAAATACAGAATTAGGACCATTAGGCACTTTGTAATGGACAGGAGGTGGAAGATAATCAACAGAAAAAGACTGTTTTGGTAATGGATATTTATCTTTAATAGTAATTGGGAGTTTTGTGTTCTGTGAAAATTG
Organism: Histomonas meleagridis; assembly: GCF_020186115.1. Lineage (NCBI taxonomy): Eukaryota > Parabasalia > Tritrichomonadida > Dientamoebidae > Histomonas > Histomonas meleagridis. The sequence goes on from NW_027150820.1 coordinate 622,812, forward strand.
GGGATGATACTTATCAGGCGGCGGAGCTGACGTTGTACGACACCAGTAATCATGATTTTCTTTCTCATGTGAAAGAATTTGGGATTTTCGAGAATCTGATTGAATATTTGGATTATATGTACCTGGTCCAATATCTGCTGGAGAACGGTCTGTATTCTTCTGAACAAAACAACCATTTTCATCAAGATAATTACATAATGGTGTGGATGATCTTTTATGATTGATTTTTTTTGGATGATAAGTTGGTAAAATTTGTTTTTGATGGTGAGTCCATTTTTGTAATTTACCATATTCTGTTGGTGAAGGAATATTGTTTGAAGAAAAAATCGAACGTTCTGTTTGGGATTTAAAAACGGAATTTTCTCCTCTATAAATATTTTGTTTTTCAGTTGTATTGTAAAATCCAGGGCCAGGTGTATTAAATTCTTGAGTTTTTAATGTAATTCTTTGTTGTTTTGGAATTGTTGCATATTTTAAATTTAAAGAATTATCTCCTATATTATATGATCCTGGTCCAACATTTCTTTGTGTATTTTTATTTGCTAAATTAAATTTCCGGTTCGAACTTTGTTTCCAAGTCATTCGAACCGCTGCTGCATAACGTATTTCCACTTTTCTCAGCGGGTAATTCAGTTTGACGATCAAATCTCTCAAACGACTTTTACTGATAAGCTTCTGAAAATTGGAAACCATTCCGATAACAAAACCGCTAGAAAGGAAAGTTGTACCTAAATGATTTCTATTACATTTCCATTAATTTTTCTTCCTATTCTGACATTATCAGCGGAAGAAAATTGTTCATACGAATATTTTGATCAGATTTATTTAGGATCAGATGGTTATAATATTTCAGATTCAAATTATTATTGTTATCAACCATATGGATCAGAAGAATATTATCTTAGAGGTACACGATTCACAGTGCATTCAAATACAAGCGCTATAACAGGAAATCTTACACTTAATTTTCGAACATTTCAGATAGTTAGAGTTGAAGTTTACATGCATGCTCTTTTACCTTATCAAGAGGCACAAAAACTTTTGATTGTTAGCGAAGGTCGACTTGATATTCAAGATGTTGAAGGAGTTCAATTATCTTATTTTTCAACAAATGCTTTAGAAGTTAATTATCAACCACAAAGGCCAACAGTATCTAGTTATTGTGTATGTCTAAGGTCACGTCTTGAATCATGTAAACAAGAAGAATCATGTTATTCTGTTGGAGTTCCAATTGAAAAATACTATCAAACACAAGACAAAAATCTTGGAAGACTTATAGCAGAAGATCCAGCTCCAGTTGTTAACATTTATTTCCCAGATAATTCTGGTATAGCCGATTATCGATTTGATTTTTATCGAAATCTTATTGGATTTCCAGAAACAAAAACAATCAACTTTAGGTCATTCCAAACCTCTGCTTCTACCTCTCTTAAAGTTTATTTTAGTCAAACTGCCACAAATGATTATCCCATGAAATTAAATTTCTTAGGTATTACAAAACTACGTATCAAAGACAGGGACAATGTAGCCTTATCTCTTGAAGATATGAAAGTAGAACAACTTACATTAGTTAATACCCGACTTGAAGTTAATAGTGGTGAAACATTAACTATCCCGACATTAGTTGGCGATTTTAATTCTTTAGGAACTGGTGTTGCAGGTACAATCAGCATTACTAAAGACCTTTATATAAATGAGTCTACAGCGAGTGACTTAAGCGGCATCACTCTTCAAAAAGGTTCAACTTTACATCTATTCAAAATCTCTGAATTCCCGACCATTCAAATTTTCAGTGACCACATTCAATTCAGTAATTCTAATGAACGTACTATGATCGTCTCATCCACAACACAATGTAATTTTATCTTTCAAGATTCATCACCATTAAGTGAAATCCCTATTTCTATTACAAATGAAGAAGCACCAACTACATTTCAACCTAATATTACATTTTTAATTAATTCTAATATGATTATTTCATTTAGTCAACATGAAAACAATAATGAAAACATCCAATATACCATTATGTCACAAACGATTTCGATTCGATCCATCTTTTTAACAATGACTGGTTCATATAATAACTTAAACTTTGTTGGGTTTATTAATATATATTTAATGTCTATTGAAACAGCCGGCGGATTTTTTAATGGAGTTGTTGAACGAAATGTATCATATGCGATGTTAAATTGTACGAACACTAATTTATCGATTACATTTAAACCTGATAATATTATCAACATTAATGAGAATGATATTCATATTACTGTTGATACATTTTATATTGCATCTACAGCACAAAGTATTGAAATGGAAGTTGCAAATGGTGTTACCGAATTTATAAACTTAACATTTTTAATTGAATCTGATATAACTATTTCATTTGATCAGTCATTTGAATCAATAACATCAGATACAATTAAAAACATACAAATTTTACATTTATTCAACAATTTATTAATGACTACAACTGGTTCAGTAGTACCATTAGTTGATGTAAATGATTCTGTTTATAATGTATTATATGAAGGTACATTAACTGATATAACAATTTCTCCTTCAACGAATTTCTCAAATTCTAATTTTAGAACAGGTCCAAAACTAAACATTAATTGTGAATCAGGTAATATATTAATGCCACAATCATCCATTCTTGCAAAAAACTCAAGTTTTACATTAAAAGATGATACTACATTAACAATATTATATAAGAATTCTTCATTAGTATCATATTCATTTGAGAATGGTAATGTAATATTTCAACTTGAAGAAAACTCTACAGTTAATAAATTCGAATCGAACTCATTAATATTAACAAATACGAACATACAAAACACAAACAATTTACCATATGTCGTTAAAAATCTTGAATTTAGTCTTTCGTCACTTAATGAACAATCATTTCCATCATTAACAGTTAAAGAGCAATGTTTCATTAATGATAATACAATTACTTCATTAACATTTGGTAATTATTCATTAATTGTAGCAAACTCTAATACTAAATCACCAATAATATATAAAGAACAAAATGGTGTCTTTAATATTAATACAAGTTCAAGTTCATTAACACTTTATTCATCTGAAGAAGCGTTACCTAATAATGTAAATATATATTTAACAGAAAGTAATAACATACAATTACATTTCGATAAAAGTTGGTATCGCTCTTTAATTCCAAATGATTTCATAATAATAACAGACGCAACAAATGTCGAAGTATCAACAGATTTATTATATATGCCAACTATAAACATTGTAAATTCGGCTGGTCAACAAATACAATTCACTGCAACTGAACATAAATCTGATTATACTGCGAACCTCGCGTTTTATATATTCATTGGCATTATCGGAGTATTATTTGTGATTTCATTGATTTTATGCTTTTGTCGAAATGAAGAAATGGATATCTCTTCATCAGATGAAGATGACGAAAGTATTATCATTAACAAAGAAACAGATAAAAAATCTGAAGAAGAATCTTCAAGTGATAATAAACAAATTGAAGTCGTTGATAATCAAAAAGATACAAATGTTAAACAAGAAGAAAAGAAAAATAATGCAAAAACAACTGAAAACAATATTAAATCTTCAAGCGATGATAAAGAACTTAATACAATCGTCGAAAATCCGGACTCAAGTACTTCAACTGATAGAAAAGCTAAGAAGACAAAGCCAAAGAAACCTAAAGCTAAACCTAAAGCTAAGCCAAAGCCTAAACGAGTAACAATAAAACCAAAGAAAGAAAAGTTCGATGATGAAATCAAGCAAAGCGAATCTTCTTCTTCATCAAGTGATGACGAAGAACTGAAAACAATTGCAGAGAACAGCGAATCGAGCGAACTGAATCAAGTTAAACCCAAAAAGAAGCCACGTCCAAAGAAGAAAGAAATGAAGAATAATAACAATGCTAAAGAAAAGAAGACTTCTTCAAGCGATGACGAAGAACTGAAAACAATTGCAGAGAACAGCGAATCGAGCGAACTGAATCAAGTTAAACCTAAGAAGAAGCCACGTCCAAAGAAGAAGGAAACGAAGAATAGTAACAACAATGCTAAAGAAAAGAAGACTTCTTCAAGCGATGATAACGAATTAATAACTATCGCCGAGACAAGTGAATCGAGCGATTTAAAGAAGAAACAGAAACGAAATGACAAAGAACGAACAAATTCGTCGTCATCTTCAAGCGATGATAACGAATTAATAACTATCGCCGAGACAAGTGATGACAACGAGTCAACGTCAACTGGGTCTTCGTCAACTGAAAAACCTTTGGTCGATAGTGAGCCACATGATAAAGTCAAAAGAACGCCGGTGAAAAAGGACCAGAAAAAGAAGCCGAAAAAGGTGATAAAGAAAAAGGTGAAAAAGCCGAAGAAACAAACACAATGAAATGTGATATGAAATATACTATGGAATTTAAGCAAAAATAGTAAAAAATTTTTACATGACTTTGTTGCCGCAAATGTATAAACATAAAAATTCTTTTTCTTTAGCGCTATTGTGCGGATCCTTCTTCGTATGAGAAATGTTCTTTGAACTCTTTCCAAAACTGGATTAAAGAACATTACAATTCCAACAAAAGAATTCAAAGATGAAGCATCTATACATGGTAAATCATTACATGAAATTATAATTCCTGAAATATCTTTGTTTTCAATTTGTAATATTTTTTAAAAGTTTAATGTGTCTTGATATAAAATATGATATTGATGAGTTCGTAATTGAAAAATATCACAAAACATTCAATAAAGGAAATTTTATGTAACTAACTAATATTTGTTCTTCTATTTTATATATATATATTAAACAAAGAAATGAAAATATTCAGTTCATTTCTTCTTTAACATTTAAATAAAACTTTAGGATCAACATTAAGATATTCAATGCATCCATTTTCTTCCTTATTTATATTATTAAAAGTATCGGAATTGTTTTTCATTCTGAAGAGTTATGTGTATGAATTTATTGCTGATATCAGAAGTATTTGATGTGATTTGGTGTGAATTATAATGTTAAATCCATTGATCTTCATCTTTTTGAATCAAATTTTTAATATCTTTGTCAACGCTCTCTCTTCGTTCTTTTCTATTTTCTATGTTTGCATCAAATGTCTCTATGTCTGCACTTGATTTTGTTTTGTGATTTCGTCGAATTAAATATATAATAATTCCAACAATAACAAATATGATAAAAATTGATCCGCAAATAATTCCAATCAAAATTGTTGTAGAAATTTCATTATTATTATCTTTATTAATATTAATCTGAGAAAAAAATGTGTTAAAATATGAATAAAATTTGAAATATGTAGAATATTGAACAATGACATAATCATAATAAATAACATCTGTAGAAATATAATAAGAAATTGAATTATGAAATGAAAGTGAAATCGTGCTTTTCAAACATATCGTATTAATGGAAATCGTTTGTGTAAATATTAATGAATATGTTAATGTGATAGAATATGTTAAATTATCATCAAAATGATATGAATCTGAATTAGTAAATGTATTTGATTGAGAAAATGTATTCGATTCAGAAAATATATTACTTTGTGAAAATGTATTTGATTGAGAAAATGTATTTGATTTAGAAAATGTATTCGATTGAGAAAATGTATTCGATTGAGAAAATGTATTTGATTCAGAAAATGTATTCGATTCAGAAAATGTATTACTTTGTGAAAATGTATTCGATTCAGAAAATGTATTCGATTCAGAAAATGTATTCGATTCAGAAAATGTATTACTTTGTGAAAATGTATTCGATTGAGGAAATGTATTTGATTTAGTGAATGTATTTGATTGAGAAAATGTATTTGATTCAGAAAATGTATTCGATTGAGAAAATGTATTTGATTCAGAAAATGTATTCGATTCAGAAAATGTATTCGATTCAGAAAATGTATTACTTTGTGAAAATGTATTCGATTGAGAAAATGTATTTGATTGAGAAAATGTATTCGATTGAGAAAATGTATTCGATGAAGAAAATGTATTTGATTCAGAAAATGTATTTGATTTAGTGAATGTATTTGATTGAGAAAATGTATTTGTTGGTGGGATGCATTCTTCAATAAATGTTCCTTTGAATACTTCGATATTACCAAATTTTACACCATTATATGATGCAGGTACCAGAACATATGGAATTTTAATAGTAGAAAATGCATTTTTAATTGTTGGCGATTCATTACCATTAAAATAAACACATTTAAGTGAATCACAATTAGTAAATGCATACTCTTCAATTGTTTTAACATTTTCTCTAATAATAATTGTTTCTAAATTAGAACATGAATGAAATGCATACTCTTTAATTGTTTTAACATTTTCTCCCAAAACAATTGTTTCTAAATTAGAACATGATTCAAATGCATGTTCTCCAATCGTTATAACTGAATTTGATGTTGTAAATGAATTTGTTAAATTTCCTGGTGGATAACAAATTAATTTTTCAATTTTTTTATCATATAAAATTCCATCATTTTCATAATTAGAAAAATATAAATTTTCTTTGGAAACATAAATAAATTGAAGTTTTGAACAATATAAAAATGGATTTGTTGATATTGATGTTACTGATTTTGGAATTGCAATATTTTTTATATTAGTACAACTTTGAAATGCATAGTTTCCAATTGTTGTTAAAACTTCTCCTAATTCAACAATTTCCAATTTTGTACAACTTACAAATGCATTTTGCCCAATTGTATAAACAGACTTACCAATTTGAACTGAAGATAATGAATTCCATTGTCCAAAAGCACTACTTGGTATTGTATTAATTCCTTCAATGATTAAATGTTGTGCTGACTTTTGATGATTTTTATAATCATTTGAAAAATCCTTTTCATTATTTAATATTAGTGTTCGATTTTCATTAAAATAAACAAATTGAAATGAATTTTTGGTAAATAAAAAAAATATCAAAGATATAATTTGAATATATTTTGTTTTGTTGATATTACATTTTTTGAAAGTATAAATAAAAAGGTAAATAAACATAAGCAAAAAGAAAATAATAAAAAATTTCAAAACATTTAGAAAATAGAAAAAAATATTTTTTCTATGTTGTAAAAAAATATCAAAGAATTTTGAAAAATGTGAATAATATAGAGAATATTTGATCATGCATTCATCAGTAATAAAATTCAATTGCTTAAGAAAGCATGTATTTCCTAATACTAATATAATTAACATGACTTTATAAACGCTCGTATGCCTGCTTGCTACGTAGCAAAATCTCATGTGCTTATTACAACTTTTTTTGACATTATAATGGTATTGATGATTTGGATATTTTTTATTATTAAATGTGAACTTGCTAAATTTAATTTGAGGTATGAGTACATTCATAATCGGCATTACTACTGACATTGTGATTTGAATATAATTCTATATTTGCTCTGCCAGTCTTCCAAAGGCATAACGTTCATTATAAACGGTCGTATGGAAAAACAATTTTATCCCAAACAAAAAACATGTTGCTTTCATTAATGTAATACCTTTTAGTTTTAAGATAAAATGTTATGTTGACATCATTTAGTTCGTGTGCTTAAATATTTTAAATAAATGAAAAACTTATATAAAAGTTTGTTATTTCAGGAATTTCACAATCTTTATTATAAATTATAAAGAAGTATGAATAAAATTGGAAATATGCGGAATTAATAATGACTGTGTATTCATAGGAAATAATTTCTGTATAAATCTATGTTGATTCAATCGAATAAAGAATAAATGCATTTATCATTTAAAATGTATAAATGGAAAATGTTTGTGTGAATGAAAACAAATAAATTATAGTAATTGATGTTATGCGATGAAATGATTTATTAAATGTGATACTTAGTGTAAATGTATTAGTTCTTACTAATGTGAATGTGAGTGTTGACATTGTGATACAATCTTGTGTTGTGGTTCCTTTAAGTACTTAAACTCAAATGGATCATTACCTGTATATATTGGTAATGTTACAACACAATTAGTTGATTCACATGAAAACACATTATTTGCTATAGCTATTGGCTCAGTTTTACCATAATAGTTAATACATTTAAGATTAATTAATGATGAAAATGCAATTGATCCAATGTGATTCACTTTTTCTCCAAAAATTCATAATTCTAACTTACACATGATGAAAATGCATATGAATAAATTGTTGAAACTAAATATGGAATTGTAATATTTTTTATTACATTACATGATGCAAATGCTGAAGATCCAATACTTTGCAAATTTTCATTGAAATTGGGTGCTATTATTGATTCACATGAGAAAAATATTGATCCTTCAGTTATTGCAAAATTGTTACCTAATGTAATTGGGGGATCCATAGCGAATTACTGATACAGAATCAACATTATACTCAGTGCGTCGATGAAAATGATTGTTCTGGTATCTCATACATGTTTAATCCAACAATAACATAAATGGTATGCTCTGGACATTAATGAGACTTAAACCCGTTGGTGCATACACGCAAAGCTATTGCGAATGCATTACTTTCATCATGCCAATTGGCATTATTCTTGCATTAAAAAATGCTGAATAAGGAAAACCTCGCAGTAGTTGAAAACATATTTTTAGTGTCTCAAAATAACATTTGGAAATTATTTGATACAGTACTTATTTTAGCATATAAAAATGGTCACACAGAAATAATTTAATTAATTCTTGAACAAGAAGGAATTAATATTAATGCTGAAGATAATATTTATTTGGCTTTTTGAAATTTATTTCATGGAAATTCTTCAAATTATTTAAAACAACAATTATATACGCATTTGGAAATGATTGTGTGGAAATAATTGATTTAATGAAATTTCATTATAAGCACAGCTTTAGCAGCCTGCAGGTAATTGAAAATTGTGCGCATTATAAAAAAGTGCATGTACACCATTCGAACCAAATGTGACAGCGGTTATCGATAGGATGCTCTTAAAAAGTTTACCAAAAGTGACAGTAATACACTTTCTAGTTATTTAACGTTTAGAAAAAAATTTTTTTAACAACAATCTTTCCCGTTTCTTTTTCCGTCTCCTCTGATATCAAGCTCACTTGTGACTTTGCTTCTGTTAGTTGGAATTTTGTGAGCAATTGTATCAAAAAGAACATCTATGTTTTGTCCGGTTTTTGCTGATGTTCTTATGAAAAGGATGTTGTTTTGCTTTGCATATTCACTGGCTTCTGTAAGTTCATTTTCTGGGTCGAGATCGCACTTATTTGCAACAAGATACCAAATAACATCATTATCATGATTTCCTCTTTCATCTCTTATCCATTCTTTGGCTACTTCGAATGTGTCTGGCTCAGTAATATCAAAAACAACAACAATGGCTGCTGCCCCTTGTAAATATTTCGGAACCAAACTTCTGTAAAGTTCTTGTCCAGCAGTATCCCAAATATTTAATGTAATAGATCTGTTGTCATCCAAAACAAAGTCTTTAGAAATAAATGCAGCACCAATTGTTGGAACATTATCTTCATCAAAAGTGTCTTTAGAACATCTAAATACTATGCTTGTTTTCCCTGTATGACTAGCTCCAATAAATGCGACTTTGTACTTGATTTTTTCTTCCATGACTTTTTTGGAGATATTATGGGATGCCCCGAAGTTTCAATATAATATTCAAATGAATTGTCATTTAAATTGACTTTTTAAAGTAACCGATAGATTGATTTTTGTCAAATGCTGACAATTTTTACCGCCACAATGTTAGATGGCACTTTATACGATCAAATTATATTCAATCCTATCTTATGATCCTCAAGAAGGCAGAACATCGCAAATTTAATTAACAGTTGCAGAAATCTACGATATACATAAAAAATTGCTATTTTGACGAATTGATCTTAAATCGTTTCATAAATAGATAATTTTTTATATATTTAAAATGATGAATATTTTAAATAAAAATCAATCACTTTCATTCAAGTTCAAAATTTCATGTATAATTGTTTCTTGGTCTCTGCATCTAAATATATAGATGTGTGATTCAAATAATCTCACACTTTAGGAATATGAAATTAAAAATAACAAGTGATGGACATTTAAGTACATTTTGTTTTTTAGATATAAAATGATTTATTTAATAAAAATTCAAGTAAACAATAAAAAATGAACAACACCAAAACAAAGTGTTACTTAAAATAATGCACAAAATAATTGTTGAAATGGGTTGATTTCAATAAAAATACAAAACCCCAAACAATCAAAATTGTTGAAGCAAACTGCAACACATACTAAAAAACAAAAACTTTCCCTCAGATTTTTATTGGTTTTGCATTGACGCTCCAGTAGTGAGTTCAATTTCCCAATTGATCTTAGTAGCTGTAACTGGCAATTTCCTCCTGAGGCGGTTCAGCCCTTCATCACCAATCTTGCTCAGACCGATTATGTATTCGTCGTAGAAGTTATTTTCGAATTCGATGATTGCTTCCATGAATGAGTTCGAGATTTCTTCTGGCGATTTACCAGACAACTTCTTATCAAGGTTGACTCCGTATTGGCAGACGGCGTTTCCATTTTCGAAGAAGTGTTGGAGTGTTTGAATTCTTCCCTTGACTTCCAATTTGGATGGATCAACTAAATATTTAGCAATTACATTGCCTGTTCGGTAATTTTCGAGCGAGATTGATGAACTCCTTAATATGACTTGAACCTTTTGATCTTTGGTATCAAACGCTCCACATGCAAAATAATGTCCATAAGAATTTAAACCATAAACACTGATTTTTTCTTGTATGAGATTGCGGAGTGGAGATCCTTGAACAGTTTTTCCTGTGTTGGTTGCAGCTTTTTTATCTAAATTATATGTAAATGTCTGTAAGGTGACAGGATCAATGAAACTTCCATCAGGTAATCTTGCTTCAGCACATAACATTGCGCTGTGTGTATTGAATGGAACATAAGTATACTGTGAAAGATTCCATTGCAATTCGGTGGCTTCTGTAGCTTCTTTTAATGAATTTTGTTTCGGCAGAAGTCCTTTAAGGGCAGCTTCACATTGTTTGTATTCTCCTGGTGGTGCTTCAGAAAGAATTTCGCTTATTATCTGTGTTTGCTTCATCTCTGAATAAAGGGAATCGGTTTTGTAAAATTCAATTTCACTTGTTTACATAAAAGCTTAATAAAAATCCACCAACAAGACGAAATATTAAAAAATAAAAAAAAAACAAAAAATCACCTTCGACGGGACTCGAACCCGCAACCCCAGGATTAAAAGTCCTATGCTCTAACCGTTGAGCTACGGAGGTTTACATACTTTGTCGAATAGATAATGTTAACATACTAAATAAAAACGTGTATCTTTTAATTTGTGGACATAACGAATTTTACATGTTATTGTGTTATTTGTTCTTTACATTTAACTGGTGTCAAGTACTAACATTTATTATTTTGAGTTTTACCAATTATTATTCTTATTTGAAACGATTATAGTATTTTCACTTGCGAAAAACCTTATTTAAAATCTATAACATCTTTATTTAAATATAAAAATTTGTCTTTGTAGCTGATTTCACCAGTATTGTTGAAAAGCATTTCGGAAATCTAATCCTGAAATCTTGTGATCGGGTTTAAAATAGTTTCCTAAATCAAAGATTAAACGAGACATCTTTGCGTGTGGACAATTATTTGCTAAATGTCCTGTTTCACCACAATTTAAACAAAAAGTTGAGTTTTTGAAGTTAAACTCAGTCGGAACAGGTTCGTCGAAACTATCTTCTTTGTATGGGCCATATTCGTCATATTTATATTCCTTAGAGTTCAATGAAAAAAGAATTGAAGATAAATCACGATTCATAATTTCCATAATTTCTTCAGCTGAAGGCGGAATGTTTGAACACCTATCTTCAGAGTGGCCTATTTTACCACATTTAGTGCAAAATATAGGATTATGTAATGGTTTAGTCATTGTTGGTAACGCAAAATTAGTTTTAATTGGTTTGAAATGAAAATATGCTTGGTTATGAAAATTAGCTTCTTCATCCAAAGAAATTCCAGTGATCTGAAGCATTTTTTGATTTTTTTTTAAACGGCCGCTTCAAATCTTCAAATTCATTAATTCTCTCTAATGTAAAGAGAATTTTCTTTCTACTTGCAATTATGAAATTAAAATTAAATTATGAAATTTAAATTAAATTCCATGATGAAGTTATTGTAATTTATTATTTTCAATTTTTCACAATTATTTTTTTTTATTTTAGTTCGAACTTTTTTTTAATAACGTTTACGTACCAACTAATATAAAAATACATTTTTATGTTAATTTTTTACAAAGTGAAAAAAATCAATCGATTTCGCTTTAAAGTGAAATTAATGATGTTATTTAAATGGTCTACCAAGGAGTCCGCACGTGGTCAGCATGATTATTTCCATTTGGTGAATAAGCCTTTACATCTTTCTCCCTTTGGAAATAACCTATTCCTTTATCATATTCAAGATGTTGGTTTTTCCAAAAACCCATTGATGGTTTTCCATCATATCCTCCTGAGATGTCGAATCTAACTCTGAGTCGAGGTTCAAATTGCATTTCGAGCTCTTCCATTTTTATGAAGTCATTTGTCTAACTTTGTTTGAAATTGAACTGCAGAAGATTTTCAAGATTTTGACATTCTGGATTTTGTCATAAAAAAACGCCAACATATTGAAAAGTTGTAACCTGATACGAGAAATTATTATCAAAAACATGCTTGAAGTATTGAAAAGTATTCAATATTTGACACAAAATACTTTTTCAAAATATCGGATGAAATCGTCTTTTGAATTTTTTCTGGCAAAAACGAAGCTTGAATACATCAAATCCATTGATCCTCATCTTCTTTTGCCAAACTTTCAAGCCCATTATTTACTTCTTCAACCAAAGGCGTTGAAGAATTTGTTGTATCTTTGAATTCGAATTTTTTCGAAGAAATATCTTTCTTCTTGTTATTTTTAACAAGGAAAAGAGCAATACCAACCACAAGGAACACGAATGCGACAGCGCCGCATATTATACCCATGAGAGCAGCAGTTGAAATTGGACTTTTGTTCACATTAGAGGATGAATACCCTATAGTGAAGAAACTCATGGAATAACTATAGTATGTCGTATAGTATATAACTGTGTATTCGTAATAAATGTATTCAGTTATAACATATGATTGCGTTGTGCCATACAATGAAATGCATTAAATGTTTGATAATATTTTTAATGGCATTCCAGTGAAATGGCATTATTTTTATGTGTGTTAATGTTTATTATTACTTTATTGCGTTTTAGAAGAAAGTTATTCTGTATTTTGAAAATAATTGGTTTATTATTAATAATTGAAGCAGATAACACAGGAATTCTGGAAGAGAAGAGAATGTTGAAGGATGAATACATGGTAATGCTGAAAAAACAAGCGAAGTGCTTCGATGTTAAAATTTTTTTACAATACAACACAGAAAACGGCAGAAAATGGTTTTGAATACTTTACATGCAGTATTTCAATGTATGCGTTAATTATATCACAGATGTAGGCAAATAATTACCCATGATTAATTTTTTTACCAAATTTATATAATATATATATATATCAAAAAGCATCGTCATTTTGGATTTAGTCTGAAAGTTTTTGAGAAAAAGTATTATTAATAAAAATCGAAAACATACATTTCAATAGTCTAAATTCCATTTTTTATGCATTTCACATTTTCTCAATAATGATTATAATATTTCACCACTAACATAGCCAACAATTTTGTTTATAAAAAAGATTACAAACAATAGATAGTTTTATTCGATAGTAAACGTCGGCAATTCCTTTGCCTCTTTTTCCAATCTTAAATCCTCTTCAATTTTTTCGTCACCTACTTTATCCAACAATATCACTCCTGTTTTCTTTAATATCGAAAAGAAGGCAGTTGCAGGCACTGTCACCAAACCCAAAATACCTTTTCCTGCTCCTTTAAATATACCCGGTACTCCTTGTTGATGGAATTCTCTTACTGGCAAAGTCACCATACCGGAGATAGCGTGCGCCAATTCGTCGATCACTCTTTGGTTTGGTTCTTCATCGAAGAACTTAAACTTCGACAAACTTTTCTCGAGTGTATTTGTGAATCCGACGAAACCTTCGAGTGCACCAGTTGTTACACCCTTTAATAAGTTCATTGAACCTTTTCCTATACCAAACAATAAAGAATCGCTCATTAAGAACGCTTGATTATAGAACTCTTTTACGCCTGCAATTGATTTATTTACGATGTTTGCAGGGTTACCGATTAAAGATAATGAAGCAATTACTGAAGGGATTGCAGCTAATACGTCTGATACATAATGGAATATTAATTGTTGGAAAAGTTTCGTTTGAAATAATTCGATATCATTAATTAAATATTGGCTTAAAAATATTGGAATCTTTTGGAAATCGGCATTAATTATTGATTGTGTAGCTAAAGATAAAATAATTTTTGTTTCATTAAATAAAAGATTTTTAATATATAAAGGTATTAATTTGTTTTGGATTTTATCATCATTAATATCATTCTCAATTTCGATTTTATTTGTTGTTGGTGTTAATAATGTAATTAATTGTAATACAAAACGAACAAGATTTTCTTCAATAGATATATGTAATGGTTGTAAATTAAAGTTCATATTATCAATGATAAAACCTTCGTTAAATTGATTCATGAATTTAGCTGTAAGTTGAACTAATGGTAAATCTGTTGATTTACGTATAATCACTGGGAATTTTTGATAATTTTGGATGTTATCTATTTGTAATGTATCCAATGAAAAGTTTATTTCTATTTGTGTGTTTGGTATTATGATAATATTAGAAGCTAATGGTGATATAGTAATAGTATATGAATGTATTGGTATTCCAGGATTAATGAAATCATTAAAGAAATATATCTTAAATGTGGAGATAAAAAATGATAATTTAATTTGTGGATATTTCGGTATTGGTGATAAATATGTTTGTGAAAATGTTACTATTACTTGATTAGCTCTTTTTTCGACTCGTACATATAACTCAGTATTATTTTGTCGTATGATTGATTCGATTGGATATAATAATGATATAGTAAATGGATCATTACCAATATTTCCGATTTTTAATATCTCCGGAATTTTTGGTAGAAAAATTTTATTCTTTGGTGTAATTGATATAGTTTTCTTATTAAAATATATTTGATAATTAATTAATGACTCATTTATGATAATTAATGGTGGTGAAGGATCATGATGAAATATAATTAAATATGGTTTAATAGTACTTTGTAATGAATATGTTAAATAATATAATGATTGACCTATTTCATTCATTACGAATTTACGCTTTAATAATTCGGTTGTTGATAATGTTATAGGTTTTGTAAATCCAACATTTCGTGAAAACCCAAATGAAGCTGAAGGATATTTAGTTCTCCAAGTTAATAATTGGATTCTTGATCCAGGATCAACTTTAGATGAAGGCTTTACATAAATTGTTTCTTTAGATTCATTTAAAATTATTGTCGTTGATTTAATTGTAGCTCTAGTTTCAGTAAATGAAGCAAACAAAAATAAACTTCCAAATGATGTTTTGATTGTAAATTCTTTTTTAGATGGAATTGGTATCGGTGCAGAATAACAAATGTTTTCATTGTCATCATAACCTATAGATATCCATTGAACTTCACCATTAAACATTAATGGAACTTTTTGTTCTGATTCGACTATAGTTTCTGTTAAGTTATATACTTTAAAGTATAAACGAACATTTGTTTTATTTTTAAAGATATATAATGGAGATATTATTAAAACGTTTTTATTTGGTAATGAATTTATTAATATTGGAATACCTTCCATTATTAAATTTATAGGTTTTTTAAATGGGAAATTTAAATCAATAATATGTTCATTATTTAATATAATTTGATTATTTTGAATAGATGATATGTTTAAAAATACTTTTGGTGGAATACTACCGATAGATGTGATTAATCGAATATCTAAATTATTTTGGATTCCTAAAATTGGCACAAAATTATATTTAATGATTTGATGATATGTTTCATTATTACAATAAAAAGTTTTCTTTTTATATTTCATTAAACATGAAAATGTCGGCATACATAAATAATTGGATGGTAACATATTCATTACATCTGTTGAAAAGATATAATCATTTTCTTCATTAATATTTGCTTCACTTGACCAATCAGTGATTTTTGGTAATCGAATTTTAATATTTAAAAATGATTGTTTAATAATACAAAGTTTTTCATTATTTTGAAGTACTTTATCAAACAAATTATCATTTATATTTATTTCTAAGTTTGTTTGAAGTTTATTAACAAATTGATATGATGATAATATATTTAATTCATAACTATATGATGAATTTAATTCAACAGTTACATAGAAATCATCATTTAAATGATATATACCGGTAGTATTAAATATGATTTTAGTGAAGAAACTTGGAAAATATATATAATGCATTTGATTAGGCTTAAAAATTATTGTGTTTTCTTTATATGATTCAATTGTAACTAATTCATTTATATCAGATATTTGATAATAAAATGACATGTTACAATTGTTCTTAATTCGATATGGTATAATCTCTGAAACAGAGAAATTATTTAAGAAATTAATAAAATCAAATATTAATGATGGTACAAAATTAACATTAATCGTCGGTATCCTTAAAGATAATGATGAATTAAAACATGAATATGAATTTTGTAATATTTTCCCTGTTAATGAATTAGTATACCAATTAACACTTAATAATAAATCTTTAATTTCAGGAAGTTTCGAAAATTCTAATATTAAATTCGGTATATCTAAGATAGATGACATTGTTGAGTTCCGTATATTCGATAATAAAATTGATATCCCTAAAGATGTCGAAAGTTTTATAATAGAAAATGGACCTAATTCGAAATTAGATTTAATACTATTTAATGATATGGCAGCAATTGGGAAATTATATGATTCTAATGATATTAAAAGTTGTTGAACATTAATTTTGATTTCATTCACTTCATTTAAGCGTATTGACGTTTGATATCGTAATACTGAATTAGGAACAATATTAGGAAATGATGTTAATGGCTCAGGAAATAAGATTTGCCATCGACATCCAGGAATTAATTGTTCTTCTGGTATTCGAAATGATATAATAGATGATTTAGATTCAAATGAACATAACGCTATAAATGTATTATATGTTGGCTCATATATACGTAATTGTAATTTGGCGCGTTTCATCGAATCATCAAAAATAAAACCAGTTGGAATAATTGGCGTGTCAAATTCAAATTCAATGGAACGTGACATGACTTTAAGATTTGGTAATTCATTAAATGATAATGAATGATCTTCAAACCCATACTCAGGAGCGACCGTTTCGATCTGTTGGGGTGCCCCAATTTCGGGTATTTTAATGGACTTAAGCACTTCAAGAAGTTCTTTCTGTGCTGGAACTGAAATACGAAATGAGTCAATATCAACACCAACTTTAGTACGACGATTTTCTTGATTTAGGTTACCTTTAATATCAAGAGAATCAATAATTGTATGAACTTGATCAAGATATTGAATTTGAATATTTACAGCAGATACAATAAATTCACCATCTTTGATCTTAGCAGATCCAATTTGAATAATGGCATCAAGTGAAGTTACTAAACTAACTTTGATATTAATATCTTTAACATCAATCTCAAGATTTGGTAATGGAGAAAAACCTGGTTGTGGTGGAGCTGCAAATTTGTTGATAATATTAATTACAGATGGAATTATATCCAATTGGGCAAAAAGATTTATTGGTGTCGATGATTTTACACAAATATTATTATTATCGTTAATAACAATGTCTGCTGATATTGGCGAAGGAATTAAATCGAAGAAAATCGGATTTTCGCTTTCAATGTTATCAGAAAATTTGGCAGTAAGATTTGTAATTTTAATTTTTGTGGAATTCGGTTCAACGATATGAACAACTATATCAAGGTCATCTGCTAATAAAGAAAGTCTTGTTTTGTTACAAATTATTGATCCTCGAATTTTTTTTCCTTTGATAATTGTATCGGTTGGAGTAAATTGTAGGCTAAAATCTTGAACTATAAGCTCTATAAGAATTCCTTTGATCTCTAATTGGAAAAATATGCCATCAACTTGTATTAAAATATTTGATGTTAATTTGGTTAAAAACGTTTGTTTTTGCTCTACGTTGGAAGTAGGAGGTTCAAGTTCAGGCTCTTGAGCTTTTTGCTCTTCAACATCTTCAATTCCAATTCGAATATCAACAGAATGTAATTCAAAAGTTAAAGGATTAACACCAGCAGAAAATAATGGAATTTTAACAGAAAGCCTTGATGTGGTGATTTTTTTGATATTTACCGTGCCACCTGATTCTGAGATAACTTTGTTTAAACCATTTGGATTTAAGTCAATATCATCAATAGTTGCTTCACCTTTCCAGATTGGAAGTGAATCAATTTTGATTCCGCTAACATAGTTCTTTGCCAAAGTCTTTAGAAGTGTATTTGTTAGCGAAAAAATTGGTTTAAGCATTTTCCAATTTTTGGTTTTAGTTCCACTTTTTCTATACGAATAAACCGCTTTAATTTTTTGCAAAAAATCGATCTTCGTTTTGATTATGGAGGTATCTGTTCAAATTAAATCATCAAGTATTATTACATGATGATTACCTATTTTTAGATAACCTATTATGATATTATTTTTAAAAATGATAACTATTTTAATCTTAAAAAAAAATCATTTCATCATTAGAAAGAGTTATCATTGGTGAAAATGTAACAACAATTGGTGATTTTGCATTTCAATACTGCTCTAATCTTGCATGTATATATTTTAAAGGTAATACATCACCAACATTTCAAAATGATTATGTTTTTGATGGTGTATCAGTAAAATATGTTATGACATCAGATTTATATGAAAATGCAGCATTTGGTACACTTGATGTATCTAAAGGCTCATCAATTGAAGGATGTGCTCTATATACATGGCCAACACACACATTCACAGTACAACAAATGTTTTATTTTTAATTTTATTTCCCAGGGCAGAAAAATTTTTCAAGGTAGCTCTATAGAATACAAATATTTTTTGAGCAAATTAGAAGGTAATAATATAAAATATTTTTTGAGTAATAATTCTCTTTAAATACTTGAAGGAATAAAAAATAGTTAAAGTTGAAAAGATTAATAATAATTTATAATATATATATATATATAATGCGCAAAAAATGCAATTTTTTTTTATTCTTTCAATGTTTTTTAAAATGCATTTCTTTTTATTGAAATTAAAATTAATGATATAAAAACATATCTAAAAGAAATTTAATGTTTATTCTAAAAATAGAAAATGGCTTTAATATCGCATATATTTCTTTTATTGCTAATTTAATATTTCAATAAAATTACATTTGCACAATAAATTTATCTTCTTTGAAATCATCAGCAAAAGGATCTTCTTCAATTGTTGATATAGAAATTCCTGTTGCAAATGTATTCGTGGTTTCTTTTTTGTTGACATTTTCTTCTGAACTTTCGTTTTTAATATTTTCTGATTTTTTGTTTCGAGTTCGAATCAGTAATACGACAAGTAGTGTTATAATAATTATAATTATAATAACAACACAAACAATAATAATAATTGATGTAATATTATTATCATTACTGAGGAATTCATTTATATTAATATATGTATAGAAATTTGAATAATAATTATAATATGTTGTATAAATAACAATGTGTAATCATAATAAATAAATAAATAAATTTAGTTTCAATATATGAAAACATTGAATTACTTAAAAATAATGAAAATGATATTATTTGCGTTTCATAAACAGTTAATGAATGAGTAATAGATACTGAAATGGTTATTATATAAGAAAATGATAAAGTTAAATAACTTTGAAGTGATTTTATAAATGTATTCGACCTAGTGAATGTATATGATTTACTGAATGAGTTTGATTGAATATATGTGTTTCATTGTGTATATGTGTTTGATTGTGTATATGTATTTGAACTTGAAAATGAATGTGTAAACAATGGTATGCAGACTCCTCCTTCATAATCATTCACTGTAAATGGACCAAATCTTTCATCATCATATGTTGGATATGTAAGAACTGTTGCGTTAACTGAAAAAAATGCACTTTCTCCAATCGATGGTCGTGAAATACCATAAAAATAAATACATTGAAGATTATAACATTGCGAAAATGCACCATTTGCAATCACTGATAATCCTGTGCAAAGTGTTAATATCTTTAACCCATAACAACATGAAAATGCTGATGTTCCAATGAATTGAACTGAATTTGGAATTGTAATATTTATTATCGATATACAGTTTGCAAATGAATTATCTCCAAAACTTGTTAATCCTGTGCCAAATGTCAAAGTGTCAAATTATAACAATTTGAAAATGCTGCGGACCCGGTTTTTGTTACTGAATTACTAAATTTAACACAAACTATTGGCCATTCAATAATAGCGCTACCCGGAATTATAGTAATATTTTCACCAATAATAATATTTTCAGTTATATTTGCATAAGAATTTATATTATTAGAATCATCATCATTTTCGATTAAAAGCGTTGAATTATCATAATTGAAAATTATTTGATAAGAATGCATGAAAAAAAGAACAAATACAAATACAAAAATATTTTCGTTTTTGTTTTCTTTTGTTTTCAATTCATCATCTTTTTGATAAACTTTTTTCTGAATCATTGAATTTTTCTGAAGGAATTTGATGTAAACCGCTATCAACAGCATTGAAAAAATTGTGTTAATGTGAAGTAAACAATTGAATGCAACTGATTCAAAATTGTTGACGTTGTGCATCAAAAAAGAAAAACAAAATTTCCAATGTAATAATGATACATATTCATAATATCGATCCAATATTTGTAGAGGAAGGATACGTTGATCAAATGTATTGATTTCACTTGATTGTTCATTCTACTTTTTGACAATAGTATGACCGGCGGTCGTAATTATGTGAAGAATAAAGTCGTTAAGCTGATAAAATAAAACATCCGATTCGAATCTGATCAACCAATTAATGGAATGAAAATGTCTTTTTAATCAGCAGTTCAACACAAGGATTATAGCAAATATTTGAATATGAGAGAGTTAGTCCTATTCATATTTGAAATTATACTTGCAGTATTTCGACTGTAACTTTTTTGATTTAATGGAAACCGAACTATTTCATAAAGAATTTGAATTTTAGAAATTATCTATTCATGTTTTATCGCTTAAAATTTATAAATTTTTTGTAGTTTATAAATTATTTATTAAGATATTTCTATTTTTATTTCCACTTATCGAAATGAAAAGTGACGAATAAATTGGTGGGGACTGATCCCCTTCTAATTATCTGCAAATCTATCAGAAAAAATTCATAAATTCATGGATTGAAATGAACAGCTATATTTTAAATGATTTTTTTTTGAATAATTTTCGAGAATTTGAGAAAAAATGAACGAAAATATATGTACGATTGAATTTAATTTAAAAAGTTATCAAATTTAAAACACCAGCAGCTATTAACGATTTAGGGTACCTCATGCTAAAACCTATAGAACACACAAATGCTCAAATACATATACAGCATTATTTAATTAGTATAGCTCTACCAAAAACCAATAGTAAAAATTCTTTATTTATTATTACAAAGTAATGATTTTTATCACGGTTTTTTTTTCATTTGCCTCCTCCGATAGAGTAAAATGAATGGAAAATCATCGTATTCATATTCAAAAACTGGAGTACTTTTATTCAACTACAAAACAAATTTAAATTTCAACATTATATACACTAAAGAATTTTTATTTCTTATTTAAAAGAGTTAATTGCATCTAATACTCCCTGATAAGTAGAGATTACTGCAGCGACAAGGCCAAAAATCCCCAATAGTATGCACAATATATTTTTCCAGTGTCCGAAGCCTTTATCCTTGTGTGTGAACAGCCAAAACAATGCCGGATAGACAAAGTCAACCAAACATCCGCCGAGTGCTCCACCAACACTAAGAATTGGCTTAGCAGTCGGCAAGAACATCGCTAACAGCAATGCTATAATGTGCGTAAGGAACAGTACTAAGGCCCTTTTGCCCCATGGAAGTCGTTCTGGTGAATTATCCTTGAACACAAGTTGATCCCATGCGCCCATCACACTTTGCGAAACCATCGGATATGCACAGGAAACAATGATAAAGAAAGCAACGCGGACAATGATGATAACAATGTCATTATCAGGAAATGATTTCAATACATTTCCATCGCAACTAGTCCCAAAGTTTAAATACCCGAAAACTCCGGAAATACAAACTAAAAATGCACAGATGGCAATGGAAAAGGTGGAAACAATTTTCCGCTTCCTGATATTTGTATCGAATAATCGTAATGGTGGTAAAACAACTGCTGGTAATGCAAAGGAAAGTCCGTAAATGGAAAGAGAGGAGAACGCAGTGATGTCAAATTTGGCATATGTAACTGTCGCTTCAAATCCATGATTTTTAACCATGAAATCAATGCTCTTGTAAATAATAACGACAACAAAGAAGGTGACGCAGAAGACTGTGGCAGTGGAAAAGTATTGAAGAAAGCTGATGTTCCGTGGAATTGTTAATGCGATTGGAAGTACAACGGCATATATTAAAATGGAAATGGCTCGAATCCACGTAGAGGACTCTAAGTCAATACCACCGAGTTTGAACCATGAAAAAAAACTGTCACCTGCAAGAATTAAATATGAAGTAAGTGCAGTGATTAAGAATAATAGGTTTAAAATTGAAAGAGAAAGTGAGCCAGGTTTGCCTAAAATCTTAAAAGCAAGTTCACTAAGACCTGTAGCGCCTTTTTTATGTGCTAAAATAATAACCATGAAAGTAGCTATAAGAGAAAGGACAGCCATGATAACAAGAATTAAAATAGATATAAAAATACCACAGTTAATGAACGAGTTTGGAACACTTAATATACCTGCACCAATCATTGAATTGAGAAGGTTCATAACTGTTGCAACAGCTGAAACTTTAGGAGCTTGTTCAGATGTTTCTGGACTTTCTTCTTCCTCAAGCTTTTGAAGGTCTTCATGGTCATGTGGTCCTTCTTCATGAGGATTAATTGGACTATGAGGTAGACCATCAGCTCCAATTGAGAGCTTACGATCTTTCTCATGAGAAGCATCGATGTTTGATGGCTCAGGAAGATCTTGATCAATCTCCATGAAGGTGCGGTGTGGTTAACTTTGGCTGTCGATAGAGGTGGTTTCTTTATCGCTTCTCAAAATAAAACAGAAATTTTGGTTTTTGTATGGATGTTTAATAAATGTAATGAAAATTCTTTGGTATATTATTGCTGTTTTCATTAAAAATTAAATAAAAAAGTTGATATAATAAAAAAGTAATAAAATATTTGTGTTTATATATTTAATATTTTACAACGAATTCAAAATTTGATATGAAGTCAACTTTTTATTTAAAGATATATCGTTTTTTTTGTAAAGTACACTATTTGAAAATGACACCCGTGTAATCGTTAAAATTTCTATTGATAGCTGGTCGATTCAAGTTTTAGAGAGAATTGAAAACTTGTTTTATGCCGTTAACGTCGTTCGACTTCACTTCAAATTAGTACCCCCAACTTTTTCTTCTTGTTGAAATATATACATATATATACATATATACATATAGTTTCAGAATGAAAAAGCATGTAATTTCGAATCCTTAATACCTCTTTAAGTAGAATTAATTTTCAAATGAATTGTTTTTTTCCAATGATGATGCAAGTGAAATTACTGCATCATAACAACTTTCAAATGGGATTTGCATATCATCAAATCCAACAATATAAAAATCAGAGCATTTTGCAACAACAAAGTTTTTGCAATTTTTCTTCCCTATCATTACTTTATTAGTTACATTTATTATTGCATACCTTTCTCCTTGAAAATAAATTCCTTTATATTTTCCATATGAATTTTGATTAAATGCTTCAATGAGTGAAGCCAGATCTTTTTGTTTAGGATAAAAACCTGGAGTAGAAGACCAAACCATTCCATTTCTATCAAAAATAGCACCTCCAATCACTTTCCCAATTAGTGGATCAGTGGATCTCCAAAGAGACATTATTGAATTTTATGGATTTTTATGCGACTTTTACAGCGTTAAATTTTTATGAATAAAATTTGATTTTTAAAAATAATTTCGCATTCTCTTAAAAGAAACAATTGACGTATTAATTTTTCATAATAAATAAAACTAAGTTTTCACATAATTTTTAACATTTGAAAATAATTAGAATCAGCAAAACATAAATTTTATTTTTAAAAACATGTTCATCCAAAGTCTAAATCGGAAATAAAAAAAAATATTTGTAGCATTTTGATGTTTAAAGATAATGATTATTTATTTGCGTTGACGACGAACATTGTCCCTAACAACAACTCCTTCCATTTTGTCAAGGCCAATCGAAGCAAGCATGGCTTTTGTGTCTGCATCAACGCTGATGGTTGGTTGATCAAGTTGTGAAATTTTTGGCATCCAGTTATCACGTTTTTCACGTTCTTCCTCTTGGAGTTTAAACGAGATTCCACGAACTGGACCACGTTCAAGGCGGCGCATTAAATGAGTAACATAACCTGCAATCTTATTTCTCATTCTCTTTGATGGAATTGTTGCAACTTCATCACATACACGTTTGTTGTCTTGAAAATCAAAGCTAAGTTGACCATAAAAACGTTCGATAATGAGACGTGAAGCTCTTTTTGTTGTCTTAGTCCTGATTCGACCCATTCCCTACAAAGGCCATACATTAAACGTCTCCCTTATTGACATAAAAAATTGAATGTTTTTAAAATGGCATTTTCCAAAAATACGTTATTTTCGGTTTCATATTCAAAAAATGTCTGATATTGAAGAAGAAGATGATGAATTAAATATTGGTCAATACGAGGGCGAACGAGATGAAGCTGGACAGCGTTCAGGATTAGGAAAAATGATATTTAAAAATGGTGATGTTTATGAAGGAATGTATCTTAATGGAATGAGAAATGGCAAAGGCAAATATACTTGGAAAGATGGTGGCATGTATGAAGGCGAATATCTTAATCATAAACGAAATGGTTTTGGAATAATGCATTATCCAGATACTTCCATTTATCAAGGTATTTGGTTTGATGGGTGGCGTCATGGCAAAGGCACATATACTTATCCAAACGGTGATACATATGAAGGTGAATGGCAATATGGGCGTCGTCATGGTCATGGAATATATACGGTTGCTAATGATGGCTCTGTTTTTGAAGGTGAATACCGCAGAGGTCGCCGTCATGGAATGATGAAATGGACTCTCAAAAACGGTCTTGTTTACACAGGGATATTCCAGAATGATCAACAGCTTGGCAGAGGAAAATGGGAATACGCCGGTAAATCCATTGCCCAACACGGTGAGTATGTTCGAGTTGACGGTGAATTAGAGGAAGAAGAAGATATTGAAGAGCCAATTGAGGAAGAAGATCTCGATGACTTAATAGAACCAGAAGAAGAAATACCACAGAAATATCCAACAGTATGGATGCCAGATGTTGAGCTTTCACACGACTTCGACGAGCTTAATACAACACCTTCATGGTATCTTATGAGTGTCGAAGAATAATAAATCGTTTTAACTTATGATAAATTTGTATTTTCTAAATTTATTTGTCTTTTTAAAAGAAATCCTTTGATAAGAAGTTGATCATATTCTAAAGAATCATTATTTTGAGTAAAATATGTTACAAGTTACAATACAGTTTAATATTTGAAATTAGGTTTAATAATAAGAATTTGCAAAAAGTCAACTGAAAAAAGTTTAATTAAAAATCAAAATCATTAAACATGATTGTAAATATGAATACCAGAAAAAAAAGAACGATCATTTTTATTGAAATTCTTTTAAAAAGTTTCATCGCACTTTTGTTTATTTCGTTTGAAAATATTTTTGACCAAAAATTGCAAACAGAAAAATTCAGAAATAATTTATGAAAGAATTTTTCTACAAATTACCAAAACCTCTTTTTCTTCTTTGGCTGGTCGATATTAACAATTTTGCTGAATTCGTCAAGTGCATCTGGATCAGGATGAGAAAAGAAATATGAACGCTTCTCAGGCAGCTTAACGTCTACTTGAAGCACGAGCTCGCGGCCATGCTTGTTTTGAAGTAACTTGACATTTGTTACGCTAGATATTTTGAAGCGACCAAGTTTTTCGCCTAATGTTGGATCTGCAAAATATGTTATTTCAGATTCATCAATGTAAAAATAACGCCATCGCCAAATATTTGTCATTGTAACTTTTGATAATTTGAGTAATGCTAAAAATTTTTGATGACTATTATAAAATGAAACTTCGTTAACTGGAGACCACTCTGGAGAAACATTAATTAACACTGCTTCACGAAAGCCTGTAATCCAATTCCATTTTTCTTGATCGGATTCTGCTGCAAAATATAATACACGACCATCTTTTTTGGTAATTGTAAAACAATGAGCGATTTCCGGATTATTGTAGGAATCAATTTCTGATATGTCTGATAATTTAATTTTCTTCCTCCATTTTGATGAGTCTCCTGGGGGACCATACCTGAAAAGTCCATCTTCGCCAACAACAAATTGTCTATCTTTGTAGCCCTGCATTGCATGACGGCCTTTTTTCTTGATGGTGCCTGCCATTTTCTTCATGGTGACGATAAATGCACCATCGTTTGATAAAAACCGTTTATTTAACATAATTTTCAATGTATTGAAAAACAGATAGATAATCATATCAATTCTGGGCTGGGTGTACCCCAACAAGAAAGATATTTTATGAAAATACAGAATAAACATCATTTTTTGATGATATCATTCAAATTTAAATGCAGGTTACAAAACACATCATGAAAAATGTTGTTGAATATTGAAACGATTTTATTTAATGTTAATTTTTAAATAACAAATAGAAAACGATTATCCAGAGTATAAGAATAACATAAGAATGATTATTTGCATATTTTTTGAAAACGCATGCGTTATTTAAAATTTTAAATTTTTAATATACAATATGTTACAGGGAGAACTTAGGGGATATATAAATTTGAGCCTTATGCTTTGAATCTTCCATAATAGCTTCACTTGAAATATAAGTAATTTAAGTGGATTATTTCACATATGTTTTATGTTTTTTAAAGCTTATTTCAATTAAGAATATATAAATATATATATATATTCTTTATATGTATGGCTTTTAAATCTGGATATGTCACACAACACGACTACATCCACAAAACATCCAACCTTTTTTCAGAATATGTTAAAACATACAATTTTTTCTCTAGATTAACCCATCTGATGAAAATTTAAATCTTCTAAGTCTTTCAAATTCCTAATTTTTTAAAATTTTATTTTTTTAGCAAAATAACTACAAACATAGGAAAGACTGTGCTTAAAGATATGCATTGACCCAATGATCATGTGAAGAGATTCATCCTTTTTCATAAGATGGGAAAATATCTAGGAGAGTCATATAGCTTTAATGCCAAATGAATTACCACCATTACAAATAATTGTAATACTCCTCATTAAATTCACATCTTCTTTTTGTTGGCATTGGTGGTTGTTATGTTTTTTTCTGTACAGTTAATAAATCATTTGTGTTTTAATGATACACATATCCATTAAATCATGATCATATGGAATGATATGAATTAAACGCTCAAAGCGACATTATTACAAAAGCTAAAAAAATAATTTTTTTAATGATATAATTTATACGAACCTCCAAACCATTTTCCTTCCTGGTTCTCTTGCGCCAACAAGTTCATACTCACTTCCATAGTCATTTAGTATTTGGCAATCACGAACAGCAAGTGGTGATCCTGTTTGGTTGTGCTTAATGATAACAGGCGAGTTAATTTTAACGGGTTCTCCTTCCATATCAAAATCATCGTTTGGATTGAGACAGCAAATTCTCCATGTGCATTTATATGACTCTTGTTGCGTGGAATATATCATTTGTTTTCTTGAAATTCGTGAGTAATGCATAAAGTCAGATTGGGTAGATGCAAGATAAAATGGCGAAGAACCTATTTGATCAGTTGTCGAAAGGTAAAACTTATCACCATAGTGTACAATGTCTTCTTCGCCTTCATCTTCTGGAAGTTGGAGAAAATCATTCTCTTCAAATTTCTTTAAAATCCAAACATTTCTTGCTAGAAAATCAGATTGCTTAGAGCCAGTGCATGAATACAATTTTTCTTCTTCGTTCTCTAAGTCACTGGGATCACATGCAACAAAGCATCCAAGTTCATCATTCTTTATTCGAACCATCATTCCGAAATGAAGATAACCATCTTTTGGCATTTCTTCAGGTTTTACCATTTTTACAGTTGTTGTGTTTTGACCAATTGTTTGAATTAATAACTCACCACGTTCTTTCTTCTCAAGAAATTCTCTGATTTTTTCGTCTTCACGAACACTTTCTTCATACCAATTTCCATTAAGTGTTCTGCAACTATATCTTCCCCTATCTGTTCCTTGCATGAAATATGATTTTAACGTATTTTTAAACATCATGTGGGGTGCCCCTAAGCAAAAATTTTCATTTACTCAGCAAACAAAGAAAAGAAAAAAATTTAACCAAACAATATTCTAATATTTATCAATTTGGAACAAAAAATCCGTGTAGTTCAAATTGTCTGACCCGCAATATATTTCCACCCGAACTGTTATTTCCAACAAGCCTTACAATGATCTTTTTTACTGGCTGTACTACATCCACCTTTATTTGTGCAAACATAGATTTTGGGTCTATATCAATTTTGGGTGAATGATAAACAATTTTATTGTCTTCGTCATAGCCAAGCGTTTCAAGCACTAATGGCTTTGGTTTATTTTCAACAAAGTAAACCTTCAAGTTTGAAGGTACAAATGATTGTGTAGTAAATAAATATCCGACAAAAGGCATTGCATTTGTGTTGGCTTCTGGCGAAAATGGACAGCTCAAGAAATATTTGTTTTGATCTGAAATCGCTTCCTGATCAAACAGGAGCCGATTATATTGTTGAACCTGTAGAGGTGTTGAACAATAGGGTTGAATTAACTGGTATAACATAGGGTTGAAATAATTTGATGAGCTTCCAAGAGTACCAATAAAATTCATTAAATCAATTTCAATGATTTCCTCTTGTCCGAGGGATTCTCGAATTTCTGTTAACCAAGTAAAGGCATACCAATTACAACAGAATTTTTTCACAGACTCTGTTGCATGAATAAAACTGTTGAGCGTTTTTCTCCTTTGATCCAAAAGTTTCGAAATAAACGGTCGCGATGTCGACGGTTTTACCCAATCGGCGTTGAACTTCGAGAAGAGAATGTAGGGATCACTCCGATTTTCACCAGGTTCATAGTCCCACTTGATGAGGTCCTGAAAGTAGTGAAAATCGAGATGACTTGTTTCGCTTTGAAGCTCGCAATATCTGTCAATTAACGATACTATTTTTGTATCATCAAAATTAGAGATACGTATGGTTTCAGATAGAAGCTTTGGTGTAAGAGATCTGAGAATAGAATCCGTGTCAAGCCTGTTAAAGTTAGAAGAGATAAACGAAGCAAAATCAAGTGACGAATTTAACATATTTTCAAAATTTTCTGTGAGTTTTGGAAACAAAATTTGCATTTTTGGATCGTATGTAAAATTTTTATAATGTGAAACTATCGATAAGATGTTATGTGAATTGATTTCCCGAAAAATTATATCTTTTAAAATGAGTGATAAACTAGAAACTCCATATACCAAGGACACTGCGTAAAAGTCCATTAATTTGTCTGTATTCATGTCTGTAGAAAATTGTTGTTCATAAAAAAAATTAATCAGATTTGGAAATTCATCTGAAATTTCGTATGGAATTTGAACCCTGATAAGTTTTGGGTTATATTCAGTCCTTTGAAAATATTCTTTAAAAAGATTGGAATAATGAGATAAAACAATACGATGTGCAAAAATTTCTTCAGAAGCAGTTTGAAAGGAACAATCGATAAACAATTTTTTTTCGCGAAATTGCCGGAATCTTGTTGGGATATTATTGAACAACGATTTTTTCATCTAGGGATTTTTGCCGGCAAAAAGCCCTCAAATTATTTTTTTATGTGAAATCAAAACAATAAAATTAATCTTAACACTCGAGCTATCAGTCAAAACGAAGGAGAAACTTTTGCTAAAAAATTCGAAAATCACTTTACTTATACTTCAGCATTGAATAACCTGAATATCGACATTCCAATATCTCAATGACAAAAGTCAACAAATATAAATCGAAAGGGAAACATGTAAAATATAGTAAATATTGATTTTCTTTAACTAAAGTGTATTTTATTTTAATCAAATTTAAAAAGGGCTTATTAATACTTTCATTTTAAATTTGATTAAAAATATTTTATAAATTGCAGTTAGTTAGGCAGAATGTTGATTTTAATTAATAGATATATCCTCAGGAAATTACTTTATATTTTATTAGTTGCCACTACAAATGATTTAACTTCTTTATCTTCATCTGAACTAAATCTATAATTCGTTAGTTCAATTTCATTTGACTTATTTAAAATTACATTTCCATTTATTTCACTTAAAAAAAAGATGTTAATATATATTTTAGACACAAACCAATGAAATTCTATGTCGAGTCTTGTGTATAACGAAGCGTGTGCAAGAATTTCACCAAATCCGGATTAACTTTGAGCGCTTCTTCATACATTTCCTCGAATGATTGTTTTATTTGATTTTTTATTGCGATGTAATGTTCCACGTTTAAAATATTTAAGCAGATTGTGAACTCCTTCGAATTTTGCATTATGATATCTCTGAGGTTTTTGTTTTTGTTGAATTTATCGTGCGAATTTATCGCATTCTTTTGGAATTCTTCTGTTGCATTTCCACTCCGTAAGATATTTAAAGCTTTATTATACACTATAGCATTCGAATGATATGTAGTTGTTGTCTTTTCGGCAATTCCTGAAAGAATTTCTGGAACTGATTTTGTTAATTTTTCTTGAACTTCATCATTTATTTCTTGTTTCAAATCTGGCGTTGTAAGCAAATAGAACACAACACATTCATATTGGACTTTGATCAAATTGGCTTCTATTTCTTCCTTTTCTGGAATATCTGCAATACAGTTTTTGTGGGATGTTAGGGCGCCCCTGTCGGAGGACGTTAGATAAACGGTCGTTTCGGTTTCTTGTTCTGGAACAAATTTAAATAATTTTACTATTTCAAGAGGAATATGTGAAGCTAGAAGCAAATTTCCAATATAGCATGAAATTCCCCAAATATCTTTATGCGTTTGTATTAACATTAATAATATTAATGATGCTGTTACACCTGCTCGATGCCATTGTATATTTGGGACATCAGAAAATGAGAAGTTGATTGGATTTGGCTCTAAAATGGGAAGAATAGAAGTGAAAATTCTTTCGCCTTCTGCTTCTAAATATGTTTTGATGGCTTCGATTGACGACATTTTTTTCTCTCCTAAAACAAAGTAAATACCTTTTTTAATATAATCAAGTGCGATCGATATGGATTCATCACTGTATATTGGTAGCTCCCTAAGAAGGAAAAAAAGAAGAGATTTATCTTCTAATTCAATTGTTTGAATAGCTATTTTTGTATTAGACCAAGAAAGGAAATCAAGCTTTTTGGTTTCTAAAGCGAGTGATGTAAATGTATGCAATGAAATGATTACTCTTAATAAATTTTCTTTATTTTTTTCTGGAATAGCAGGATAGAAATAACTTTCTGCTAACATTTGACTCATCAATTCACTGCCATCTTCGCCACCTTCATTTCCACGTATAAAAGGAACATGTCGAAATATACAAAAACAAGTTTCCTTTAGGGGATCTTTCTGCATTTAAATTTGACTATGTTTGTTCGCTAAATTGTTCTAATCTCATTTTCTTCAAGCTATTTATATATAGTTGCTTAGCCAAGATTAAAGTGGTGGCACATTTTTCTGTAATCATGTGAGTTGTTACACTTTTTTAAAAATCATTTGATGATCAATCAAAATTTTAAATTTCATCCAGCATACTGTTTTATGGCATTAAGCCACATAAATTATTTGTTCAATTTTGGAAAAAAAAATGTGAAAATCATATTTTTTAAAAAAAAATTAAAACATACAAACATTTATTCCAATAAATTATTAATAGATATCGGCTGTTCTGACTGTGATTTCATCATGTCAGAAATATCTGTAGAGAAAATTGCAATTTCCTGGCACTTCCCATCTTCAACCTGAATTTTCTTTTGTAAAGTATCCAATTCGTGAATAAAGTTTTCAATTTCTGTCAGATCTGTTTGGAAATCAGATAAATTTTTCTCGAGAGGTGGTATGTCTGGTATATTAGCAATGATATTTTTAGGTTTTATATTGGTCCATTTATTTAATTCGTTTTCAAGTTTATGAAGTCTTTCTTCGGCATTTCTGATTTTAATATTTGCATTTTGGATTGTCTCAGGAAGATCTTCTTCTTTTTTCTTTTTGTTTTTCATTATTTGGTGATTCCATTCATCAAATGACTGAAAAAACATTGCAAAAATATTATCGAATATATATTTCACTTTAGGATCTGTTT
This sequence comes from Histomonas meleagridis, assembly GCF_020186115.1. Lineage (NCBI taxonomy): Eukaryota > Parabasalia > Tritrichomonadida > Dientamoebidae > Histomonas > Histomonas meleagridis. The sequence continues at coordinate 655,502 of NW_027150820.1, forward strand.
TAGAATATTTTGATAAAACTTGTACTGCAATATTTTTCGAAACAGTACTTAATGTATGTTGATCTGTTATATTTTGTGGTTTCATTGGTGAAAGTTCAAAATTTGGAAATTGAATTTCTTCATCTTCATCACTACTTTGAAAAAAATTCAATTTAGAATTATTTTGTGAAATTTGTGAATCATTTACTGATTCTGGAGGTGCGATAGGTCTTTCTTTTATAACTCGAAATGGAAAACTTCCAAAAAAATGTGTTTCATTTGAATGCCTTGGAGGAGTAATATTTAGGTCGTGATTGATTTGGTGATATCTAAAAGTATTTGGACTTCCTGATGGAAGCATTTCGAATGAATCCTGAGACATTTTTGTCCGTTTAAAATTGCAATTAGGATTTATTGAATTGACATTTTATTTTCATTCAATTTTTTTCGCCAATTTTTCATACTGAATTTAAATGCAAAGCAAAGATTTGAGTTTTGTTGTTCCCTTTAAAGGAAATTCTTTTGAGGGAATTTTTTTCCTTATAAAAACAGAATTTGGATTAGACAGGCTTCACAGCCTTGTTGAAGTCATTCCATGTGATCAAATATGTTCAAATGCACCCAAAATCATCGAGCCTGGATTTAAGCAACATTGGTTCTCATTTGAGCCAAATCCTTGGATAAAATTTAAATTTAATGGATCTATTAAAATTGACTATTATTCACTTAAAACATATTCTGGTGATAAAGGATCTGGTCACCTAAAGTCGTGGATTTTAGAAGGAAGCAATGATGATGCTAATTATCAGAAAGTAGATGAAGTCAATGATTGCGAATTTTTAAACTCTTCATCAGCAGAACACACATTTCAAAGCAAATGTACAGAACCTTTCAGGTACGTCCGTCTTTCTATGATCGGCAAAAACTTTGCAGGAAGTGATTTTCTTGTGGTACGCCAAATTGAGTTTTTTGGGGAACTTTCATTAGACACAGTATAAAGCATGCTTTTAAAATGTGGAAATTTGATATAAAAAAAGAGGATGAAAAGGGGAATTTTTTTACTATTCTAATATAAATATTTATATTTGTCGCAAAAATCTTTGTTATTGTTTACCATAATTTCCCTTTTTTTGAATTTTTTGTTTATAGTAAAGCTTAGCATTTTATATAATAATAATAATAAAACTTTATCATAATTATGGTAATTCAACGGACAGAAAAACTAAAATGTAAGCCTGAATCACATCTATAGCTTAGTGGAGAACTGGTTGTTTGTATTGACCTTAGTAAGTAGCCTCCAAGAAAAGTGTTCTCCGGTCGTTCGTAACTTCGGTTTCTTTTGGGAGAACAGTTCTCAAATATCCGTTGGGAAAGTTAAGTGGCGACTTTTTGATAATATATTATCGACCATGACTTTCAATGAATTGAATTTTTTTTAGGTTCGAATTCACCCAAACTTGCCTCATCTAAGATGAATGCTTTCCCAATCATTCCCTTAGTGTCTTCATTTTACTTATATTCAGTATGTTCTTTATTATCAATTTCAACAATTTTTAAATCCATTTTTAAATCATTATTTTTTTTTATAAATCTTCGATTGATTCTAACTTTATACTACAATTCAAAATATTTACATAACTTATTAGGTTATTTTCAAAATTCTTCAAATGTTTTATCTTTTTTATTAAAAAAATTTGCAGTGTTTATTTTATTTTGTATCATTAATAATATTTTATCATTGTTATTCATTAAAACAAGAAATTATTTAAGAAATTTAAATCGAAATATTTTCAGCAAAGAAAAGTTTAAATTCAGAATTCTTCCATTTTTATTTATTCTTTTTTTCATTCGATCATTTGAAACATTTGATAATATAACCCAAACACTTATTATATCGAATTCAAAATGAATTTGAAAATATTGATTTATATAAAACTCGAACAAAATATCTTATAATTAATGGAAGTGTTGAAATAATTACAGATTATGCTTTTTCTAGTTGGTCAAATTTAGTTTCTGTTGAAATTGGCAATTCAGTTACATCAATTGGTAATCGTACATTTCTATCATGCTCTAATTTAACAACAGCTATTATTGGAGAAAGTGTTACAACAATTAATGAATATGCATTTTACGGATGTTCCTCATTAGAAATAGTTATTATTGGTGAAAATGTCAAAGAAATTTGCAACAACACATTTCGTTCATGTTTTTCATTACGAAACATTACAATTCCAAAGTCAGTTACATTAATTGCATCAAATTCTTTTATAAAATGTGAAAATCTTCAATTTTTTAATGTATCTGATGAAAATGATAATTACTCCAATAGTAATAATGGAATTCTATATAACAAAAACTTTACGACAATAATTTGTTATCCATTGGGAATCAAAAATGAAACATTTGAAATTCCAAATTCAGTTATAACAATTGGATGTTATGCATTCTATAAATGTTTTTCATTAACAAATGTCATAATTTCAGATTCAGTTATAACAATTGAAGCTTACGCATTTTATCATTGTTATTCAATAACAAATATAACAATTCCGAATTCAGTTCAAATAATTGGAAGTCATGCATTTTGTAGATGTACTTCATTAACAAATGTAATAATTTTTCATTCAGTTACAACAATTGGAAGTTATGCATTTCAATCATGTTCCAAATTAATAAATATCACAATTCCAGATTCAGTTACTTCAATTGGCGATGCAGCATTTCAGTCATGTTCCAAATTAATAAATATCACAATCCCAGATTCAGTTACTTCAATTGACTATGCAGCATTTCAATCATGCGATAACTTGAAAAATATTATAATTGGAAATAGTGTAACAACAATTGGAAGTTCTGCATTTCAATCATGTTCATCATTAGAAACAGTTATCATTGGTGAAAGTGTTACAACAATTGAAAGTTATGCATTTCAACACTGCTCTAATCTTACATGTATATATTATAAAGGTTATTCTTCACCAACATTTCAAAATTCAAATGTCTTTGATAATATAACAGCAAAATATGTTATGACATCAGATTTATATGAAGACGCAACATTTGGTACACTCGATGTATCTAAAGGCTCATCAATTGAAGGATGTGCACAATATCCATGGCCAACACACACATTTACTAAATCAAATACTTTTACTAATACATTTACACAATCAAGTACATTCACTAATACATTTACTAAATCATTTACATTTACATTTGAATCTTTAAATAATTATATGACAACATTATCGAATTCAATTATTTTAACGAATTCATTATTTATTACACAAACATTAACATTAAATAATATATTTTCAACAAATTCATATTCAATTACAATAAATAATTCGATATTCACATATATTAAGAGTGAAATCTTTTCATATGAATATATAATTTATCAATATTCTACATATTATTTTTATTATTCTAATTTCTTTACAGTCATTTCATATATTTTTACTGAACGAAAATCTATTTCAAACGAAGTATTAATTGGTATTATATGTGGCTCGATTGGATTTATTTTATTAATCACTGGAATTATTATATTTGTAATTCACAAAAGTAAAAATGAAATTTCAACATCAACTATGAATATTAAATCTAAATATTCAACATCAACATGTAAAACGGAACAAATTGATGAAGAATTTAATCAACATATTGTTAATGAAGAAGATCAATGGATATAATTCACAGTAAATATTTTAAATGAAAAATGAGCAACAATTGTTCATTATCATTACATTGATTATTATTATTAAACGAAAGAAAATTTTGATCGATATTATACTTTCTCCGCTGTTTTATACAGTTCCAGTTTATTATGAACATTTTTAAATAATTGGCATTTTGGGTAATTCTCATTTTCGAAGTTCAATATCACGAACAGTATAATCCTTTTGCCAACTTATGTCGACGTAGAGATTCTCATCGTCTAAGGAAATACATAGTATAAACAAATACATCAACAAATTTATAACAACAATTTATTAATTTTTATTATTAATGAAAAATCCAAATAATGTAATCAAGAGGTTATTTTACATTGATAACTTTGTGGTTATGATTAACTTTAATCCATTGAATGCATTGTGAACATTGTGTTTTTAAACTCGGTCCATTACATAAGTCTTTTTGCCATTATCTCTTCGTATGTGATAAACATTCATTGTTTCATCTTTCATTCATTTGATCCATTAAAACACATGAATAAACTTTGGTGATTTCAAAGTTTTAACATCATTACAGTGATAGAAATATATATTAGACCTGTTTCTTGCCCTACAGCATTTACAATGTTCCAAGTATTTTTGTTCATGTCTTATGAAAATGAAGTTAGTTGACACACAATGTGGTTAACATTATCAAAGATATGACCTAATAAACATGATTACTTCGATAAATTTAACTTGCATTTTAACTTGAAAACATTTTGCAACATATAAATTTTCATAAAAAATGGATTAACACATTAAATGAGTTTACATGTGAATTAATTATTATTTATTTTAATTTTTTGGTTAAAATACATTAATTCAGAAAAAGCAAAATTAAAATCATGTACTTTAAATTAGATTTGCAACAATCAAACTTAAAGTTCTAATGAATTTCTTAAATTTATTTCAAATCCAAAGAATACATGGAAAATAATGATGTTTTAATTTAAACATGGCTTTAAACCGTTCATTCAATGGTTTACATGGTGCACTTGACGATATTTCAGATGAACCAAAGCCTTTTATATGCAAACCAGCTTGTGTATGCAGGAACAGTAAAGTGCGCCGAAGCAAGACAATTGAAATAAAAGTGCATTTCCTGTCGTTTTCCCTTGTATATCAAACCGTTTTTTAACGGTTTGTTTGCTAACAAAATTTGAGCGGATATGTGTTTTGTTAAGTTTTTCTGAGTTTATTTTGTAGCGGCTCTCTTTTTCTTTTGCATGTACAACAGATTTTAAGAAATAAAATTGGGTTTGTAACTTTTTGAATACTTGACTTTCGCCAAACTTGAAATCTGTGTTTGAAATCGAAAACTTACCTCATTTGAGCTATTCCGAAATATGGTGTATACGTATTTTATTTTCCATACATTGTTTACGATTAATTCAGACCATGTTCACATTTGCTCAAAGTTATTTATACTAAACATTATTTTTTATAATTACTTAAAAAATAGATTATTCAATATTCTACATATTATATTTAATATCTTTCCGATTTATTTACATTCAACATGCTTTTTGTTATCCCTGATATTTTATTTATCTTGTTTTAAATCAATAATTTCATTTTTAAAACTTCGGTTGTGTTTTATTTCAGGAGCCCATTTAAAATATTTATGTAATTTATTGGATGAACACTATCTTCTATTTGTTTTATCTTTTTTTCAAAAATTTACAGTGTTTATTTTATTTTGTATCATTAATAATATTTTATCATTGTTATTCATTAAAACAAGAAATTATTTAAGAAATTTAAATCGAAATATTTTCAGCAAAGAAAAGTTTAAATTCAGAATTCTTCCATTTTTATTTATTCTTTTTTTCATTCGATCATTTGAAACATTTGATAATATAACCCAAACACTTATTATATCGAATTCAAATGAATTTGAAAATATTGATTTATATAAAACTCGAACAAAATATCTTATAATTAATGGAAGTGTTGAAATAATTACAGATTATGCTTTTTCTAGTTGGTCAAATTTAGTTTCTGTTGAAATTGGCAATTCAGTTACATCAATTGGTGATCATGCATTTCTATCATGCTCTAATTTAACAACAGCTATTATTGGAGAAAGTGTTACAATAATTAATGAATATGCATTTCACGAATGTTCAATAATAAATATCATAATTCCAGATTCAGTTTATTCAATTGGTGGTTATGCATTTCAATCATGTAAATCTTTAGGAACAGTTATCATTGGTGAAAGTGTATCATTTATTGGTATTTATGCATTTCAATACTGCTATAATCTTACATGTATATATTATAAAGGTTATAGCAAACCAACATTTCAAAATGATTATGTTTTTGATAATATACCAGCAAAATATGTTATGACATCAGATTTATATGAAGATACAACATTTGGTACACTCAAAGTATCTAAAGGCTCATCAATTAAAGAATGTGCTCAATATCCATGGCCAACACACACATTCACTAAATCAAATACATTTACTCAATCAAATACATTTACAGACACATTCACTAAATCAAACACATTTACTAATTCAAATACATTTACTAATACATTTACTCAATCAAATATATTCACTAAATCAAATACATTTACTAAATCAAATACATTTACTCATTCAAATACATTTACTAAATCAAATACTTTTACTAATTCGAATACATTTACTAAAACATTTACTCAATCAAATACATTTTCTAATTCAAATACATTTACAGACACATTCACTAAATCAAACACATTTACTAATTCAAATACATTTACTAAAACATTTACTCAATCAAATACATTTTCTAATTCAAATACATTTACAAATTCGAATACATTTACTAAATCATTTACATTTACATTTGAATCTTTAAATAATTATATGACAACATTATCGAATTCAATTATTTTAACGAATTCATTATTTATTACACAAACATTAACATTAAATAATATATTTTCAACAAATTCATATTCAATTACAATAAATAATTCGATATTCACATATATTAAGAGTGAAATCTTTTCATATGAATATATAATTTATCAATATTCTACATATTATTCTTATTATTCTAATTTCTTTACAGTCATTTCATATATTTTTATTGAACGAAAATCTATTTCAAACGAAGTATTAATTGGTATTATATGTGGCTCGATTGGATTTATTTTATTAATCACTGGAATTATTATATTTGTAATTCATAAGAATCGGAAACAAATTTCAACATCAACACCAAAAGCCATTTCTAATTCATCAACAGATAACAAAAGCCTAACAGAACATGTAGACCAAGAACTCAATCAACTTTTTAATAATGAAGAAGATCATTGGATATAATATACAGAAAACTAGAGTTCTCAGTTAGGTACAAACCATTTGGCTGAGCCCTCAGCCATAAGTAAATAATATGTTGCATAAGATTGAATTGCTTGGCGAAGCAGACATGCCAAAGCCAACAACTCTCTTTTTATGAATACTTTTTTAAATAATTGTGATTCGTTGGAAATATATTTTCTGAGAGAAAAAAGTAACACTGTAATGATATCATCGTTTAATATAATTTACAGAAAACTTATGCGATGTTCAACGTGTATAATATTTTGTAATTTCATAATTTTTTGTTTTCTGAAATGTATAAATTTGTAAAATAAAAAAATTGGTATCTAAAAAACAGTTTATACATTTAAATTTTGTGTATTTTGTTCTTATCATAAAAAAAGTAAATCATTTTCTTCGACACGTTTGGTAATTTGTTCAATTCCGCATCAAACGGCTTTCCGATGATATTTCTCATTTCCACAAAGCAGAAAACAGCCGATTTCCTTACCTCAACTCTTTCGTCATTTAACATTGGCTTTAATTTATCGATTATCACATGAATTTTTGGTGCCAAATCTTTAGCCTTTGTTCTTCTTATCACAAGCGTCAGCACGTCCACAGACGCCAACGATACGTCACTTTTGAAGTAATTAACCGTTTCGGTTATCAGTTCAGAGTTTGCCACTTTTGATAAACGTTCGATACATTTTTCGATTTCTTCGAAATATGCGGATCGAATCAAGCCAACTAAGTAAGGAATTGCTTGCCGAAAGTACTTCCCCTTTGTTTCCTCAAAGAATTGTTGCAAGTATATTATCGGCTCATATTTATTTTTGTTTCCATCGATTAAATGCAAAATGTTTTCAAGTCTTTGTTCCGGGTTTTCGACGTTTTGTAATTGTTGTGAGAACACGCGAATTGGTTTTTTGCTTCCATCGACTGAAGGTTCGAGATGTAATGTTCTTAGTAAATGTTTCCAATTTTCGCCAACTGAATTTGCAAATGCTTGAAAAACATTCGGATTTACTTCGTTAATCTTGTTCAGTAAGCCAACAGACAGCGCAGAAAACCTTTGCTCGTTTGTTGTTTCGTATACAGAGCAACAAACGGGAAGTAATTCCTTCATGATTTCATTCTGCATTAACACAGATTCATGTTTTCGGACAATATTTGCAGCAAATGATAGAAGTGGCGGCGACGGAGGGCATTTTAGCCCAATGAAAAGAAGGATTTCGCCGGAATAATGTGTAGATAGTAAACGAAGAACGGCTGACGCGTTAAGAGATATACGTGAATTGGTTTGGTTTGCTTTGCCAAGTAAAATTGTTATGAGGTCGCTAAGATGATAATTAAATGATTGTGGAATAAGTGGAATGATGTCAATAATCAGATTAAGTGATAAAATAAGTATCGACTCATTGGAGCTCTTTAGACACTGCATAAAACCTGTGGCAATTTGTGTTGAATTATTTTCAATTGTCGAATAATCTGAAGAAGAAAATGCACTACGTACTGTGTTAAGGAAAATACTTTCGTTACCTTCCGTACAAACAAAAGAAGGAATATCTTCGATTTGTTTGCGTTTGTCATTTTTTGAATCTGTCAATATAAAAGATGAAGAATGAGGTTTGAACTGAACATTTTTTGGTGGTTCTTCAGGTTGTGGATTAGGTTCTATAGTAATATGTGGGACTTGTTCTGTGTTTTCTAATTCTGTTTTGGGAAGGTTAAATGAGGTGACGGTTTTTTCTGAGATTTTTTTCGGTTTTTGATTCGTTTGTAGAGACTGCATTTTCGCTTTGAGGATTGATGAAATATCAAATGTTGTCTCAGCTCTTAAATCGTTTTCGAAGTTGAAGTTTGGTTTTGACTTGGAGTCAATTTTAGTACGCATTTGTTGGAATTGCTTTTTAATTTGGGCAGGTGATTTTGAAACAAATGAAGGAGGATTTCTTTGCTTTGGAACTGAAGTAGGTTCAGTAAGTTTTGATGGCTGTTGAATTGTCTTTGGTTTGTGATGTTCGAATGTATCTGATGTATTTAATTTTATTTGTTTGTCAGTGGAAACATTTGCTTGTGTAAACTTCGCTCTGGTTTTCTCATCAAATTGAGAAAGTAAAATCGATTTTCGTTCAGGAAATTTCATTAACAATTCATTTAATGCATTCCTTGAGTTTTTTCGTGCTTCAGACCCAGCATCTGAAATTAAGATTTTAAGCGCTTTTTCTATCTTTTTGATATTTTGTTGGATATTTTGGCGTGACCATTCATTGATTATGATTTCAAGACATTCTGAAACAATATTTCTGTGGATTTGTGACTTGGATGAAATCTCTTCAAAAAGAATTGACAAGACTTTCTTCGACTGACAATATCTTGTAATTGAAAAAATAACATATTTGCATGAATGAGATATTATTTGTGTTCCATGTGTCGTTGGTTGGAATAAGTTTGGAACTATTGTTTCAACAGCTTGTTCAAATTTGTCTTGAAGTGATTTTACTAATTGTGATAAAAAGAGACAGCTATATTTAACTAGTGTGCTCCTGAAATTTAACACACATGGTATCAATGCAGTGATTATTTTCATTAATTGAGAAGTGAATGATTGATAATTTCCAATATTTCCTTGGACTAAAGACATTCCTCTTTGTATCGCAGCAAGTTGATCATCCCAGTCCTTGCTTGATTCAAACCTCAATATTAAATCTTGTGTTTCTTTTAATGCGGTTTTTTCATTTGTGATAGGAATTGGTTCAATATTTTCACCAATTGTATTGAACATGCTTGCAATAACTTGCGATATATCATTCGTTGTTTGATTTTTTAGAATACTTTTTGGTTGATTCCCTTCATTCATTTATTTGTGGACGTTTATAATTCCATACGAAAACGTTCTCCAAGTAAATCGTATGAAACTAATTAAAATTGAAGGTGTATGAAGTCGAATTTTCAAAATACTACTACGTAGTTACCTATTTACAGAAATAGATAGTGTGATAGTTCAAATAATCAAACAAATTCAAATCATAATATTATGATTTAATTTTTTGATCGAAAATCAATAAAAATATTTCATACTAAAACATAAAGAAACATAAGGATAAAAAAAGTATTCATAAAATTTTGAGAAATTCGATTAATGTTTAGAAATGTATTTTTTTAGTCAATCTCTTTGACAACATAATCACCATAATCAATTTGAACTTTCGAACCAGATGGAAAGTCCATGATGACAGTATTAATGAGTCTTTCATCCTTGACTTTTTGAGGTTCTTTATAATTTCCATGATTTGTTTTTTCGTAGTCTTCCTTTCTTTTAGCAATGAATTTTTCCTTTTTTTCAATATCCTTTTTTAGCTTTTTAGCTTCTTTTTGAAGTTTTGATATTTCTTGCTTGTTTTCATCTTCTAATCTTACTAAATCTTTCTTCTTTTCCTCAATCCTAGCTGCAAGTTCTTTGATTTTTTCATCATTGTTCTTGATGATTTCTGCATATTTCTCGGCATCCGTCATTTCGAAAATATTTGTCAATACTGTTTTCTCACAAAAAGCTACTGTCATTTTTTTGGGAAGTGAACAGAATAAACGGGCGAAAATAAACGTCCATTGAGTTACTAATGTCCAAACTTCCAACAGCAGAATCGATAAAAAAAGTAACTGATATCAACCAACTACAGAATGTTTGTATTGCATTACTTAAAGTATATGAAAAAGAAGAAAAAAAGAAAAAAGAATATCGAAATTCAGCTGCTGTTCTTCGTCAACAAATTAAAGCATCAGAACTTGAAAACAGCAGCCTTGTTGAGAAGGCAAAAATACTAGAAGAAATATCACGTAATACTGTTGATAGTAGCAAAGAAAATGAACGATTAAAACAAGAAGTAAATCAATTACAAGAAAAAATTAATAATATCAAAGAAGAAAACGCAACCAAATTCCAAACTTATGAAAAAGACATTGAAAGGTATAAACTTGCATTATCCAGACTCGAAACAGAAAATACACAATATCGAAATAACATAAAAGAATCCACAGCTGAAGAATCTCAATCAAATGCTGAGACTTCATCTTCGCAAGCCACCGAAAATGAAAGTCTCAAAAATATTAATTCCGAATATCAAAATCACATATTCCAATTAGAAAACGAAATTCTTACACTCAAAGAATCCCACAAAACAGAAATTGCTATGTTAAATCAACAGAAGTCCCTTGAACTCCAAACCAAAACAGATTCCTTCAATACACAAATCACAGATCTAAATAACACAATTCAACAACTTCAAATCGAAAACGACAATTTACAAAACAAAATCAATTCACAAAACGATGAACAAAAAGCTCTTGTTTCCATTATCGAATCCAACAAAACCAAAGCCGAAACACGAATCAATAAACTCAAGCAAAAAAACATAAAACAATTTAATGAACATAATCGCGAACTCCAAAAACTCAACGAAACGAATCAAAACTTATCATCGCAAATCCAAAAATATAAAACACTCGAAACAGAACATCAACAAACTCAAGAACAGATCACAAATTCAGAGCAGCGAATTCACGACTTAGAGACCGAATCCAAATATATGCTCTCCAAAATCAATGAATTAACCAATTCATTAACTAATTACGAAGACGTCAAAGCAGAAAACAAAACGTTGCAAGAAGAAAACGAAAAACTTCGTAGTGAACTTATTCAAACGAAACATTTTTCGCAAGAATACGAATCCGCTTATAAAGAATTACAATCGACAATTGAAGACAAGAATTCGACAATTGTTAAACTTAAAGGACTTTTGTCGCGTTCTGTTAAATCGGACCAAAGGAAACAACAAGTGATTGATGAACTACAACAAAATGTAATTCCAACAAATGTTGAGCCAATAGAAACAAAAGAACAAATCGAAGAATTGAAAAATAAAATTTTTGAGCTAAAAGAACAAATTAAAAACTCAGAAGCATCAAAGAAATTAAAAGATAAAAACAAAAGAATCACCGAAATGCTTGAAAAGTCAAACGCGTTATATACCGAACTATTCCAGAAATATCAAAATGTAATAAAAAATGGAACAGAAAAGAAATTGGAAAAGTTCGAAATATTTAATGTGTCGCCGAAAAATATAATAAGAAAAAAACAACAAAAGAAAAATAACGCAACTGATAGAAAGGAAAAGAAAATGGCAAAAAACGCATATTTAAGAAGAATTTTGTTGGAGTTCTTCTCCGCGGAATTGGACGACGAAAGAATGCAATTGATTCCAATGATTTTGGAGCTGGTGGGATGCACAAAGGAACAAGTCGCACTCGTCGAAAGGCAATACGAAAGAAAAAGAAACTTCTTCGCAAACGTTTCGGGCGTATTCGGAATATGAAAATTGTTTATTAAAGTTATGTTAGAAAGGAATTAAATTTTTCATTTAAATATTTATTTGTTGTTGTATATACCTTGGAAACACTTATTCGGATAATTCAGAACGCCATTATATATGTCACCGCAGCTTGTAGAATACATAAATAAGTTTAACCCATTACAATTGTAAAAAATCGTAATTCAAAGCTAACTAATATCTTTCAATGTTATAACTAAATAATTTTGACTTTGAAAAAAAATATGTATCATTTTGTCGAAGATCTTTATTTGTTCAAAACTATTGCTATAAAATGTGATAGTGTACCAATACCAACATTACTTTGATATTCAAACACTAAAAATTTTATTATTTCCACGAAAAAAATTTGTTGGTCGAGTTTAGTTTAGATGGTATCAATAATTCAGAAATAAAACCAAAAAAATTACACCGGAAAATGCCAGGACAACGTTTCCATTTTTCAAAATTGTTAGATTAATTTATCGTTTATTTCTGAGAAATGAGAAACGTTTCTTTCAATTACTGGCGGCTATATCATTATTTCATATAACATTTCCTTATCAAAAGCTATTGAACAATGTCCAGTGCACCCGAGCTTGTTACAATTTTACGAAGAGTTAAAGAACGTATAACGAAAGGAACTGGAAATTATTCAGCTATTCTCAAAATAATATCAGCTCGTATCGATGCCGAAGAAAAAATCGCAAGCTTATTAAAATCAACAATACCTTCCACCTATGATACAACAGATCCACTTGTTAATAACTTTATCGAAGAATTGAAGAAAGAACAAGAACAACACATACAATTTTCCAAAGAGCTTAAAGCCGAAGTTTATTCACCAGCAAATAAATACTCAACCACGATGCATGAAAAGCAAAAGTCACTTCTTTCCACAGTTAAAAAGACCAAAATGGGTCTTCTTAAGTTAATCAATGATAGAGAAAAAGCGCAAAAAGAAGTAGAATCAGCCAAAGCCAAATGTAATGGACTTCAAGGTCCACAACTTGAGAAACAGAATGCCAAAGTAGCCAAAGCCCAACAAGAACTTGCCAAGAAGACACAACTTGAAACCAAGAAAGCGCAAAGTGAAGCCTCCACATCCATTCCAATCATCCACCGTGACTTCAGCGACTTTGATTCAGCCCGTCTTTCCAAGCTCCAGGCGGCCATTGTCAAGTTCCAAAGCCTGAAGACATCAATGAACGGGCGAATTGACAGTGGTGCTAAAAGTTTCACAGAAAAAGTGACAACATATGATACGAGTGACCGAAGTCAGCAAATGGTCACAAGAGTCTTCGATACGTCGTCCAAAGATGTCAAGATCGAAGTACAAGGGGATGGCGAGCAAACACTTGTCGGAGTAGCAATTTCAGATTATCGAAGTGATGAGCCAAAAGATCTTCAATTTTCTCGAGGAGACCAAATCAAAATCTTGTCCAAACATAAGACAGGTTGGTGGGAAGGAGAATGTAACGGAAGGAAAGGTATGTTCCCAATGACATTTGTTCAACTCCCAGAAACAGTCCAAGTCAAGAAAGACCCAATTGGAGCCGTTTTCCTGTGCATAAAGGACTACATGAAGGCACAAACAGGAGACATAGAGTTGCACTCGGGTGATTTGGTGTACGTTGACTTTATTGCAAACGGAAGATGCAGCGGAACAAATTTGAGAGACCAAAAAAGAGGATACTTCCCACTCGACGCTTTGGAGCAAAGAGCTTAGCAATAGTAAAAATGAATATTCGCTCTTAGAAATATATGTTGTGAAAAAAGAATTTTTTTAATGTTTTGTAATCGTTTTATATGTGAAATATGTTATTATTATGATATCAAATGACATAATATAAAACTTTTTGTGACATTTGAATATGTTTTTCTTGTTAGATATAGATATAAGTACTTCTTATAAAAAGTTACAAAGAAAACAAAAATATTATATCAACACAAATAAAATAAAAAGAAATTATTATGAATTTACTTATTGCGGTTTATTAATATCAAATTGATCAAGAAAATTAAAATTATTGAAAATTATATCCATTGATCTGCTTCATTGTTGATAAATTCATTGATTTCTTTGTTAACATGCTCTGTGTTATTCGTTGATGATTTTGATATTACTTTCGTAGTTGATGTTGAAATTTCATTTTTACTTCTGCGAATTACAAATATAATAATTCCAGTGATTAATAAAATAAATCCAATCGAGCCACATATAATACCAATTAATACTTCGTTTGAAATAGATTTTCGTTCAGGAAAAATATATGAAATGACTGTAAAGAAATTAGAATAATAAAAATAATATGTAGAATATTGATAAATTATATATTCATATGAAAAGATTTCACTCTTAATATATGTGAATATCGAATTATTTATTGTAATTGAATATGAATTTGTTGAAAATATATTATTTAATGTTAATGTTTGTGTAATAAATAATGAATTCGTTAAAATAATTGAATTCGATAATGTTGTCATATAATTATTTAAAGATTCAAATGTAAATGTAAATGATTTAGTAAATGTATTCGAATTTGTAAATGTATTTGAATTAGAAAATGTATTTGATTGAGTAAATGTTTTAGTAAATGTATTTGATTTGGTGAATGTGTGTGTTGGCCATGGATATTGTGCACATCCTTCAATTGATGAGCCTTTAGATACATCGAGTGTACCAAATGTTGTATCATAATATAAATCTGATGTCATAACATATTTTGCTGGGACACCTTCAAAGACATAATCATTTTGAAATGTTGGTGAAGAATAACCTTTAAAATATATACATTTAAGATTAGAACATGATTGAAATGCAGAACTTCCAATTGTTGTTACATTATTACCAATGATAACTGTTTCCAAATTTTCACATGTTTGAAATACAAAATTTCCAATTGTTGTAACTGAATCTGGAATTGTGACATTCGTTAATTTTGTTGAAAAAAATGCAAATGTATAAATACTTTTAACATTATTACCAATAATAACTATTTCTAAATTAGAACAATATTGAAATGCACTAATACCAATCGTAATAACTGAATCTGAAATGATAACATTTTTGATTAAAGAACTTTTTTGAAATGCATATTTCCCAATAGTAATAACTGTGTTTGGAAGTTCAAATGTTTCATTAGATTTTCCTGATGGATAACAAAGTATTGTTGTAATACTTTTATCATAAAGAACTCCATCACATTCTGAATAATATTCATTTTCTTTCGATACGTCAATAAATTGAAGACTTGGACATTGTGCAAAAGCAGCTTCTCCAATTGAAGTTACTGATTTCGGAATTGTAATATTAGATAATCTTTCGCAAGATTCAAATGCATTGTTCCCAATTTCTTCAACATTTTCTCCAAGTTGAACTGTAATTAAAGAACTACATGTTTGAAATGCACTAATACCAATCGTAATAACTGAATCTGAAATGATAACATTTTTGATTAAAGAACTTTTTTGAAATGCATATTTCCCAATAGTAATAACTGTGTTTGGAAGTTCAAATGTTTCGTTCGATCTTCCTGATGGATAACAAAGTATTGTTGTAATGTTTTTATCATAAAGAACTCCATCACATTCTGAATAATATTCATTTTCTTTCGATACGTCAATAAATTGAAGAATTATACATTGTGCAAAAGCAGCTTCTCCAATTGAAGTCACTGACTTAGGAATTGTAATATTAGATAATCTTTCACAAGATTCAAATGCATTGTTCCCGATTTCTTCAACACTTTCTCCAATGTAAACTGCTTCAATTGCATAACAATGATAAAATGCTCGATCTCCAATCGTTTTAACTGTTTCACTAATTTCAACTGAAATTAATGAAGACCATTCAGAGAATGCACTACTTTCAATCGTTTCAATACCTGAAATAATAAGATGTTTTGTTTTAGTTTGATATAAATATCTTTTTTCATATTCATTCATATTAGTTATATTCAATGTTTGTGTTGTATTATCAAATATTTCATTTGAAAATGTTAAAAAGAAAAAAAATAAAAAATAAAAAAATTTTTGAGAAATAATTTGAGAAATAATTTTTTTATTTGTTGAAAAAAAATTCATTTTAACAAATAGTAAAATGAAAATAAAAATAAGAAATATTGGAGAATTAAAAAAGAATGAAAAATGTTTTGTTACAAATTGAAATGAGAATTCTCTACTTGCATTATAAAAAAAACCATTTTTATTTAATAAAAATATTGAAAGTGTGTAATTTCTAGATTGGAAATTTGTTAAATTATCAACTAATTTAAAATTGTTAAGTATTGAATCAAAAGAAATAAGATGAGAATAACAGTTGAAAAATAAGCCGAAATTTCTTGTTTCAGTTAATATTGGATAATTAATACCATTCGTATAAAGTTTATCTACATATTTTGATTTTTGAAAAAACATATTTTTTGGCAATGATGTAAAAAAGGATAAAATGCGTACATGCACTAGAAAAATAAGATAGTAGCTCATAAAATTAAAATATTTCCATGGAGACATGGAAAATTTGGATATTCTGGAGATATGGTTCTGTTTGCCAACTCAAAGCTTTTGAGTAAAATTGAAAGCACTCAGATTTTATTCCATGTAAACGTATTAAAAAGTTTTAATTATTTCTGATGATCATCAGACAGACTTTGTCAAATGATTTTTTCGGTTTCAAGTTGCTTCTTCGGCTTTTGGGTCAAACTCTAATTAACATAAAAATAAAAGCTTTGATACCTCAACAAGAGATAAATTAATTTCTCTTTTCTTTTTGTACAATCTCAATTTTGGCTTATTATTCTAAGATCATATTTTTGTATATTAACTTATTTTATAACTTAAACAATATCTTTATTCTGTTGGTCAGGCACATGATTAATTATTTGAAAAGTTCACCTGTTTTTAATAAAGGACAAGTGACATTATAATTATGAAATGTTAATAAGCTTGTTTATTAATCTAAATGTTGATAAAATGATTGTTTATATATATATATATATATATATATATAATAAAATAATATCAAAAAATACGTTATCTAATAACAGGCAATTTTAATTAATTTTAAAGTTATCAATTTCAACATTACTCCAAATTACCAGAAAAGTATTATGACATTCAAGTATTATATCAGATTTAACAGAAGATATAAGAAAATTATATATTGTTTTTTTTTCTCTTTAACCCAAAAAAGCCAAATTCCTGTTAAAGTATTATTATAAAATCAAACATTAAACATAAAGATTCAAAAGACGATATACCAAAACAATTTCATCTTTAAACAAAATCTAAAATTAGCGCATGTTTTGATGTGTTAGTTCGATAGATATTATTGTTCATTAATTCATTTCTTGAATCAAATAATTGAAAAATTTATACTAAAAAACATTTATTTATTTATATCATAAATGATTAATAATATTTTCTTCTTCAAAGTCTTTAGCAAATGGATCTTCTTCAACATATGAAAGATTATTACATATTTCGAATTTGTTTGAAATTTCATTTCCATTTCCATTTTCATTTTGTTCATTATTACTGTTCATTTCGTTCTTATTTTTTTGGTTATTTCGTTGATGAATTAAAATGATAATAATAACAATAATTATAATTATGATAATAATGATTATACTAACAATGATAATAATAATATAAATTTGATTTTCGTTATTATTATCATTAAATTCATTCGTAAAAATAAATTATAAAATTCGTATAAAAACTAATTTTCGAATAATATTTAATGATCGTATATTCATAATATATAAAATTACTATAAGTAATAATATATGTTAAATTAGAATATGAAAAATAAATCGAATTCGATAAAAATGAATAATTTATTATATAACTTTCGACAAAAGAATATGTGAAAAGTAAAGTTTTTGTGAAATATCCATTCGATATATAACTTTGTAATGATATTATTGATCTGGTAAAACTATTCAAATTAGAAAATGAATTCGATTTGGTAAATATATTTGATTGAGTAAATGTATTTGAATTAGAAAAAGTATTTGATTTAGTAAATGTATTTGAATTAGAAAATGTATTTGATTGAGTAAATGTTTTAGTAAATGTATTTGATTTGGTGAATGTGTGTGTTGGCCATGGATATTGTGCACATCCTTCAATTGATGAGCCTTTAGATACATCGAGTGTACCAAATGTTGTATCATAATATAAATCTGATGTCATAACATATTTTGCTGGGACACCTTCAAAGACATAATCATTTTGAAATGTTGGTGAAGAATAACCTTTAAAAATATATACATTTAAGATTAGAACATGATTGAAATGCAGAACTTCCAATTGTTGTTACATTATTACCAATGATAACTGTTTCCAAATTTTCACATGTTTGAAATACAAAATTTCCAATTGTTGTAACTGAATCTGGAATTGTGACATTCGTTAATTTTGTTGAAAAAAATGCAAATGTATAAATACTTTTAACATTATTACCAATAATAACTATTTCTAAATTAGAACAATATTGAAATGCACTAATACCAATCGTAATAACTGAATCTGAAATGATAACATTTTTGATTAAAGAACTTTTTTGAAATGCATATTTCCCAATAGTAATAACTGTGTTTGGAAGTTCAAATGTTTCATTAGATTTTCCTGATGGATAACATAGAATTGTTGTAATACTTTTATCATAAAGAACTCCATCACATTCTGAATAATATTCATTTTCTTTCGATACGTCAATAAATTGAAGACTTGGACATTGTGCAAAAGCAGCTTCTCCAATTGAAGTTACTGATTTCGGAATTGTAATATTAGATAATCTTTCGCAAGATTCAAATGCATTGTTCCCAATTTCTTCAACATTTTTCTCCAAGTTGAACTGTAATTAAAGAACTACATGTTTGAAATGCACTAATACCAATCGTAATAACTGAATCTGAAATGATAACATTTTTGATTAAAGAACTTTTTTGAAATGCATATTTCCCAATAGTAATAACTGTGTTTGGAAGTTCAAATGTTTCGTTCGATCTTCCTGATGGATAACAAAGTATTGTTGTAATGTTTTTATCATAAAGAACTCCATCACATTCTGAATAATATTCATTTTCTTTCGATACGTCAATAAATTGAAGAATTATACATTGTGCAAAAGCAGCTTCTCCAATTGAAGTCACTGACTTAGGAATTGTAATATTAGATAATCTTTCACAAGATTCAAATGCATTGTTCCCGATTTCTTCAACACTTTCTCCAATGTAAACTGCTTCAATTGCATAACAATGATAAAATGCTCGATCTCCAATCGTTTTTAACTGTTTCACTAATTTCAACTGAAATTAATGAAGACCATTCAGAGAATGCACTACTTTCAATCGTTTCAATACCTGAAATAATAAGATGTTTTGTTTTAGTTTGATATAAATATCTTTTTTCATATTCATTCATATTAGTTATATTCAATGTTTGTGTTGTATTATCAAATATTTCATTTGAAAATGTTAAAAAGAAAAAAAATAAAAAATAAAAAAATTTTTGAGAAATAATTTGAGAAATAATTTTTTTATTTGTTGAAAAAAAATTCATTTTAACAAATAGTAAAATGAAAATAAAAATAAGAAATATTGGAGAATTAAAAAAGAATGAAAAATGTTTTGTTACAAATTGAAATGAGAATTCTCTACTTGCATTATAAGAAAAATCATTTTTATTTAATAAAAATATTGAAAATATGTGTTTTTTAGATTGGAAATTTGTTGAAATATCAATTAACTTAAAATGTTTGTCAAAAAAACTTGGATAATAATCATATTTGATAAATAAATTAAAATCTCCTGCTTCGTGTAGTCTCTGATAATTTAGATTGTTCTCCTTTATTTTTGCGTTTAAAAGTTTTGATTTTTGGTGAAACATATTCTTTGAAATTGATAAAGCAAAAAACAAAACGTATGTGTGTGCACACATTGAAAACAAAAGAGTGAAATATTTCATACCAAATGACTGACAAATAGAAGTTTGAAGAAGATGAAATGCAAAACCAATATCGTTTTCACTTTTCGAATACAATTGAATATTACCCTAACCAAAAACTGCCTAACAACGAGACGATCTCGTAAAGCAAACGATAAGTTTTTGATAACTCAATACAACTAAAATTTGGCCACATAAATTCAAAAAGTTTCTTGTTAGGGGAAATAACTGATTATTTCGAATCACTTTATCTGTGTATAGGGTAAACAGGTATTTGCATTCATATGGCACTTTCCGTCAGCCAGCAGAAACATTAGCATCTTATATTGAGTTTGTATTATTATTAAAGTTTGGTTATTTAAATATTTTTCAAATATACCATTATTTGGGAAAAATTTATTAAAATCAACAAAGTAATTTAAAAACTCATAAAAATATTATAGCAAATTATTACTATAAAAAAATCATATATGAAATAAAATTTTCGGAATCATATTAAAAAATTAATTTTCATTTCATGAAGAATTTTTATTTTTCTCGATTCTAATTAATAACTTTATTATTAGCTAAT
Source organism: Histomonas meleagridis (assembly GCF_020186115.1). Classification (NCBI taxonomy): domain Eukaryota; phylum Parabasalia; order Tritrichomonadida; family Dientamoebidae; genus Histomonas; species Histomonas meleagridis. The sequence continues at coordinate 676,404 of NW_027150820.1, forward strand.
CTTCTTTAATTATTTCCCTTAAGTTTTCTCAAAATAATATACTTATTTTAAATATTTACGCACAACTTATACTTCAAATGAACCAATAAAAGATTTGATATCTTTTATAAATGTTTAATCATCAACATACATCTACAAAATGCATGAGTTCCAATTATTTGAACTGAATTCGGAATTGTTATATTTGTTATTGAATAACAATGATAAAATGCGTAATCTTCAATTGTTATAACTGAATCTGAAATTATTACATTTGTTAATGAAAAACATTTATAGAATGCATAACATCCAATTGTTATAACTGAATTTGGAATTTCAAATGTTTCATTTTTGATTCCCAATGGATAACAAATTATTGTCGTAAAGTTTTTGTTATATAGAATTCCATTATTACTATTGGAGTAATTATCATTTTCATCAGATACATTAAAAAATTGAAGATTTTCACATTTTATAAAAGAATTTGATGTAATTAATGTAACTGACTTTGGAATTGTAATGTTTCGTAATGAAGAACATGAACGAAATGTTTTGTTGCAAATTTCTTTGACATTTTCACCAATAATAACTATTTCTAATGAGGAACATCCGTAAAATGCATATTCATTAATTGTTGTAACACTTTCTCCAATAATAGCTGTTGTTAAATTAGAGCATGATAGAAATGTACGATTACCAATTGTTGTAACTGAATTGCCAATTTCAACAGAAACTAAATTTGACCAATTAGAAAAAGCATAATCTGCAATTATTTCAACACTTCCATTAATTATAAGATATTTTGTTCGAGTTTTATATGAATTAATATTTTCAAATTCATTTGAATTCGATATAATAAGTGTTTGAGTTATATTATCAAATGTTTCAAATGATTGAATGAAAAAAAGAATAAATAAAAATGGAAGAATTCTGAATTTAACCTTTTCTTTGCTGAAAATATTTCGATTTAAATTTCTTAAATAATTTCTTATTTTGATGATACAAAATAAAATAAACACTGTAAATTTTTGAAAAAAAGATAAAACATTAGAATAATTCTGTAAAAAATCTAAATAATTATACAAATGTTTTAAATTTGTATTTGAAATAAAACATTCTTGAAGTTTTAAAATAGAATATTTTGATTTAAAAGTAGATAAAAAAATTGTTGAGACCGACAAAAATGAATATATTAAACATGAATAAAATGAAAAAGCATGAAAAATAGTATGGAATATAAAATAATATATCCGTAGAAAATCGATCAATAAGGACTTTCAAAAATGAGTGGTTGTATGTTAGAAGCAAAGTGCGAGTCGGAATCATTTATAAATTTTGATAAGAAGAATTAACAATATCCAAATAAGATTTTGGGAAAAATAAAATTGAATGATTCAAATTTGTCATTCAAAAAATAGAATTCTATCGATGCACGAAGCACTTTTTAATTTGAGTAGCAATTGCAGGAACAAAAAATGTTGGTTTTTTATTACAATTTCATTGCAATACCAGAGTCATTAGTTAGCTAACTATCTAAAAATAAAATCGAAATGACATAATGAAATAAATTTATGGTCCATACCTTAATTATATGATTGAAATCAAAGATAATGTTAAAACAATTGAAAAAACAGAGGAATTCTCAAATTTTTAAACACACTCGCATAAATGTTACAATGCGAAGGCAGAATCGAATTTCATATACTCAGACTTCGTAAACCAAAACAAATGCTTTTATTTATTATTGGTTTTTGTGATTGGTCATTGAGTTATTTCATAGAATTGGTTAAAGGTGCACACATAAGTGTTGTCCAAAACAATTTATATAATTTCCAAATATAATTTTGTGATTTCTATGTCATAGAAATTAATATCAGATAAAACAAATGAATATTTCTCTCATTAACATCAATATCTTTTCGCTCTAAAATATATTTAATTAGTTCAGGATTTTTTAACATTAAAGAAGAACTCAAAATATCTTTTGGAAGAGTATTATTTTGAAGGAAATGCGTAACAAGATATAATTTACTAGTTTTTTCAGCTAGGTTTATACCAGAATTATCAATTTTCATTTTGTTTTCTTCAAGATATGATAAGATTTCAAAATTTCCATACATAATACAAAAACATCTCAAACGATTTACATTTTATTAATACAACATCCTATGTATATAAAATCAAAAATATAATTATAACAATATAATTTTGAAAATAATAAATCATTTTTATTAACTATTTCCCATCTAAAATTGACATAATCTGTGGATTTACTGTTAATTGTAATGGTGTTTTATTCCAAACATAAAATAAACATCTAACATATAGAAAAAACTTTATTTCTAATATTAGTTTGTATCTTTGGATTTCCAATAAGTAATTTTACTGATAAAACATTTCCTCCTTTTGCTGCATAATGTAAAGGTGTCATTGAATTATTATCTTTCTTATTACAATCAATTTTAGTAGATTTTAATAGAATCTCAATAATCTCTGGATTTCCATATTCACATGCATAATGTAAAGCAGTTTTAAAAGCTAAAATCGATTTCCAAATATAAAAAGTTCACATAAAAAATATAAAACAAATCTCAATAATTCTTAAATAACATCAAACGCATTAACATCGACTCTTGAATCATTTATAAGTAATTGACAAATTTTAGGTTTTCGCATATGAGATGCACATATTAATGGTGTCATTTTAGAATGAGTATTAAATAAACATTATTCTTTGCATTTAAATCAATGTTTTTATATTTAAGTAATTCTTTTACAACTTCTTCACTTCCACTTTTAGCAGCCAAATGAAGAGGAAAATCGCCATTATTAAATGGTTTCGTTACATCAAATTTTCCTGTTCCAATTATGAAAAGTGCTGTTTGTTCATAACCCATTTGAAATGCCATTTGTAATACTGACCAACCATCGCTAGTTAAAGCATTTATATCAATTCCTGGATATTGACAAAGAAGTTTAATAATTTCGTAATATTGACATGCAAAATGTATTGCTCGTTTATGATAATTTCCTTCAGATGGAAGATTTACATCAATATTTTTTTTACTTAATAATAATCTCACAATTTCAACATTACCATTTTGGCATGCAAAATGAAGTGCTGTCATTTAAATAAATATAAAACACCAACAAAAAAATTTAAGAAACTGAATTCTTATAAATAATATAGAAACTGTTTTGATATTTATATCAATATCTTTTCTTTCTAATAGTAAAATTAAGATTTTTTCATTTGATCTAAGTGATGCAATATGTATTGGTGCAAGATAAATAATGAAAAAAACTTCAATTTATATAAATAAAGAATATAAACATAAAACAAACCTCAAAAAATATCAAAAAATATTAATATAATTCACATTAATATTTTCAAAAGACAAAAGCATTTTAACAATTTCATAATTATTAACATTATTACATGCAATATTTAGAAGTGATGAAAAAGAATTAAAAAAACATAATCAGTTTCATTTTCCTTAATATCATAAAATTTACATAACTCTTGAAATGAATGAAGTTTTTTCAATTCAAACAAATATTTTAATAAATAATAATTCCCATATATTATAGCATTATTAATAAGATTATTGAATTGATTTGGTTCAATCCCTTCTTGAATAAATTCTAAAAGCATTTCATTTGTATTTTCTTCAATACATTTGATTTCATATTCTTCTTTTTTCTCATAAATTTTCGAGAAGTTATTTTCAATTAGATAATTAAAGACATTTAATGAATGAAATTTAATTGAACTTGAAAAATAATCAACAAAATTGATTCCGTTTTGTTCACATATTTTTATGATTTCGATGTTTTCTCCTTTAATAGCAAATTCTGCTATTTTTGGTTCTAAAATTGATCCATTTATAAATAAAAACCGAAAGCATTTAATTGATCCATAAAATGCAGAATATTCAATTAAAGATGGACAAATATTTAAAAGTGAATTTCTTTCATATAAACTTCTTTCTATTCTTTGTTGGAAATCAAAATTAGATTGCGATGATAATTCTTGAAGTTTATCAACATTATCTTCACGAATTGTTTTAGCAATGAATGAAGGATTAACTCCTTCATGACAATAAATCTTATGAAGTTTCCAATTATCATTTCTTAATTCATCATTAAATGAAGGTTGGAAACTATTATGACGATTTGAATACATTAAACATGAAATATCATCACTAGAAAGCAAATGAGCAAAATACAAATCTTTATGCGTTTCGTTCATTAGTTTATTTACATCTATTAGTGAGTGCTCAGAAAGATGGAAAATCAAATATTTGATCTCGGATGAATTCTGATTTTCCTGATAATATTGACGTACGGCTTTAAGAAAAGATGTTAACATTTGTTCCATTATAGGATTGTTGCTTTTTTGACTGTCAAAATGTTCAAGCAAATCAATGTATAATGGAATATAATTCTGTTTAGTCAAACAACCAAAGAGTAAAAGTTGACTAACATTACCGAAGTTGATGTCCTCGTGTTCTATCATATTGAATATTTTGTCCCTATTTTCTGGTGTGATATCAAAAATGAGTTTTTCTATCTCTACTGAGTTTTTAAACCCTGTACTTTGATTTAGAACTATGATTGACTCTTTGATGTATTTTTGGAATAATATGGCTTTTTCGTATACTTGATCCATTTCAAGATATTTGGAAGCAGAAATAATAAATGATATATTGCTTTTTGAAAAACAAATAGAATTTCCATTTAATAGATTAACAATAAAAGGAAATTGATTTGATTCATCAGAAATTTCTAAATTTAATGTTGAAATATTTTGATCTTGAGTATTTTTTGCTATATATTTGCTAACATATGATGCAGTATCTCTTTTGCAAATGTATTCTTTGTTATCATTAATTAAGGTTAACATTTGGAAACAAAATTATTGTTGTTAACCTGCTGATGCACAAAATTGTTGGGAACCGTTAAAAGATTTTATGGTTCTTTCACCTCATGTTTTAAACGGTCGCGAATCACAAAAAAGTAAATTCAATTACAAACTTTTTCAGAGAAGGGTCAATAATTATCAACATGTTGATAATTAATATTGAAATCATTCAATATCTTTAATTAATATTGAAGTTTCTTGTTGATAATTAATATTAAAATTATTTAATATCTTTCATTTTATTTGTGTTTTGTCATTTATTTAAAATAAATATAAATGATAAATGAAATGGTTCATTGATATAATCATATGAATATGTAACAATATTAAAGAATTCTAAGTAAAAAGTAAAGTTAATAATATATGATGTTGATGATGATACAATACAATGAATCAAAATATTAATATTAAACATAAATTCCTATTCACGTAAAGAAACACTATGATCATTTATAATCTTTGATAGAGAAAAAGAGAAATTCTGAAATATTTGATACAATTAACCATAACAAGTCATTGAATTTCAAGTGAATAAAATTTTATTAACAACAAATCTTTACAGCTTTCGAATGAACTTTCATTATATTATTTAAAAGTGTCTTTAAAAGCATTTTATTCTTGTGATTTACTTGTACACTTTAAATATTGATTAAAAGATTCGATGATTGAATTAAAAAAAATTCAAGAAAACAATAGGCCAATTATCTTATAACCGTGTGAATTTTAACTTTTGTATAGGCCGATGTGTATTTGGTAAAGGTCTTCAATTATATTTCATCTTGAAAAATGAAAATCCTTCAAATTCTTCTCATTTTGCAGGTCTCAAAGCAATTTATAACTCATATGAATCTTAAATCTTCATTTTTCAAACATATAAAATTTTTACATATACCAAAAAGCAGGAACAAAGAAGAACTTGCTCATGCACACAACGTGGATGATCCAATCTTTGAAACCATCATCAAAAAAAAAATTAATTTTAAGCAATATATCCACAGAGCTCACCAAATGTCATTTTGATGCAAAATTCATCTTAAACAATATACTTGCGATGCCAATGAACCATGTTTTAACCCCCAAACAAAAACTTTTCGAATCAGATTTTACAAATTCTCATGAACAATCAAGTGAAATCAATACATTTGATCAATGTATCCTTCCTCTACAAATATTGGATCGATATTATGAATATGTATCATTATTACATTGGAAATTTTGTTTTTCTTTTTTGATGCACAACGTCAACAATTTTGAATCAGTTGCATTCAATTGTTTACTTCACATTAACACAATTTTTTCAATGCTGTTGATAGCGGTTTGTATCAAATTTTTTCAGAAAAATTCAATGGTTCAGAAAGAAGTTTATCAAAAAGATGATGAAATGAAAACAAAAGATAACAAAAACGAAAATATTTTTGTATATGTTTTTGTTCTTTTTTTCATGAATTCTTATCAAATAATTTTCAATTATGATAACTCAACGCTTTTAATCGAAAATGATAATGATTTTAATAATATAAATTCTTATGCAAATATAACTGAAAATATTATTATTGGTGAAAATATTACTATAATTCCGGGTAACGCTTTTATTGAATGGCCAATAGTTTGTGTTAATTTTAGTAATTCAGTAACAAACATTGGGTCCGCAGCATTTTTAAATTGTTATAATTTGACAATTTTGACATTTGGCACAGGATTAACAAGTTTTGGAGATAATTCATTTGCAAACTGTATATCACTAATAAATATTACAATTCCAAATTCAGTAACAAACATTGGATCCTCAGCATTTTCATGTTGTTATGGGTTAAAGATATTAACACTTGGCACAGGATTATCAGTGATTGCAAATGGTGCATTTTCGCAATGTTATAATCTTCAATGTATTTATTTTTATGGTATTTCACGACCATGGATTGGAGAAAGTGCATTTTTTTCAGTTAACGCAACAGTTCTTACATATCCAACATATGATGATGAAAGATTTGGTCCATTTACAGTGAATGATTATGAAGGAGGAGTCTGCATACCATCGTTTACACATTCATTTTCAAGTTCAAATACATATACACAATCAAACACATATACACAATGAAACACATATATTCAATCAAACTCATTCAGTAAATCATATACATTCACTAGGTCGAATACATTTATAAAATCACTTCAAAGTTATTTAACTTTATCATTTTCTTATATAATAACCATTTCAGTATCTATTACTCATTCATTAACGATTTATGAAACGCAAATAAAATCATTTTCATTATTTTTAAGTAATTCAATGTTTTCATATATTGAAACTAAATTTATTTATTATGATTACACAATTGTTATTTATACAACATATTATAATTATTATTCAAATTTCTATACATATATTAATATAAATGAATTCCTCAATAATGATAATAATATCACGACAATTATTATTATTGTTTGTGTTGTTATTATAATTATAATTATTATAACACTACTTGTCGTATTATTGATTCGAATTCGAAACAAAAAATCAGAAAATATTAAAAACGAAAGTTCAGAAGAAAATGAAAATAAAAACAAAAAAGAAACCACGAATACATTTGCAACAGGAATTTCTATATCAACAATTGAAGAAGATCCTTTTGCTGATGATTTCAAAGAAGATAAATTTATTGTGCAAATGTAATTTTGTTTAAACATAAAAAAGCAATAAAAGAAATATATGCGATATTAAAGCCATTTTCTATTTTTAGAATAAACATTAAATTTCTTTTAGATATGTTTTTATGTCATTAATTTTAATTTCAATAAAAAGAAATGCATTTTAAAAAACACTGAAAGAATAAAAAAAATTGCGTTTCTTTTTTTCTTGTAATGATTAGAAATATTTGATTCATAGTTAGACATAACATTACATTTAGGAATAGAATTATCAACCTAATGAAATGAATACAATAAAAGGAAATAAATTTGTTTACATGTTTTGTTTTTTTATTATAGACATTTTTCGACAATGTTGAAAAATAACACAATAAGCATGTGTAAGTTAAATGAAAAAAGAATGCATCAGTTCATGAAATCAAAAGTGTTTCATGCAAACATGCAAAGAGGAAATTAACAATTATGATACAACATATTTGATGAAAATAAAACCAACAAAAGTTACCTGGTATTTATGTAAATATATCAAAAAGTTTCAAAACCTCGAAAATTTCTTCATCAGCCACACCTTGACAAATGATTTTCAGCAATTAATTTTCATGGAATGTATTCACCTGTTGTCAAGAGTTTAACTCCTGAACTTTTTTATGAATTTATCCCACATAAGATTTTTATAATGTGTTAAAAATTTAAACTTCAATTTCAAACATGACTTAGTCTAAGTATCTTTTACTCTTAATTTATTTATCAGTGTGAAAATCAAATTTTTTGATTTTTGGTGAACAATAAATTGAATCATCGAATAGAAGTAAACGAAAAGTTCAAATTTAAATTCTTATTTTTTTAAAAAATTTATGATATATAAGCGGATTAAAACTGTCTATCTCACGAAAACTCTTTACGAATATAAACTTAATGTGCTTATCATTTTGCATTTTCACTAAATTCTGATTTTTTTAGAAGGCATTTTACGTTGTTTGAAAACTTGTTTCTATAAATAGAAATATATTATATTATCCTAATTTAATGAATTTTTAAATTCAGAACAAATCATCAATGCTTTATGCTCCAAAGCAAATTTCATTCCAACTAGGATGGTGACACCATCACGGTGTGATCGAATATTTGAAAAAATATGATTTGTAATATTGATTTTTTATGTGAAAATTTTTGTTGTATTCATAAAAAACATTAAAATGTACATAGAATATGTGATTAATCTTTTATTTTTGGGACTAACCACAAAAAACTTCAAAATGTTTGATGCATTTTTCATGTTTAATTTCAACAATCGACATTTTATTTAATGATTGGAATATCATCCTTTAATTATTAATAAAACTTGTTGATATAAGATATATTTTTTTTTAATTATTTGTATGGTTTTTAATATTTGACAATGTACTTATTATGGTATTTTTAATCGAAAAAATATATTACCGAAATTATTACATCTTTTGATGTGTTAGTTCGATAGATATTATTATTCATTAACCCATTTCTTGAATTAAATAAATAAAAAATTAATACAAAAAAGCATTTATTCATTTATATCATAAATGATTAATAATATTTTCTTCTTCAAAATCTTTAGCAAATGGATCTTCTTCAACATATGAAAGATTATTACATATTTCGAATTTGTTTGAAATTTCATTTCCATTTCCATTTTCATTTTGTTCATTATTACTGTTCATTTCGTTCTTATTTTTTTGGTTATTTCGTTGATGAATTAAAATGATAATAATAACAATAATTATAATTATGATAATAATGATTATACTAACAATGATAATAATAATATAAATTTGATTTTCGTTATTATTATCATTAAATTCATTCGTAAAATAAATTATAAAATTCGTATAAAAACTAATTTTCGAATAATATTTAATGATCGTATATTCATAATATATAAAATTATTATAAGTAATAATATATGTTAAATTAGAATATGAAAAATAAATCGAATTCGATAAAAATGATTTATTTATTATATAACTTTCGACAAAAGAATATGTGAAAAGTAAAGTTTTTGTGAAATATCCATTCGATATATAACTTTGTAATGATATTGTTGATCTGGTAAAAGTATTCAAATTAGAAAATGAATTCGATTTGGTAAATGTATTTGATTGAGTAAATAAATTTGATTTAGTGAATGTATTTGATTTTGTAAATGTATTCGATTTAGTGAATGTGTGTGTTGGCCATTGATATTGTGCACATCCTTCAATTGATGAGCCTTTAGATACATCGAGTGTACCAAATGTTGCGTCTTCATATAAATCTGATGTCATAACATATTTTGCTGTTATATTATCAAAGACATTTGAATTTTGAAATGTTGGTGAAGAATAACCTTTATAATATATACATGTAAGATTAGAGCAGTGTTGAAATGCATAACTTCCAATTCTTGATACACTTTCACCAATGATAACTGTTCCTAAAGATTTACATAATTCAAATGCAGAACTTCCAATTGTTGTTACACTATTTCCAATTATAATATTTTTCAAGTTATCGCATGATTGAAATGCTGCATAGTCAATTGAAGTAACTGAATCTGGGATTGTAATATTTATTAATTTGGAACATGACTGAAATGCTGCATCGCCAATTGAAGTAACTGAATCTGGAATTGTGATATTTATTAATTTGGAACATGATTGAAATGCATAACTTCCAATTGTTGTAACTGAATGAAAAATTATTACATTTGTTAATGAAGTACATCTACAAAATGCATGACTTCCAATTATTTGAACTGAATTCGGAATTGTTATATTTGTTATTGAATGACAATGATAAAATGCGTAATCTTCAATTGTTATAACTGAATCTGAAATTATTACATATGTAAATGAAAAACATTTATAGAATGCATAACATCCAATTGTTATAACTGAATTTGGAATTTCAAATGTTTCATTTTTGATTCCCAATGGATAACAAATAATTGTCGTAAAGTTTTTGTTATATAGAATTCCATTATTACTATTTGAGAAATTATCATTTTCATCAGATACATTAAAAAATTGAAGATTTTCACATTTTATAAAAGAATTTGATGTAATTAATGTAACTGACTTTGGAATTGTAATGTTTCGTAATGAAGAACATGAACGAAATGTGTTGTTGCAAATTTCTTTGACATTTTCACCAATAATAACTATTTCTAATGAGGAACATTCGTAAAATACAAATTCATTAATTGCTGTAACACTTTCTCCAATAGTGGCTGTTGTTAAATTAGAGCATGATAGAAATGTACGATTACCAATTGATGTAACTGAATTGCCAATTTCAACAGAAACTAAATTTGACCAACTAGAAAAAGCATTATCTGCAATTATTTCAACACTTCCATTAATTATAAGATATTTTGTTCGAGTTTTATATAAATCAATATTTTCAAATTCATTTGAATTCGATATAATAAGTGTTTGGGTTATATTATCAAATGTTTCAAATGATTGAATGAAAAAAAGAACAAATAAAAATGGAAGAATTCTGAATTTAAACTTTTCTTTGCTGAAAATATTTCGATTTAAATTTCTTAAATAATTTCTTATTTTGATGATACAAAATAAAATAAACACTGTAAATTTTTGAAAAAAAGATAAAACATAAGAATAATTCTGTATAAAATCTAAATAATTATACAAATGTTTTAAATTTGTATTTGAAATAAGACATTCTTGAAGTTTTAAAATAGAATATTTTGAGATAAAAGTAGATAAAAAAATTGTTGAGATCGACAAAAATGAATATATTAAACATAAATAAAATGAAAAAGCATGAAAAATAGTATGGTAAATATAATGTGATATATTCTTAAAAAATTGATCAAAAATAAGGACTTTCAAACATGGGTGGTTGTATATTAGAAGCAAAGCGTGAGTCGGAATCATATTTATAAGTTTTGATGAGAAGAGTTAACAATGTCCCAAATTAGAATGGGAAATATAAAATTGAAGGCGGATCGTAACGGTCGTCTTTTTCTCAGTACCATAACAAGTCATTTAATTCCGAGTGAATAAATTTTTTTGACAACAAATCTTTGAGTAATTACTCGCTTAAATCTACCGACTTTTTAAATATAAACATTCAATACTTTATACAAACTTTTTGAATGAAAATTAGGTAAGTAAAAAACATTAATTTAATTTCAGAAATAAATATTTATAACTCTCAACAATACAACAATAAGAAATAAATATTTTATTCATATAATTTAACTTCTTTATACATTATAAAGTATTCAAAGAAATATTATTCTTCAACGTTCGTTCAATCATCAAATGACGACATGGCAATCCAAATATTTGATGCAACAATTGTCTGAAAAAGTAATAGAAAGTGCCAACTTTTCTTGTAAATCAATGTACTCTGAAGAATTATTGCCAGCGCATAAGAACCAATTTTATCCATGTCATTAAAATTCATTAACTGCTCAGGTAAATCTTCTTTTCATTAATGGACGATAATAATAGTCTTACACCTCTAATATATAATGCGCCCACGAGATTTGAGAGTGTCTGTAATTTGTGTTCTATTAGGTTTTTCAAAGAACCAAAGAAACCTTCAATACTGTTTGTAGTTACATATAATGAAATATAATGTTCTCGACGATATAATTGAAAATGAAAGAATTTGACTTCTTACATTTTCATCTTCAGATAAAATAACTAATTATGGCATTCCAAAAAAGTTTGTGCAATGAGTATCATTTATTATTCTAATATCTTTTGAATAATCTGTATGAGTAATTGGATCGTGAAAAATGTAGCATGACTCCATCTTCTTCTCCTTATTCACATTCATTAAATTAGACCAATTTATCCATTCTTTTATCTCATTGAATAAATTGTTAATTTCATTATTCTTTAATTCTGCTAGCAGAATTTAGAACATCTTTTGTACAAGTTAAACTTTCCTGCATTCTTTGTGCATAAGCAGAAACTCCGATTCTTGTAGCACATCTAATCCTCTCCTTTTGGGATACTGTTAAGTGGTTTCGAATTCGATGTTGTATAAGTGCTCCAATTAAATGTATATGCAAATTATCACATGAATGGAATGTTACAATCTTTGTTCTTGACAATAGTTAAATCTTACGCAAGCTTTGCAATGATAAATTGTAGTTCTATATTGACAAAAAAAGACATTTAGTTTGTGTGAATTCCCTGTTGAGCAAGAAACGAATCGAAATTTAAAATAATCTTAAACTTCACGAACTCTTGCAAGAGTTAATAAGTGAAGAAACATCCAGAAATATAGCACCATCTATATCTTTAAAAGCTGATAATAGAAGAAAAGGAGTTTGATAATCATCATTGTCCGACATAGATTCCGTACATGACAATAACGCCCTCTTTTAATGAACTATTTAGAAGTATCCTATCGGCTGTCAGTTCATCTCTATCGTACTTGATCGTTTTACATTCAATCGGTTGTCATCCAGGCTTGGGCAATTTCAATTTTGTGTTCCGTCACTTTTTTCAATTTATGGTTGACCAAATTGATTTATGAAAAAATTGGGAAAAGTGACTAACCGCAAATTACTCCGAAAAAGTTCGAAAATTGAAATAAAATAACCGTAAATTGAAACCGCTCAATTTACGGTTCGATAAATTGAAATTGGCCAACATTGAAAAAAGTGACTCGCCTTAAATTGAAATTGGCCAATTCCCAATTTACGGTTATTGAAATTGGTCAATTTAATTTGCGCAAGCCTGTTGTCATCCTTTCTGATTGTCCTAATTTACAAATAGAATTACTACATCTAATGAATTCAATAAAAGAGATACATATTAATATCAAACATATATTTGGTGTGGGAAAAAGTGCATTTATCCCATATAAAATTATCTAATTTTGCATTTTCTTTTGTTCACTGTTATATATTATGTCTTTATTTAGCTTCATAAGGTAAACAATATAATGATCCTTCCACTCAATCAACTCTATTTACCATTACTAACTATACGATTGTAGGGTAAAACAAATTTTACTAATATAGTTTAATTTTTATAAACATAACAAGGAAAATTTTTGGGGAATCGTTTTTTGCTACAGACAAACCTTGCCAATTTTAGTAGAAAAAATTGTGTAAAAAAGGCGGGGAATTCCCTGGGGTTTTTGGAAATGTGATATAAAAAATTGTTCTGACCATTCATCAACAAATATTGAAGAAACAACACCTGTTCTCTTTACCCCTATTATAGACTTTTTAGACATTTTCGTTTTTAATTTCAACTTCCAGTTCAGCTCATTAAATCATTCGGTCTCTCTCATTTGTGATTTAGTACACCTAATTTATTAATATAGAAATTTAATCATTTTATCCATCACATTTAGGCTTTCAATGTTTCGTATCTCATTTAATCATTACTATCTCATTTATCTCTCTCTTTCAAACATCTGTGATTCACTTAATCATTTTTTGCATTTTTGTCTATTTTGTTTAATTTTTTAGTATGTATTTTAAAATAGTTTTTGTGTTTTTAAATCTTTAGTTATATGTTTGAATTTGTGGTTTAACTTCCCCAGTTATTACTTCAGTTTTTGAATATAAATCCGATGATTTTTCATTCATTTGATTCTATCGTTGGAAATCTGCGTTGGGTTTTTTAAAAGTGTTCTCAACAATTTTTTCATCAAAATCTGACGTTTTGCTCCATCTATTTTTTATCTAACAAATTTAATCACAGCAAAATGACATCTAAATTATTTTTTTGCGACTAAAATTGACAAGGTTTGTCTGTAGCAAAAAACGATTGTCCAAAATTTTTTGGTCGTTTAAAAATGACTAAAAACAAAGGGGCTACGCTGTCACTTTTTGTAACACATCACTTTTTTGGTTCATTTTTTTCCTCCCAGAAACAAAAATGGGTAATGATCTAAGTATTATACCAACACACAAAACTGTGCAACCTTCTGAGCCCCAATTTACTCCAAATGAAGAATATATTTCTTATTTGAAAGATATTGAACAAATTCTTATCAGTTTAAGTGAAAGTAATGTTGAATCACAAGCTCAATTAGCAATCAGTAAGTTCGATGTTAATTTTCCAGATTCTTTTAATCTTATTATTAGTAGATTAATTATTTCATCATATATTTCACAAAAGAAAGATATAAATGTAACACCATATATTGAATTTTTAAAGACAATGGAAGAGAAAGAAAAAGATATTAATACCAGTATTCACACAATAACAGATATTTTTATTTGGTATCTTCAACATTCGGTTCAACAATCAAATTATTTTTTACAAAATATGTTAGAACAAAATTTGTGCAAACCAAAAATCATCAAAAACATCAACTCTCCTTATTTTTTTCATATGAAGACTAAAGAAGAAATTCATAGAATAGGTATACGCAAGCCACCACGTTTTTACCATGATTTTCTTTCAAGTATTCAAACTCTTGAAAAAGATGATTGGAAACTTCATAAAGAATTAATTCACAAAGGAGTTAATCCATCTGAGATTGCAATAATAATTCGAAACGATGATGTTAAAAAGCTACAAGAAATATCTTCGCAAAATAATTTTGATTTCAACCAAAAGGTGGAACCATCTCTTTATGAAAGATATAATTATATTAATTTTTCTGAAGTATCTCTTATTGAATATGCAGCATTCTTCGGCTCGATTGAATGTTTTAAGTTTTTAATGTTAAATAACTCTTCTTTGGATAAATGTGGTAAATATGCAATTGCAGGTGGTAACTTAGAAATAATTCATCTTTGTGAACAAAGTCATTCTACATTTGCAGATTCATTAGATGCAGCTATAATTTTTCATCGAAATGATATATTTAAATATTTATATGATCACAATATTGGGAATATCAAAAAATTGGAATTATATGGAAGAATTTGTATTGAAAATAATAATTTTGAGATTTTATCATATTTGGAAGAAAAAGGAATTAAAATTACAGAACTAATGCCTTGCATAGCAGCAGAAAATGGAAATTTATTTTTAATAAAACACTTTATTGGTGAAAATCAATATCCGAATAATATTTTGGGTTATTCTGCATCTTTTGGAAGTGCAGAACTTGTTAAATATATTCTAAAGCAAAATGGAATTAACATAAATACGAAACATGAAGTTTATTTAAATATTCCTATATTATTTAAAAATATTTGGAATTTTTTCATAACATTTAAAACAGCACTTATGATTGCTTGTGAAAAATGTCATTATGAGGTTGTAGAAGTTCTTCTTAAAGAAGAAGGAATCGATATAAATGCTAAAGATATTTACATTTTTCATTTGATTTATAATTGATTCCTTCAATGTTTTAACAAAATATTTAAACTTTTTTGTTGTTTTTTGGAACAGCACTTATGAAAGCATGTGAAAGTGGAAATTGCAAAATTGTAAAATTACTTCTTAAGCAAAAAGGAATTGATCTTAATGCTAAGAATGTTTTAATGGTTAATTTATATTTTATTCCTTAAATTTTATACTTAATAATATTTTTTGAAATTTATTCATTTTATTGATGTCAGCATTTCTGTATGCATGCAAAAATGATAAAATAAAATTAATTAAATTACTATTAGAACAAGAAGGTATTGATATAAATGCAAAAAATGTCTTTTAGTTTATTCTAATGCATTTTTTCCATTGTATTTGGAATACAAATATAATTCTTTTTACAGCACTCATATTTGTATCAGCTTTCGGATACTGTGATATTCTCAAATTATTACTTAAACAAAAAGGTGTTAATATTAATGAGAAAAATGTCTATTTAAATGAATTAATTTTTGTTAACAAAATTTTATATTTAAAGTTTTTATTTGTTTCTCCACTTATTATTGCATCTCAAGAAGGTAATGTAGAAATTGTTAAAATCCTTCTTGAACAAGATGGCATTGACATAAATTTAAAAAATGTTTCTCTGTTTTATTTATAATATGTTGATGTAACTTGATGTTTTAAGATAGAATTTGGAAATTATTCAAAACATTTGAAACAGCTCTTATAAGGGCATCTCAAACAGGCAAAACAGAAATAGTTAAACTCCTTCTTGAACAAAAAGGAATTGATGTTAATATTAAAGATATTTATATATTTTATTGAAAATTTAGCATATTAATTTTATGTTTCAAATTAATGTTTGAAATTTATTTAAATTTTTTCGAACAGCACTTATGTGGGCAACGCAAAAAGGCAATAATGATATAGTAAAATTATTCGTTGAAAGAGGAAATAATTAAATTTGGATACTTGGTGAACTTATTTTTGGTTCTGGATTAATAAATAAATTTTAAAATATATCAATTTTTTGTACATGAATTTTATTGTGTGATTTTTTCACGAGATGTTAGCAAATTTATATACACAATAAAGATAAAAATATAAATATATGTGAGCATTAAAATTTAAAGAAACATTAAAAGTTTAACATTTATGTAAAAATATTCAATTAGAAATTCTGTTGTGCAGGATATTTTGTTCTGCCGTATAAAGCGTCGACAGGTGAATCCAAGTACTTCTTCCTTGAATTTCTGAAGCACGCCGGATAAGACTTTTGACTTCTTGAAAAGACTTCGTTGAATATGTTTGGTGATGGTTCATATGGATGGATGAACATGCATTTATTTCCAATTTGACACTCTTTGTATTTAAGAACATTGTAGCAAATCGCAGAAGAGATACGCGCAACAGGTGATAATGAAACATGTATTTTTCTGCCGGCATAATATTGTCCATCAAGGGCCATCTGAGCAGCATATGCTGCGTCGGATTCATGGAAAATTGCAATGATGTTCCCGAATAAATTATCTGATTTGTTACCGGCTATTACCATATCATCTAATAATCCGAATTCCATTAACATAATAGAAACATCTAAAAACACCGCATCAATAAGGCGTTGCTTTGTATTATCATCAATCTCTAAAACACCTTTAGGAAGCATTCTTAGAAATAGATCGGGATCTGGAAAAATATGATGAAGAATGATTGTCCGACTTAATGGTGCATTTCTATGTGTTTTATTACACACATCTAGGTTTGGACAACACCCTATTTTTTCATAAAATTCGCAATATGTTGTATCTTTTGTATCATCTATTTCCATCTTCTTCTTTTTGGGGACGATAGAGGCATTCAGTTTATTTTACGGCTTCCTGATTATCAAAAAGTTAATCAGCACTTTTAGTATGACATATTTATTTTCATTGAATTTTTCTGCCTTTTCCCTCACAATGCAATGGGCGAAACCAGATCTTTCTCATCATTGCACTGAAACAACAATGTCTGTACTTTCTTTATGTAACTTTGGTGTTGAGAGTCCCCACTTATTGGCAATTGGTGGGAATTTAGGAACAATTGATGTTATTGATTTAAAAAACCGAAGCTCACTTGCATCTTTTGTTGAAATGCACCAAAGCAATGTCCTTGGTGTAGAGTTTCATCACAAAGATCATTTAATCAGTTATGACAATTTTGATTTTTTACATATTGATCTTGAAACAAGTAATAGATCACAAATATTTGGAACAGAAAAATCAGTCAATGGATTTACTTTTTCCTCTGCAAATTCCCCAATTATTGCATTTTCCAATGAAAACTTATATCTATGCGATTTACGCTCAGCTCCTACAGAACTTATGGAAAACCCAAGAGGCGAAATAACAGAGCTTTGTCTTCTTCCTGATGACTTTACACTTACTGCTATTCAAGCCAAAAGTCTTGTTATCACCGATTTACGACGACCAGACAAATTTTATTCTTTAAACCTTCCTCAATCCTTTGAAAAGCTTACGTGTAATTCTCATTATCTTGCAGCTATTTCTAGTGATCCTGTATTATATTCATTTGAACTTCCTCTTTGTCCAGCCATTCCTAAACAACTTCTAGTGTTTGATAGCGGATACATCATCAAACCATCCTTCTTTGGTGACTTAATTCTTACGCCTGACGCATCAGGAGCGATATACGCAATTGAGCCGGAAACCGTCGAAATTGATGTGCTAACCGTCGACCAGCAAGGGCCGATTGTTTCCATCACTTCTAATTCGTCTGAGATTGCTATTTCATATGAGGATGACATATATGTGTTTTCCTCATTTCCTTTTGAAGATAATTTAATTCGTCCACGTATTGATGATGAAGACGATTTATTCTTCCCATCAGATTTTGTCGAAGAGGAAGAAGAACAGTCTGATTGGACAACTCAGAACAATGAAATAGTAATTGAATCAGGTGAATGTACATATGAAAAATACGGATATTTCGATCAACAAATATTCGTTTGTTATACATGTATGGCTAAAGAAAATGGACGTCTTTTCGGTATATGTGAACAATGTGCTAAGATATGCCATGATGGACATGATGTTCATGCAATCGGATCTCGAAGAAGATTTAGATGTGATTGTGGAAATGACAGAGCACATGGAAATTGCCGTAATATGTTTGAACCAAAGACAACAGAGAATCCAAGAAATCATTATAATCATAACTTTAATGAAAAATGGTGTTATTGTGATAAGCCAGATGACCGAACTGAGCCTATGGTTCAATGCATTTGCTGTGACGATTGGTATCATCATACATGCATTGGGATGTATAGTGAAAACAGATGTATTTTATTGGAAATGTTCCCTCAATTGGACGATTGGGTTTTTGTATGCAATAACTGCTCCGATACAAGATTGAAGTTTTTAAACGGCTTCAGAGATGGTGAAATACCAAGTGAAATTCGGGAGTACGTTTACGAGATGCAAAGAGATTTTGGTATTGATCCAAATGATGGCGATGAAAATAAGGAAGGCGTAGGATTTAGACTTCTAGGTGGTAGGTGGATAAGCAAAGAACAATTTTCTTCATTTGCTGGAAAATATGAAGAATATGATAAAGAATTTGGTGATTTTGATACAACAGAAGAAGACCTTGCGTTACCAAAAACAAAGAAACAAGAAGCTTTTGCAAAGATTTTCAAGGATTTATACACAAATATGTTCCGAAATGTATCAGGAAATAATAGAACTATAATACAAAGGTCTGATGTTCAAGAGGCAATAAGCCAAAGTGTTTCAAGATTTATGAGACAACAAAGAGATCCCGATGAAGAATAATTATTAATTGTTAGTAAATTTAAATTAATTTTTGATGTTTTTCATGTAAATGTAAAACAATAGTGTGGTTTTCTTCTTTATCATATGTAATTAAGATAAAAGAAGATGTAAAGTTAGTTAAACAAATGTTTGGTAATTCAATGGTTTACATTTGTGTAAGCACGTTACTGTCCACATCACATGTCCCTTCTTGCATTGAATTTTATTGTAAACACAAAAATAATAAATGGAGAAAATTGATAAGGATCTCATAGTTTTCGAATCAAATAATACTGATAATCATCAAGGCACAAGGAGCGGACCTTCTCCCGATGTTTTTCATACAGAAAATAAATCAAATTTTGATTACAACTTTAAACAAAAGAAATCTGATGGAGACCAAGCACGGGTTAGTAGGACTCCCATTAAAATGCGCCGTAATAAATTTTTAGAAAAACCGCCAAATGCAAAACATCTCATGAAAATGGTTCCAAGTGAAGAAATATTAATACCATCTAATTCAAGTATGGAAATTAGTGAACCAGTTCCACCTCGTCCCACAAAATTTTTAGATAAAGAAGATTCTTTATTAGATTTATCCCTTATTGAAATTCCTAAATCACCACCCACTCAATCCCCGCAATGGGTACTTAATATTCTCAGTCGTATTTCCAATCTCCTTTCAAATCAAGCCTCGATTACCATTCATCGCTCCAAACTTTTTTCATTATTTGATGATTTCCGTTCACTATCACGTAATTTTTTCCCTAATACTTTACTTGATTCATCTATTTTAGGACCTGCGTGTCATTTATTTGTTGAAACTCTTGAAAAAGCGCGCCAACTTGTATACAATTGTTCTGCATCGCATTGGAGTCAATCCGCCATTATGTGGCATACTAATTATGCGTGCACGTCCATACGACGCATTCGCGAAGACACTAATGAATGTCTTATTTCATTACAATGTCAAAATGCCCCAAATTTCATTAAATCGGACGAAGAACTTAAAGCGCAAAACAACGTCGATTTACTTCGTTTAAAAGGCACATTAATGAATTATCTAACACGTGTTGATGAACAAGAGAACAAAACTCCGAAAATGGAACAAATTGAACAATTAATTAAAGAACGAATTCGTTCCATTGGACCAATTGAAGGACTTTATGATGGACCTGCAGTAGTATCGATTCCACCATTTTTACCCTCGAAACTTAACTTAGTTTTAAAGCACGAAGATTTCGAACTTGGTAAAATCATTGGGAGTGGAACTTTTGGATGTGTTTATCGTGGAATCTTAAAATCGACGAATCAGAAAGTCGCAATTAAAGTGTTAAACACGAATTCATTAGGCGGACGACAATTAGAAACATTTAAACGAGAAGTATGGACAATGGCCAATTTAAATCATCCGTCCATATTACGATTATTAGGTGTAACACTTACTGCACCATTTTGTATTGTTACCGAACTATTAAAATGTAGTTTATTTGATAAGATGAAATATCTCTCAGCTACAAAGAAGTCAATTATTGCATGTAAAGTCTCACAAGCTATGGAACAATTACATTCGGCAAGAATTATACATCGCGATTTAAAAAGCGCAAATATATTATTAGATGATGATGACCTTCCACGCGTTTGTGATTTTGGATTAGTCGGATTTAAAACAGGTGGAACTAAAACAGGTTTCATAGGTACAGCACAATGGATGGCACCAGAAATATTACGTTCATCACCATTTTATGATGAGAAAGTAGATGTATATAGTTTTGGGATTCTTTTATGGGAACTTTTGACATTATCTGTACCATATAATGGTATGACACAAGATCAAATGGTTATGTCTATCATTGAACATGGCGCACGACCTGAAATACCATTAAATGCAGGTCCGCCTAAATTAATTAACTTAATGAAAAGATGTTGGAGTGAAGATCCGATTGAACGTCCTTCATTTCAACAAATATCAATAATATTATATTCTCCTGATGTTCATTTCATTGGCACGAATGAAATTGAATTTTCGGAAAAGACTCCACATGAATCACTTTCATCAAGTATAATTTCTGCGTTTGATACATGTAATTGGAAATTACTTGATGAATTAATATTAGAAATTACTCCGGAAAAGTTCGACGAAGATAATGAATTAATTGATACTATTGTTTCATTGTTTCCGAACTTCGATAGTGAACGCCAAGCGAATATTATATTACATTTACCACAAATGGTTGACTTACAATCATTTTTATGTTTAAAAGGATATCAATTCATTGTGAGTTTGTTCTCTTATACAAGTATAGTGATTGAAGCTATAGTTAATACCTTGAAAACACTCGATTTATCATCGAAAGGTTTCCGACAAGTGAAACTTTTGAACACTATTGCGCATTCTAAAAACGAAGCTGCATTAGAACTATGTATTGACTTATGTCAATTCTTTGATATTGCGAAATATATCACCGAAAATGATTTACCAATACCTTATGAAGGATTGTTAACATTGTTATTATATAAACAATTGTTGTCTTTCCAAGAATTAAGGTCGAAAATTAGCCACTTTAATCAGCCTTTGTTCTTGGCAAGATTATACATATTACAAAACCCAATTTTGGTATGCGAATGTTTGATGAATTATACGTTTCTGATGGAACAATCAAATATTATAGTGAAGTTGAATTTGATCCCTTTGTTCATCGAAACTAGTAAAATTACTGATCAGGCATTGCATATATTGGCTAAAATGTTCGTAGTATGTACAATCGATCAGTTGTCGAATTATAGACAAATGATAGCGGAAATGGTAAGAAAACATAAGAATTTCTTCGATCAGGAAAACATTTTGTTGAAGTTACTGTCATTGGAAAAAATTAATGTTAGTAAATAAATATCATGGATTAATTGCGTTAAATGAGATTACATATTATGTGTTTGTTCCTTTTAAAGATTTACTGAAAATGAATAATTTTATATATCAATAAAATGAATAATATTCATTTGTTTCTAAAATATCTTTTATATATTAAACAAATAAAATGCAATTTTTCCTTGAGAAAACTTTAAAAATTCTGTGGATAACATTAAGAACGGATTTTTAAAGAAGAAACGCAAAATTCTTTCTTCATGAAATAAAAAGTGACGTTTTAACAGTCAGACCAAAAAAACACTTTTTTAAAGTGTAATAGAAAAGTGACGAATTGATAATTTATGTCAACTGCTGTTCCAAATAATAATCAATCAATTGTAAGACAGTACATTCACCCATCGCATTTTTGCTTGCCTGTGCAAAAAAGAGATTTACAAAAAATGAAAATTCCTTTTGTTATTGGTGTAACTCCATTTCCAAAAGGAGCTCCAAACCCTCCAGTAGCACCTTATAAATTCCAAAGAGCACCTATTTGCAGAAGATGTCACGGTCTTGCAAGTAATATGTTTATTCAATGTCCAGATGGTAATTATCTGTGTCAAATATGCTCTAAGAAATCTAAACTCCTTTTGGGTCCAAATATGGTTTCTGAGTCACCACAATTCAAAGAAAATGTTTACGACATTAATTTCCCAGATTCACCACAAAGAGAAGCCAATTTCAAAGGAGTTCAACTTGAAAGCAAGCTCCACTTACTTGTTATTGAAAAGACACAAGCGACATGTGATAATAATCTTTTTATGAATACATTAACTAACTTTAGTCAAAAAATCGATAAAATTGAAGATGGCTTTGTATCTGTTTTCACATTTGATGAAACATTAACTGTTCCTCTTGTTAAAGAAACTTCTTTTTCACTTCAATCATATTGTGATTTAGATGGTGCTATTCTCCCAGATGCTAAAAAGCTTTTCTTCGACCTTAGCCGACAAAAAGAACTATTCTTTTCATACATAAACCTTCTCCTTCGCCTCCAACCACGTAAACCGTCGCTTAACGTCTTCAATGTTGTCTTAACGGTCTCCACTTTTAGCAGCAAACTTGGAATTTCATCTTTAATCGTTACTTCTTTAAATCCTATTGGTACATCCGATAAATATCGCGAGTTAGGACTTCAATCTCTAAAAATTTCGTCACCACTTAACATATGTTGTGTAACTCCTCTACAATACCAACCCGATTATACTCCTTTATCAGAACTTTCATTGATTTCTAATGCTCATGTTTCTATCTATACCCAAGATCAACTTGATACGTTACCAAATATATTTGTTGATACATTATTTCGACCAAAATATTCCAATACCTTTATATATGCTGTTGTGCCACCACAGTTTAAGATCGTTGACATCAAAGGCCCAGGTCTTCGACGGTCTGACAAATCTTTTGTCATTCCATCCATTCAAGAGGACGACACCATCTACTTTTATCTTGACTATGATGTCTCCAGGCTTGACATGACCTCACCCTCTGTTCAATTTCAATTTCGATATTATGATGGATATCATCAACGAATTGCGCGAATCATGTCATTCAACTTTTCACTGTCAGACAACATGCATGCTACCTCCATTAACTGTGATTATGATGTTTTCATCTCGAGTGCCATTATATCTTCCATTGATAAAGCTCGTGAAACTGATGATCCGCAATCAGCGTTAACTGAACTTAATAATTTGCGTAATAATTTCTTCAATGATAACTTTGCCAAACTATTTTTATATAATCAGCCATCTTTTATACTTGAGAAAGTTCTCAAATCATTTAACAACGCTGTTAAACTTTTGACAAGCGATAACTTCTCATATTTGATGGGTAATTCACCATATAATATATCACTTTTCTTTGTGCCAATTGCATACACATTTAACTTAAATAGCGTCGAAATGAAAGGGCCATTCACATTACCAAGCGTAGGACTCCAAACCGGTGCAATATATGTGAAGTTGTCGAGCGAAAGAGCTGCGATATTACTCGCAAAGGATGAAAACGTGCAGCAATGGGCGGAGGCTGTGAACGCGCCACCAGTGAGTGAGCTAATAGCGCAGGTATGCCAAGAAAGAGTTATAGAAATATTGTCGCCATTGACATCGGCAAAACATCCAATGTATCAACATATAATGAAATGTATGTTACCTTAAAATAAATAAATAAATTTTTATGATGTAAATGTAAATCAGATTTTGATGGTCCGTTCTCGTTTTTTGCATTGTTTGTCATTTTATAATATTTTATGTTATTTCCAAAGATTATATTGAATCTTAATAATATTATAAAGTATTAGTATTACATAGAGGGCGTTAAAAAAAAAGTTGAGTGAAAATCAGTAAATTTTTTGTTTTTCTCAGTGAATATTCAATATTTTTTAAAAAATATCTTCTAGAGAAGTTGTTTTTACTATTTTCTACTGGGAATATAATATCGATCGAAAAAAATAGTGGCTTTTTGAATAGTATTGATCGGTAAGTGAGCGTAAACAAACACATATATCTTGGGAAAAAATCGAGTTCAAGAATAAAACATTGTTCCTTTTACTTCATAAGTACGTTAATATTATATATAAAATTAAAGCAAATTTGAGAAAATATTTTAATTTCTTGGAAAACATCACCTACATAACTACAACACAATGACTAACCTAATGCCCTCACTTAGTATTGGTATATATAAAATATAAAATATTTAATATCTTTGATTATGTGGATTTGGTATCGTTCAAAAATGCACGTTAAGAAAATTCAGTAACGTTCGAAACAGAGTTAAATGCCGAATGATGATACTACCACCATAAATACAGGAGATAAAAAGTTGAACGATCTATCAACCTGCTTGAAATTCCTAATTGAGCTTGAGAAAATTGTATTCAGTTTAACCGAAGAAAACTACCAGGTGTCGGTTAAAAAAGTATTGGAATTATTTGATACAAATTTTCCAAACACATTTAATATTATTATAAGTAAATTAGTTTATAATACATTTTCATCACCAAAACATAAATATGATATTTACTTAAATTTTTTAAAAACACTTCAAACAAAAGAAGAAGAAATTAATCAAAAATCATTAATTTAATATCAATTTTTATAAAACGTATATCTACAATGAGCACACAAGAATCATATTATTTAATAGAGAAAATGATTGAACAAAATTTAATTGATAAAAGTATTACTGAAAATATTAATTCAAAATATTTTGCTCATTATAAAACAAAAGAAGGAAATCAAAAACAAACCCACATGACATTTGGCTCTAATGGAAATGACCCAATTAAAAAATACTTTTTGGATCATTATGATGAACTTTCAAAGAATGATTGGGAACTTCATAAGAAATTAATTGAAGAAGGACATAATCCGATTGAAATTGCAAAAATAATTCGAAAAGATGAAATAGAAAACCTTCAAGAAATTTCATCACAAGCAAATTTTAATTTTAATCAAACAATTGAACCATCACTTTATGAAAGATGTTCATTTATTAATCATGAAAATGTTACATTAATTGATTATTCAGCATTTTTTGGATCGGTTAAATGTTTTAAATATTTACTTATGAACGGTGCAAATGTCGAAAATACAGGTAAATATGCAGTTGCAAGCGGAAATCTTGAAATTATTCATTTATGTGAACAAAATCATTCATTATTTAGGGGTGCATATTGTGCAGCAATTATGTTTCATCAAAATGATATCTTTAAATATATTTATGAGAATAAATTAGAAAAAATACAATCAATACCAAAAATATCTGAAGATAAAACTAATAATTTGATAAGTTTTTGTATTAAAAAAGATAATTATGAAACTTTAGCATTTTTGTCTGAAATAGGAATTAATGTTAATGCTGATGATATAAATGTATCAGCAAGAAATGAGAATTTATATCTCGTGAAATATTTCCTTCAAAATAATCAAATTCCAAAAGATATTTTGCCATTTGCTTCAGAATCAGAAAATATCGAACTTGTGAAATATGTTTTAGAACAAAAAGAAATTGATGTTAATGCAAGAATTATCCATTTGAAGAATTTAAAATATGTTTTAATAATTTTATATATGTTTTAATAATTTGAAACAGCACTTCATATTGCAGTTAGAAATAATAATATAGAAATAGTAAAATTACTTTTAGATAAAGAAGGAATTGATGTTAATGCAAAAAATATTCATTTGAATAATTTTATATATGTTTTAATAATTTGGAATATGTTTTAATAATTTGGAATATGTTTTAATAATTTTGGATATGTTTTAATAATTTTGGATATGTTTTAATAATTTCATATATGTTTTAATAATTTGAAACAGCAATTCATATAGCAGTTAGAAATAATAATATAGAAATAGTAAAATTACTTTTAGATAAAGAAGGAATTGATGTTAATGCAAAAATTATTCATTTGAATAATTTGGAATATGTTTTAATAATTTGGAATATGTTTTAATAATTTAGAATATGTTTTAATAATTTTGGATATGTTTTAATAATTTTGGATATGTTTTAATAATTTTATATATGTTATAATAATTTAAAATATGTTTTAATATTTTGAAACAGCAATTCATATAGCAGTTAGAAATAATAATATAGAAATAGTAAAATTACTTTTAGATAAAGAAGGAATTGATGTTAATGCAAAAATTATTCATTTGAATAATTTTATATATGTTTTAATAATTTGGAATATGTTTTAATAATTTAGAATATGTTTTAATAATTTTGGATATGTTTTAATAATTTTGGATATGTTTTAATAATTTTATATATGTTATAATAATTTAAAATATGTTTTAATATTTTGAAACAGCAATTCATATAGCAGTTAGAAATAATAATATAGAAATAGTAAAATTACTTTTAGATAAAGAAGGAATTGATGTTAATGCAAAAAATATTCATTTGAATAATTTTATATATGTTTTAATAATTTGGAATATGTTTTAATAATTTGGAATATGTTTTAATAATTTTGGATATGTTTTAATAATTTTGGATATGTTTTAATAATTTCATATATGTTTTAATAATTTGAAACAGCAATTCATATAGCAGTTAGAAATAATAATATAGAAATAGTAAAATTACTTTTAGATAAAGAAGGAATTGATGTTAATGCAAAAATTATTCATTTGAATAATTTTATATATGTTTTAATAATTTGGAATATGTTTTAATAATTTAGAATATGTTTTAATAATTTTGGATATGTTTTAATAATTTTGGATATGTTTTAATAATTTTATATATGTTATAATAATTTAAAATATGTTTTAATATTTTGAAACAGCAATTCATATAGCAGTTAGAAATAATAATATAGAAATAGTAAAATTACTTTTAGATAAAGAAGGAATTGATGTTAATGCAAAAAATATTTATATGAATAATTTGTAATATGTTTTAATAATTTGTAATATGTTTTAATAATTTGAAATATGTTTTAATAATTTAAAATATGTTTTAATAATTTGAAACAGCACTTCATATAGCAGTTAGAAATAATAATATAGAAATAGTAAAATTACTTTTAGATAAAGAAGGAATTGATGTTAATGCAAAAACTATTCATTTGAATAATTTTGGATATGTTATAATAATTTAAAATATGTTTTAATAATTTGAAACAGCAATTCATATAGCAGTTAGAAATAATAATATAGAAATAGTAAAATTACTTTTAGATAAAGAAGGAATTGATGTTAATGCAAAAAATATTCATTTGAATAATTTAGAATATGTTTTAATAATTTTATATATGTTTTAATAATTTTATATATGTTTTAATAATTTGGAATATGTTTTAAGAATTTAGAATATGTTTTAATAATTTGAAACAGCAATTCAAATTGCACAACAAAAAGGTTACACAGAAATTGTAAATTTACTTCATGCAAAAAAAACAAAAAATTCTAAATGTCATCTTCAGTAACATCAAATCATCAATTTCAACAATAAATGGTAATGAGGCATATATTGCTATTAATCAAAATCAACTCGAAGGTCGGATGTTCACAGAAAACAATAAAAAAAAATGTAAACATAATATAGCTAAACTCTTTCGTTGCCACCTGAAATTCTAAAAATATGGCAAGAACGTATATGTTTTTCGAAAAAATGACAACACACCTTTTTTAAAAAGTGACTACAAAAAAAAACTCTATCGGAGCGGTTATTTTCGTAATCACAAAAAGTTGTTGTCATATAAAAGTGACTTTTTTGAATTCTTCCCTCAAAACGTAATAAAATTAATGTTTGATTTCTGAAAGCTCTTTATGCCACCGCATGAGTAGAAATATTTTTTCTATTTTTTAAAATTGTGATATAATATTAGATTCCTCATTCGACAAACTTCGATATTTGACTGAGTCTGTTGCCATATTTGAGAGCTATCGTTACCACATTTAATATACAATTTAATTTACTAAGTTTGTTGCCATTTTGACTAATAGATTTTAAATTGCTATGCTTGCTCAGCGCGACTTAGTCAAAATGGCAACAAACTTAGTGAAAATTATTCAAATATATCAACAAACTTAGTTAAAACTGAACGATGAGATGTTGGAAATTGTTTTGGTTTATTCTTCAAAAATTAGCGTTTTTTTAATTAATGGAATGTTTCTTAAGGATTTGTGATATGAAAAATGAGCGTTGCCACATGGCAAAAGATTTTGGAAATGGCGTGTTAATCGGATCGAAAATCATAACTAAATACCCCAATAGTTCGATAAATTTCTTCATCAATGAAGGAAAGACTGTTTCTCCTCGTAACGTTGTTATGGTTTAGTTAGATCCAAAAATCGTTCAGCTCGATATTTTCCATGTTGAATTAATGTGTTAAGTTGCGAATGTAAAACTTGTGCAGGAATTTCAAACTTTCCATCCCATTCCGGGTGAAGAGATGATTGAGATTCAAGAACACCAAGGGTTCGAAGATGTGAAATTAATGAAATTAAGATGTCTGGTGATATGTAACTGTGATCAGGAAAATACATTTTACCAAATGTCACAACACGAGCAATTGGAATGCGCGTTTTCTCATTTTTTTATATTCTGGAGAATCAATAAAGAGCTCTTTATCTCCAACGAGACAGATCTGTCAATATCTACCTTACTAGAGAATTGTTTGTGGCGAGACATTAGATCCACAATAAATTAAGTAAATATCAATTCCTTTTTACTCAAGAAAAAATTTAATTTTATTTGATCTTTACATGTAGCTCTACATAGCAAAAATGTAACAAAACGCCTTAAAATAGTTATTTTCGATAAAGTGCTCAAGAATTGAATGGAGTGAAATTAAAAATGAAAAACAATTTATTTAATGTATAATCTGTTAGTTTTCTCGTTTTGGTCCTCTTAGCGATTGTGAAAAATCAACAAGCACTTGTCTATTATCTATTATTGCTCTACGCATTTTCAAAAAAGCATTTTCAGCATCTGATGCTTTTTCGAAATCTACAAATCCATAGCAAAGTGATTCGCCAGTTACTTTATCTCTAATCAAGTCAACTCTTTTCACTTCTCCAAATCTAGAGAATACAATTTTAAGCCCATCTTCTGTTGTTATCGGACTTAGTTTACAAACAAAAAGTGACGTATCAGGCGGTTTTTGATCGGCGTCGGGAATGTCACCTAACAATTCAAGGATTTGGGCATTTTGGCGTGCCTGGATTTTACTCATTTCTTCTTGGAATTGACTTTCACTCATATCTCGAATCACTTCATCATCTTCTAAACGATCTCTTTCTTTTATTCTTTCATATGGTTGGAAATTTAATGATGATAAATCAGGCGGATCTGGAAATGGATCATAAAGGACCCGCGTTTCGAGAATCCTAATATTACGAATTGGTCTGTTTTCTTTGTCAACGGCTTCTCTAGCAATACCTTGAATTAATTCGAAATTTTCTGAAACTTCACCAAAAATCGATCTTTTATCATCAAACCGAGAAAGATTTGAGCCAAGAGTAATGAAAAAATCTGATGTGTTTTTGTTTGCTCCTTCATTACATGTGCTTAAAATTCCAGCTTTTGAATGTGTTAATTTTTTTGATATTTCGTCTGGAATATATGCATTTTCTCCAGTCATAAGGGAGTATATTGTTGTTCCTCCCTTGCAAGGGAGTTGTTCTAATTTAATAAAGAAATTTTCTATAATTTGGCTGAAAATTGAATTTTTGTACCATCCGATTTTACATAATTTTAAAAAATTGAATCCAAGCATTGGGGCAGATCTTAAGTATAAGTCAACAACAAATGTTCCTCGTGTTGTAACAAAAGCGACTGACATCTCTGCTTATGAGGCCGTTTATTTGATAAACGTTCTCTTTGTCACTTTTATTAATAAACGGCTACAACATGAAATCGAATTCAGACTTTGTTTTACATTTAACAGAAGCACAAGTAAGAGAGGTTTTTGAAAAAATTATGAAGGATGAACGGGAAAAATTAATTAATGCTGAATGTGAAACTGAATTTGTTTCAAAATCTGATTTAAAAGAAATTAATAATGAAAGCAGTCACTCACAAAAAAAAGAAGAATATATAATTGAAAATAAAGAAATTTATAAACCAAAACAATCTCCAAATAAAAGAAAAATTAGAAGAAAAATTCCATCATCGTCTGCTTTTGATGATTATTGTCTACTAAAAACCAACAAGAAAACAAAAGAAGAAATAAATGAAATTGTAAAAAGACTTACTCAACCACCTCAGCCTAAAAAAATTGAAGATTCCAATATCAAGAAGCCTCAAAAAAAATCCAAACAATATATTGAAGAAATGTGTAGGCGTCTCTCTGAACCACCTAAATCAACGCAACAAGAAACATCATCGAAAAAGCAAACCAAGCGTAAATCAGATTCACAAATTTTTGAACGTCTCTATAATTCATCTGAAGAAAAAGAGAAAAAGATCAAAGAACTTAAAAGAGAACAAGAAGAACAAGAAATCAAAGAATATGTTGATACGAGACCAAAAAGCAACAAAAAATCGAAAGAAATTTTTGAAACGAAACTCATCGAATACTTTAATACCATTTGTGGTGAAATTAATGAAATTACTTTTGAAGACTTTCTGACTCTTATTAAAAAACTAAACCTTATACCTAATAATGTTAATTCGCTTCAAAATCAGCCAATAATTTATGAAGCTTCAAAGTCATGGATACTTAGAACTAACGATGATGAATCAATTATTTATGATGGACAAAAGTTTAAATCATCAACAATAGAAGCTATCCAACATGCAAATAAAGGGAAACAAAATAAATTCGAACTTTATGTTGTTCAATGTTTAATGGAATCGATTTCACAATCAAAAAAGAAAAAAACTGAAACCGAAAAAAACGATAAAACCGTAGAAAATAAACCAATGAAACAGAAAACGATTAAAAGACTTTCAAAAGCAAAAAATCCTCAAAAGAAACATTTATTACCGAAATACAAAGAACATCCAAAATATATCTCAATTGGTGATGAACCACCACCAGTTCCACCACCAGAAATGACAAATAAGATATTACATGACTCAAAATTAGGAAATCTTCCATTTGAGCAACGCGAAGAAGAATTAATGAAAAAACGAAGTTATAACATGCTTAAAATAGAAGAAGAAATGTATCATTTCGATGAAATTAAAGCAAAACCTGCACCAAAATTGTCACCCAAAATGCAACAAAAACTTGATGAATATAAAATGATGAAAGAAGAAGCAAAAAATAAAAAAGAATTAAATAGACCAAATATTACAAGTTATGAAGAATACCAAAACATAAAGAAAACATATGACATGGCAAATAGACCAAATGGTTGGAATGAGCATATCGAAAGAATTAGAGTTTCTTATCAAAAAAATGAAAATATGAAGAAACACAATGAAAATGATGAATTATAAAATCATTTAATGTTTTGTTTAATAAAAATGTTTTAAGTTTCGCATATTAAATTTAATTTTAGTTTAAAATAATTATTAAACAGGACATTAATTACAGGAAAAAATGTTCAATAATTTATAAAGTATTTCTTTTATGTTTAATACCCAAAAATAAACATTTTTATTGAGTGTGAAATTAAAAGAAGTTTTCAATACATTTTTATAAAAACATATTTATTCATGGTTATTAGATAATTGCACATTATTAATTTTTTCCATGCACAACTTAGCACTTAATCTTGTCGCATCAATTTGATCTGTTTCAGCATTTTTTATTAATTTTTGAAGCATTTCTTTAATATCATTTGGTGGACTTTTTAGTATTAAATCTGAAAACGTCATCAAAAAAGAACATTTTATAAATGAATTTCCGTTTTCGAATTTATTTATGATAAAATGAATAACATTTTCATTAAACCAATTCCAACCAAATATCGAAACATACTCAACAATAAATTTACCTGCTTCAATTCTTTCATTAAACGGAGCAGATATTGTCAATTCCAAAATTTTATTTTTAATTTCAAATGTTTCTTCGATAAAATTTTTCCAATTTTCTGATTTCATTAATTTTATACAAATTTTAATACGTTTAATTCGAAACAAAACATTTTTAGAATCTAATAATGAAATCAAAGCTTCTTTAATAATATCTTTATTAATACTTTCATTATTTAAATATGGAACAATTTTTTTTAGTATTAAATATTTCAAGTTTTCGATTTGATGTAATTTTAAAAAACTTAAATATTGATTAAATTTATTATGAAAAGAAGCTTTTGGATAATATTTTAATAGTGAAGACCAAAGTTTTATTGATAATGCTCGAATGTTCTCATTAAAATCATTCATGCCGTTTTGGAAAATCGAAAAAATATTATTCAAATCAGATTCCAAAAAATAATTCACAGATAACGAAAGAGATTTTAAACCAAGCGCTTTAACTTGATTTATTTTATCTTGACTCAATGCTATTAAAGGTTGCGCAAAAATTCGTGGCTTAGAAGAAGATTTAACAAAAGAAAAACAATTCTCAGCAAATGCATAACGAACATACCATGAAGTATCATTCGAACACTCAATTAAATGTTCGGCATTTGGATATATATGAAAATATATTTTTGGTATCTTCGATACAATAGTTATCGATTTGGTTCGTACTTTATAATCGTTGTGTTTAAATGATGGGATTAATATTGTTTGAAGAAGTTCTTCCGGATTACGTGATATACGGATCAAATATTGAAGTGATTCTAATAACTGAAAAAGTATAAATGTATTATTGTGTTTCGATAAGGTTAAAACTTTTTGTTCAATTTGTGTCGAATTATTATGTTTTATAAATTGCGATAAATATGATTCCATACGGATTAATAAAACTTGTGAATTAATATTGGCATGAGATTGGAGATCATTTAAAGCTGAAATAAAATATTTTTCGATTATATTTTGATCATATATTGTGGAAATATGTTGACATAATTTCATCATTTGACTAGAAATAAAAATTGGATAACCATTGATAAGATTATAAATGAGTTTACCAAAAGATAAAAAAGTTTTTTGAGTGCTCTCTTTTTTAAAAAATAAAGGTAAAAAAGAAGCAAACCTGACAGCAGAACCTTTATATGCTAGGTCTATCCATGAGGAAATGAATGGGATTAATTGATCATTAATCATATCTTCAGTCATATTATTAATAAAAGTCGGAATTGCTTCAATAAAGTCTGGCTGTGCACCATCTTTATCTTGTACTATGTTTTGGATAAGGAGTGGAAGATCATTGATTGTGTAAAAGCGAAATCCTAAAATTTCTCCCAAGTCAAATATAAGACGTTAATTTCTATTCATTGATTTTGGGGCGCTCCAATATTACGAAGTTTATGAAAAAGTGGTAATGAACAAAAATGAAAAATTTTTTTTGGACAAACTTGAACGAATTATATTTAACATTGATAAAGAAAATATTAGTTTAGCAGTCCAAAAAACAATGGTTTTTTTTAATCCCAAATATTCATATTCATTTAACTTTGTTATCAGTAATATGATTTATTATGCATTTTGTTCACAAAGAAATACTTTTGAAACATACTTAAAATATTTAGGATTAATTCAAATAGAAGAAAAATTATCCAAAAATTGTTTCAAAATTATTAACTTTTTTAAAAATTGTATTTGTAAAATCGAATCACAAGAAGCAAATTATATAATTGAAGAAATGTTTAAACGAGGATATAAAATTAAAAAGAGTATTCAGAAAACAGTTTTAAATCCTTTTACAGAAAATTATGAAGAACTTTCAAAGAATGATTTTGAACTTCATAAGCAATTAATTGATGAAGGAGTTAATCCAAATGAAATTGCCAAAACAATTCGAAATGATGAAATCGAAAAACTTCAAGAAATATCATCGCGAAGGAATTTTAGTTATAATCAAAAAATAGATAAATCAATTTATGAAAGATGTTCTTTATAAATACGAAAAATGTTACTTTAATTGATTATGCAGCATTCTTTGGATCAATTAAATGTTTTAAATTTTTGCTTATCAATGGTGCAAAATTAACAAACACAGCTAAATATGCAGTTGCAGGTGGAAATGAAGAAATTATTCATTTATGTGAACAAAATCATTCATCTTTTAATAATGCTTATGAAACAGCAATTGAATTTCATCGAAATGATATCTTTAAATATATTTATGAAAATAAAACTGTTGAAAACAATAATTTAGAAGAACTTGAGTTAGTAAATAAATGTATAGAATATTACAATTTTGAACTTCTCTTATTTTTGGAAAAAAAAGATTTGAGTTTACTAAACCTCATTATTAAATCAATTGTATCTGGAAATTATTTCATTGTAATTCATTTTCTCAAAAAATATCCATACAAAATATGTTTATCTGAAATCACAACATTTAATGGGAATGAAGAACTTTTTATTTATCTTGTACGTCATAATTATTTTATTAACAACAATAAAA
The DNA here is from genome assembly GCF_020186115.1 of Histomonas meleagridis. NCBI lineage: Eukaryota > Parabasalia > Tritrichomonadida > Dientamoebidae > Histomonas > Histomonas meleagridis. The sequence goes on from NW_027150820.1 coordinate 711,904, forward strand.
TTGTTTTCTAATTTTGTTCAAAAATTATTTTTAAAATTTGATATTTGTAAATAATATTTGGAATTTTTTTAAGTTTAAGACTGTCTTCTTAAATGCAATTCGCAATGATAATCATGAATTATTGAGATTTCTTCTTAATAATAATATGTATAATGTTAAAGCTACGGATATTTCTTTGTTTTCTTTGAAGTTTGTCTCATCGTTTTAATGTTTCGATAAAAAATTTGGGAATTTTTCAAATTATTTAACACAGCTCTTATTTTGGCTTCTGTTAGAGGTAATAGAAAGATAATCTCAAAACTTCTTGAACAAAATGGAATTGATATACTTGCAAAAAATGTTTGTTTGCTTTATTTCATATTTATTTTAATGATTTGTTATTTAACGTTAGTACTTGGAAATAATTTAAAATATTTGAAGACGCTCTTGTTATTGCATCTCAATATGGTAATACAAATTTAGTCAAATTACTTATTGAAGAAAAAATTATTAAATTAATTTCCAAAGATGTTTGTTTTTCATGTTTGATCTTTGTTTATTTTGTTTAGGGTGTGTTTCAATAATTGCTGGATCTTTTTTAATATTTAAATATTCAACGTATGGAAATGCTCTTTTAAAAGCATATAACAACAAAGAAATAGTTCAATTACTGCTTCAGAAACATATATTTACATATTTTAATATCAATCATCAAGATATTTGTTTATTTTATTTTATATTTATTCTAATTATTTGAAATTTCAAAATAATATTTGGAAATTTAATACAGCACTTATATGGGCAATTGAAAAATGTCGCATAGAAACAGTTAAATTACTTCTTGAACAAGATGACATTGATATCAATAAAGAAATTTAATTTTTATAATTGTATCTTAAATGAATTATCTAATGTTTCGAAATAATTTTTGGAAATTATTTAAATTATTTGGCACACCACTTATAATTGGATCGAGAAAAGGTTATGTAGAAATAGTTAAATTTCTTCTTGAACAAAATAAAATTAAAGTTGATATTAAAGATATTTATTTATTTTATTTTATATTTATTTTAATAATTTAGAAATAAATACTAATATTTGGAAATAATTTAAAATATTTGATACAGCACTGAGAGTAGCAACATCTCATAGGCATAAAGAAATTGAAAAATTACTACGTGAGAAACTTCGTATTTACCATCAAACGAAAAAAAACCGAAAAGGAAAAAGAATTCATGATATAAGGTAATAGATATTGAATCAATTAACACCAGTTAAAAAAGCTCAATCACAAAATAAATAATCAAAATCAATTAAAAATGTCATTTATTTTCATTCAAATAATTTAAATTTGATTGGGAAAATATAATCTAGTTTTCCATCCTTTAAAGTTATCTAGATATTTCTCATTGAATCATTTATTTTATTTAATAAAAAATATTTTACAATTTGTTTGGTTTGAATTTACACATTTTTCGGGCAACTCTAAAAACGATGGAGAACGTTAAGATAAAGCAAAAGAACTTTTTGAGTGATTGTTATGTCATAATCATGGTTTGAATGTTCAAAAATTGCAATGATAAAATAACGATACGTATTCAAACACCTGCCCAAACTAGACTTGGTTGAATTGTTTAAAATTAAAGTTCGATCATGTTTACCACGATTTATAATACTCACATAACTTAAGGACAAAACTGATGTTCAAAAAAATGCCTTTATCGTAATGTTTAATATTATCTGATTTACAATTTTTTTTTTTTAATTTTTCTGGAATGAATTCGTTTGTATTAAAACGCTTTTATTGTAAAATATCATTTTTTAAGATTGTGTCATATAATGTCACTTACTTATGTTGTTTCCTAAATTAAAATATTATTTAAATAATAAATAAAAGTTATATTCGACACACATGCTTTATATAACCTTGTAAAGAAAAGTTTATTTATGAATTTTAATCAAATAAAAAAAATTACGAAATAATTTTATTCGAAGGTGATTTTGTAATTTGAAAAGGAACTAAAACGATGAAAATAAAAATTTCTGAGAGCTCAGAATATTTACATTTAATTCAGTTTGAACATGTATTTTTTGAATGTATTGTCTTCGGCAAGACAAACACTCTGACTTGATTTTATCCAGCCAAGTATACACAGAAACCGCACGACCACATTGATAAGTTTTTGAATGGGTTTTATAGGACTGAAAAATCAGTTTAATTTGTTGTTGTGATGTCATGCTCTTTTAAAGCAAATACATTAAACAATGAAGCAAACCAAAAGCCAGAAGAAAGTACCCCTACTAGGGTTACACGTGGCCGTCCACATTGGGTTTCCGATTATGATTCATTCACTCAGGCTTGGACTGCTGACTGGCAAAAATGTTCCACAAGAAGAAATGTTGGAGGAACTCAGAAATGTAAGTGGACCCCTGAAGAAGATTTAATTTTGAAAAATTTTGTTGAAACTCATGGTACTCGCTGGTCTTTAATTCAAAGCTTTTTGCCAAATAGAACCGGAAAACAATGCAGGGAAAGATGGATGAATTACTTTGCACCTGGATTATCGAAAAACGATTGGACATCTGAAGAAGATCTGTTTTTACTCAAACGTCAATCAGAAGTTGGAAATAAGTGGTCATTAATTAGCCAACAATTGCCAGGAAGATCCTCTTCTGCTGTTAAAAATCGATGGAATTGGCTTCTTAGACGTGGAATTCCAACACACCTTACAGAGTTCCAAAACATCATCTCACAAAAAGGTAATGGAAGCGTTTCAACGACCAAAGAAGCACCCAAATTTTCATCATTTTTCGAAAAGGATTTATACGTAGATGTTGGAGACGTTGATTTCAACGATTTTCTCAACTTAGAAACATTCCAATTTTATTAAATACAGTAAATTGGATGGTTTAAAGCTATTTTATTTCATATTTTGTTTTCTGTTATTTACATCGTCCTCTTTATTCAATTTTTTTATCAAATATCTATCGGTTTTATTGAATTGAAGTAACGATGGACAACACATCACTTGTTATTTTACATGAAACTTTTTCACCGTATTTTATTTCGACTTTTTGTACTGCTATCAGAATTTCTGGGTTGCAAAATTTGTTCATCGTCAAAAGGAGTTAGGAAACTTTTTCAATTGTCAATTTTGATTTACTCACAATTTGTTGTTTATTAACAGTGAATTTCGGCCGATATTTCATAAAATTGAATAAAAATAAAAGTTATAACATGTGAAATGTACTGTAAAAAAACTTTCACAACAATTGCTACGGGGACTTCATATAAGGATAAAATGAATAAAAAAATTACTTAAAGCTAAGGTAATGGAAAATATTTCATGTAATTTTTCCTTTTTCACATCAGAAATAGTTTCAAAAAATAAATCAAAATCCTGGTTTAGATTTTATTATGAAGTATATATGATATGTTTTAGCAAAATTATGAAGAAAAAAAGCATTCTTTGAGGAAATGTTAGCAGAAGAAGACAATTTTTTACTTTGTTTCTGCTTTTTGAGTTATTATTTCGTCTATTAAATCTGAATTTTATCTCAATCAAAATATTTGTATGTTTAATTAAACTAAATTTTATTCTGGATTAAATGAAAAATGATCAATATTGAGGCTTCCCATTATAGGTAGTTTAAGTTTTTATTTAAAAGAAATTTTATTCTAAGTCGTCCTCACTCGACATACTTCATTTACAACCAAAGTTTTCCATGGCTGGACCAATTTTTATCATTTTAGTTTCCTTGTGAGAATTTATACACTTCAAAACAAAGGTCAAATACATAAACAAATATTTTCAACGTCCAAATTGATATCTTTTTTTGTTTATAAGTAATTTTACAATTTCGATATTATTATATTGACATTAAAGGTGTTTAAAACAATAAAAATAAATTACAATAAATTCGTAAAAACTGAAAACATTTCTGATAAATATCATTATATTTGCACCTTTTTCAAGAAGTATTTAGAATTATTTTTGCAATTTCATTTGGATTAACACCTTCTTTAACATATTTCTTATGAAGTTCCCAATCATTTGCTTTAAGTTTTTCAATATTTGCATCGAATATTTCTTCGATTTTCTTAATTGCATCAAATCAATTAAATAGACCTGAGCTTATTTTATTACAATGTATAAAATAATTTGAGAATATGGATTTGCATTTACTTTCATCAATTATCCCTTTACTAATCATTTTCTCAATTAAGGAAAATTGTTCTTGTGTATAAGGAGATATGTAAATTAAATAGTTGGAAAATATTTTTTTGATTTTATTTTTATCATTATCTTTGTACATTTGCTCTTCTTTTAACTGAAGTGATTCTAAATAATTGAAGTATATATCACTAGCACATTAGGTTGAAACAAATATAGAAAAAACTAATATTGATATAGCAACATTGTATGAATGGATAAAATCGAGTTCTATAAGTTCCAATGTTTCTTCAACTGAAGTATCAAGATTTTCATTTAACTTAAATATAATTTGCGTTATTGCAATTAGCTTTAGCAATTTCAGTGGATTGAATGTTGGTGAAAATATAACAACAATTGATGGATTTTCAACTTGCTTAACAAAACATATCATGTCATCAAATTTAATAAGAAAACGTAAAATATAAGGGTAATGATTTCAACGATACGTATTTGTGTACACAAATAAACCACAGAAATCAAACACCAAACGAAGTCATTGACTTTTTGATACTTATCGTTCCTAACCGTAAAATGTTTTGTCACTTTTATACGATACAGAGGTTATTTCCATTAAGTAAATCATTGCAAACTATAATCCACTTGAATAGCATAAATTTTCGATCTCTTAACACAATAAGCCAATCTGGTGTGTTATAAAAATGTTTGTTATGATGTTAAAAAATATAAGAATATTTCTTTGCATTTTCTTTGTTGCATCCTTTTCTATTTCATGAAAAAATTTGGAATTTGTAAATATAAACATAACAATATGACCACAAAAATGTTTCTATTTATTGGCATTATATTTTTGTTTCAGAAACCTTCAGATTATTTTTTTACATTTTCTAAAAATTTACTAAAATCCATTTTTTTATAACACAAACATTTTCTCAAAGCTTCAAATAATTACAAAGAAAAAAAAATAAAATAAAATTTTCTTTGTAACTATTAAAGTTTAAATTTTTCTTCTTTTTCCAGCAAAAAACATTCAAACAAAGCTTGTTAAAATTACGTTTAGAATTTCAAAATTTTTGTTGGGGATTGATGAACATATTCCTTAGAGATATCTCGTCAAAACTCCAAAGGGTACAAGTAGATCCTTCCGTGACTCCTCATGAGATCTCGAAAATGCTCAACATGATTCCATCAAATGAATCTATCTTAACGTACGTGAAGAACGGAGAGATCTTAAGCCCGTACCTAACCATAGGATTTCAAGGAATTGTGGAAGGTGATACAATCCATGTGATTTCCCGCAAATTGAATACGAAACAAAAGACATTCTCTTTTTGTAATGAATTCCAGAAAAGGATGAGAAGGTATGAAACGGAGAGCAACGACCAATTTAGGGAGATACTTCGGTTAGCAGATCTGTACCTCATTCAGTTTGAATTCGGAAAATCAATGGATAATGTCTTTCGACAGAACATTGAATCAAGCTCTTTTAGAAACAGTGAAGTGCAGCTAGGGTTTCAAACCAAAAACTCTTTCACTGAGACAGATGATAATATGATTCAAGATTTTATATCTGATAAGCCATTACCTACATGCTGGAATATAGACGACTGACTTGTCATGTCCGGAATTCGAAGCTGGTGACGAAATGCGCGAACACATCAAGAAGTGAACTAATTAACCTCACTTCCTCCAATTCAATTTTGTGTTAGATTAACGGTTTCTCGTAGAATGCCGCCAAACATATTATAACGAATGTATCATCTTTGGAAGACTTACATTTAATAAAGATAGAAATAGTTAATAAGTGTTTTATTAAAAAAATAATTTTTCATTTAATTTTTCATATTAAATTCGAAGTTGAATATATATGCGAATCATTGCGATTTTGGGCATATTGATGTTGTTGAGAAGCTTCTTGAAAAAGATATTAATATTAACTTAAAAGATATTAATTTTTTATATTTCGTGTTGATTCATATGTTTCAAAGTTATATAATAATAATTGGAGTTAAATCTTATAATATGGTTCAGCACTTTATGAAGCATGTAAATATAGTCATATATCATCTTTATCTATAAACACTTTAGTTATTTCTTCATATCTACTTTCAATAGCATTATAAAATGGTGTTTCAAAGATAATCAAAAAATTCCAAAAATTATACAAAAACATCAAAAATTAAAAACATATTTTAAATCATCAGCATTATTAAATAATGTTAGAAGACTATATTCAAGTTGTGACCTTGATAATTATCTGATAGTGTTTTATCCGAATCAAGAAGATATTCAATGATTTCATCTAACAACGCCTCTGATTTTGGCGCCAATATATTCTTTTTCAATGTTGTTGATAAGGTAATAATAAAATTAGCCATTGAATCATGAGTAAAATGAAGTTGTTCATGTGATTTAAAGAAGCTATAGATTTGTTTGAAAACCGCAAAATTAACATAAAAAGTCGTTTTTGTTGTAAAAGCAACTTCGTTTTTCAATGGATAACGATCATAACCACTTGCAAATACTTGAAAAAATATGTCAAATTAATGAAATAAAATTGTTTAGAAGCACTTGCGGTGGACAATTCCTGGACCGGCTTCGTTGTATTCGTCACGTGTGATAACCATTTGTGGGAATGTGGCAAGGGAGGCAAGGATGGAGCCACCGATCCAAACTGCGTACTTACGTTCTGGTGGGGCGACGACTTTGATCTTCATTGTTGGTGGTGCGAGGCGGACCATTTCCTTCTCCATACGTTCTGGGAGACCTTCGAACATTGTGGTACCACCAGAAAGAACAATGTTAGCGTAGAGATCCTTACGGACATCGATATCACATGCCATGATGGAGTTGAAGAGGGTTTGATCAATACCTTCGAATTCGAAGCCATTGAAGTGTGGCTTGAAAAGAAGTTCTGGGCACCTGAAGCGCTCGTTGGCGATGGTGATGACGTTGCCATCTGGAAGTGTGTATGAGATGTCGCATTCGGATGTTGTGGCGGCCTTGTTCATTTCTTCGTCGAAATCAAGTGCAACATATGCGTGCTTCTCCTTGATATCACGAACAATTTCCTTTTCGGCGGATGTTGTGAAGGTGTAACCACGTTCGTTAAGGATCTTTTGGAGGTAGGCTGTGAGATCACGACCGGCAAGGTTGATACGCATGATGGCGTGTGGAAGGGAGTAACCTTCGTAGATTGGAACTGTGTGGGAAACACCATCACCTGCATCGAAAACGATACCGGTTGTACGACCTGAGGAGTAAAGGGAAAGAACGGCTTGGATACCAACATAAAATGCTGGAACGTTGAATGTTTCGAATTGGAGTTGGATCATCTTTTCACGGTTGGCCTTTGGGTTCATTGGGGCTTCTGTAAGAAGAACTGGATGTTCAGCTGGGTCAACACGTAATTCGTTGTAGAATGTGTGGTGCCAGATCTTTTCCATATCGTCCCAGTTGGTAACGATACCGTGTTCAATTGGGTACTTAAGGATAAGGATACCTGCCTTAGCGCATGCTTCATCACCAACATACGTATCCTTGTTTTGACCACCTGCGATTGTTTGGACATACTTTGGACGACCAACAATGGATGGGAAAACTGAGCGTGGTGCTTCATCACCAGCGAAACCAGCCTTGCACATACCGGAACCATTATCGATAACTAATGTTTGAACTTCGTCTTCAGCCATGAAAACTAAAATGAGGTGATAAGCCGGTGATGTGAATTTGAATGGTGTAAAGCGGACAATATCAAATGGCGGCATATATTAACGGTCAGTGAAAAGAAATTTGTGTTTGGTTGGCGGTTTTGCATTCAATTCTTGGACAATTTTTATGTGTCTTGGAAAGAGGTTTAATTTCGTTTTTTATCTTATGAATAAATAATAACATTTGTTGCATTTGAATTAACATTTGGCTTGGATTTTAATATCGTTATATTCTATTGTTTTAAAATTTGGTTCAAAGATTAAGTTCGATCTTAATAAAATAATTTTTATTTTATCAGGAAAAACTTTATAATGACGCCTATTCTTTTACATGAATAATTTAGATGAATTTCCTGTTTTTGATTTAAAATCAACAAACAGTCGTGAAAAATGTTTCTGGAATAATTGAGTCCAAAATGATCGTTTAAAACGATAAAAAACTTTTGCAAATCTACAGCTGATTTTATATGATTAAATTTTCCTTCTTATTGATAAAGAAACGTAATAGTTTGGAAATAAAAAGTAGTATAAAATCTAAAAATTAAATCTTCAAATGAAAAGCACTGTCAACCAGCTTTCCCTCTTATAGATTTCTTTTTAATTTTAAAATTATTTGAACTTCAAGTATGTATTCAATTCTAAAGCCCAAAAAAGCATTTTGAAATTTTGGAGATTGCTCATAAAAAAATAAGATAACATAATTTGGAAAAGATAATTTTATTGAATAGAATGTGTATACTTATTTATTTATATTTTTTTTGCATTTAGTTCAGTGGAAAATGAAAAAAATTGATTTTCTGATTTGAAGCGACCGTTTATTTGGTTGAAAGCGTCTTGTTCGAACGATTTTTACCGTTTTTTGAAAGCACCGTTTGTCCTATCAATGTGACCTGACATTCAAACAGCTTTTCAATCAGTCGTTCAAAATTGAACGAAAAAGATTTTCAATGTTTTTATTCACTTTCTCATGTCCGAAAGACACGATGTAGGCATATACGCTGACTACGAAAAAAAGCGTGCAGAAGAATATGACTATGCTCTTGAAAAGCAAGTTCGTGAATGGATGGAAGCAGTTCTTGGAAGACCACTTGAAGGACCCTCATTCCGTGAAGCCTTAATGGACGGCTCTGCTGTTTGCGAACTTATCAACAAGCTATATCCTGGAATGATTCCAAAAATTCATAAATCACCATTAGTTATGTTCCGTCGTGAAAACTTTGGTTTCTTCCAAAATGCATGCGTTAAGATAGGATGTAAGGATAATGAAACAGCAGTTTTCGAGGATGTTTATGAAAATCGTAACATGAATCTTTTCTTAATCAATATTGTTTCTCTTGCAAGAAATACTCAATACAAACCAGGATACTCAGGCCCAATGCTTGCAGCAGCACAACCACCAGCAGCTGGACAAAAGCAAAACTTTACAAAGGAGCAATTAGCTAAAGGTTATTGCGGTCCAACTGCACAGCAAGCTGCAGCAGAACAAATGGGCAAGACAAAGGATCACTTCCGTTATGTTGAACACGGAATCGTTAGTAATCCTGATGAAAATCTTTATCATGGCAATAAGCATTAAACATTAAGTTTGGTGAAAATAGTTATTACTTGATTTTGTGGGTAAATTTTCATTCGTGGCGGTTCATTATGCCAAACAAAAAAATCCAATTATTGCTATATATATTTATAGTTTACACGATCACCCATTGGTTTAAATCTATATGCGAATACAAATGTTTTGATTCTTCTTCTGTTAAGATTTCGAGTCTTTTGATTTGCTTTTTGACATACTCTCTAATCGAAGGTCTTTTGGCTCCCATTGTCATTAAGAAGCTTAACAAAGCTGATTCGTCTGTTATTCCATTTGTTATTGTTATTGCCTCAATACATCTCAAACATAATTCATCTGAAACTTGATCAGTTAACAAGAACTCAGAAAACTCACGTAAGAACCCACGTTCCAAAGGAGCGCAAGAGGTTATTAATCTTGTTAATAACTCAGTAATAGTTGGCGTCATTTGAAGGAGTTTTTCCCTTAGAACGATCACCAACTTTTTCTGAAACTCGTCCGACTTTTTCAAAGATATCAGAACATTTAACGTTCGCTTTGTTGTTTTTTCTTCTGTCAGAATTGACTCAAGGAGTGCATCAGCCAGCATTGGCGCAGCAGTGTCTGATATCTGAGCGTTACAAATCTCAGGGATTGCTTCAGCAAACTCAGGTATGTTAAAGTCACAACCATCTAAAGAAGCAAAAAGAACTAAGTTATTTGGAGAAGGTGGAATTGAGCTTAAAAATTCTCGAATTTTCTCATGCGCTGATGGAAGCTTTAATAGGAACTTCGCAATGTTAATGTTTTGTTTGAGTGTTCCTTCTTCATATGGGAATCTTTCTGATATGAAACTTAGAAAAGGATCCAAATTAACTTTGGAATCAAGTTGATAAACGACATTAAGTAAATTACAAATACATGAAATAGCTTCACTCTGATCATCACCACCAATAAGTTCAAAATGAGCAGTAAGATTAACTAATAAAAGATCAATGCTTTCAAGTTCTGTGGTTCCCAAAGAACATTGTGGACGAAGACGATACGAAAATGTTGCATTTTTTGGAGGGAACAAATTTGGAAAAGTAAACTCCTTATAACTATGATATAAAGTGTTTTCTTTTGTTTGTGTGAATCGTAACATAACTTTAGAGATTACTTTTGTAAAGATAATCATGTCTTCAACTTTCATAGCATACTTTATCATTAAGGGAAAGAGCTCAAAAAGAGATGGAATGGGTTGGAGGTTTGGAAGAGATGCTATTTTTTCAAGTAGAAAGGCTGATTGTGATTTGATGGATGGATTTGGATTTGATAATTGAGCACTGATATGACGAACAAATAGAGACGCAAAGGGAGAACACTGCTGAGCAAATCTATTCATAATCCATGAAATTAAATTTTGTGCATGCTCACGGACTTTAGGATCGGGATGCCGAAGATGGTGTAATATTGAGGCAAGAATTTCACTTATTTTGGGTAAAAATAAATCTGTTGCTCTTGGTAAAAATGATAATAGACCTGTTAATCCAGATATTACTTTTTTATCGTTATCTGAATGACAGAGTAAAATCAAATCATTAAGTTGCTGTATATTTGGAAGTGATGGTTCTTCTTCAACATTTTCAAATTTTTGTTGAGTTGGAACACGTAATCTAGCAGTTTGTAAATCAATTTTTGTATGACTTAAATGCTTATGCTTTCCATGCCCGAGATTTGACTTCCTCCTCTTGAAATCTGCATTTTTATCTGATTTATTTTTCTTGTTTAGATTAACTTTACCCATTTTTTATGGAAGCGACCACAGTTTCTTTCTTGAAATCCAGATAAGTTTAAATGGAACTTAATAATTCTTGTTTGGACAAAGCCTTGTTTAGCTCAATTGTTGTGGTTTCTTTCCTCGCCTTTTACTAGGGAAGACTGCGGGCTAAATGGATGAAACTTTTCATCGGGCTCGAGCCGCAATTTTTTCGCGAGTTCGAATTACTGATGTATCATTTTTTTTGCTTCTAGAAATTTCTTAACGTTCTCTGGTTAAAATCACAAATCAAAAAATGAATATTATCTTAGATAAAATTGAAAAAAATGAAATATATAGAACCACATTAATGGACTTGTCATGTCCTATTTATCTTAAAGGTGACTCAATTTCTGGATATATTGTTATATCAAATCAAAAGGAAGAAAAATTTCCATATAAAAGGATTACTGTTAAACTCATTCCCCGCTACTCAATGGCAGGTAGCACGGTTATTGATGAACAGCAAATAATGGTCATTACGCCACCTATTCCAACTGGTAATGCAAAAGAATTCAAAGTCAAATTTGTTCTAAACAAGCCCAATATCAGAATTCCATCATATTTTGGTAAATTTTTCAAATTTACATATTATATTGAAGTCATTTTAAAGAAAAATATTCTTTATGAGGTAACTAAAACCTACGAAATTGTATTTCTTGATCCAGAGTCCATGGCTCTAGCATCAAATTATACAAAAACAGAAAAGATAGATTTTCGCCCAATTACCTTTGACTTAATTCTTGATCATACTCAATACAGCACGCAGGACAACATCACAGGTTTAATTAAGTTCCCCAAGAATGAGTTATCTGGGATTGAAAGTATTGATATCTCAATCTCATTAAAAGAAACACTTCGTGGAAGCAAATCGAACGAAGAGGAAATCCTCAGATATCAAGTTGTTGATGGCTGTCCTATGCCTGGGAGCAATATTTCCTTCATTATACAACTTGCGCCATATCAACTTTGGGTAACAAAATTCGATAATTCGAACAAATTAAATGCGCAATATTTCCTTCACGTCCTATTGTCCAGACATGGGAAGGATGGGACGTATGTCGAAAATGTGTGTAATGTCGCGTTGAATTTAATATATAAAAAGTTGGAAAATAAAGGAAAAAAATATTAACTAAAAATTTTATATTTGTTAACTTGTATATATTTGGCGTGTTATAAAATAAGTTTATAAAATGAGATTTTAATGGATAGCAATTTTAAATTTGGGAATATTTATAAAATTTTATGAATATGATAATAAAGTAATGATTTTTCATTCTGTTTCGTAATTTATTCCTTAAGTTGGGTTTCGTTCTTCATAATGCTCTGATAATTAACAAAGTTACATAAATATTGATATCTTGGATTCTCTTATATTGGATATTTATCTTATCACGATTTTTCATGCTGACATAAGTGAAAATATATCTCAAAAAAAGTTTTTATTTTTAAATGTTGTTAACTGTTTTCTTTTCTATACACATATCTTTGTTCATTTGCTTGAGTTTTTTTCCACATATTTCTAATTTTATGTATTCCAATATATCCAATTATGAATTAATGATATAAAATGGAATGGAAAGATAATTAATGCAATGAAAGATTAAAAAGTATTATAGCCAAAATCCTTAAAAAAATATTATATCGAAAATATATTTTATTACACATAAGTATACAATTAACACAATTAAAAATCCAGTTCACCCGAATCTATTGCGTATTGTTGAATTATCTGTACAATACTCTCTGCATCCGGTTCATCTGCCAAGATCCCAATAATTTCTGGCAATTTTTCAGCTCCTTCCTTTTTAGCCAAAATATCTCTAAAAGTACCAACTGCTGCTGCAATCATTCCTTCTTTGAGCTCAGGGCTCATATCATATTTCGACAGCACATCATAAGCTCTCATTGCGTAATAAAACTGTCCCGATTGATAACAATCAGCAGCGATAATATTGAGCAAAGCCTTTGATTCATCTGTAGTTGTTGCATCCAAATAAAGTTTCCATGCGTCATCAGCTTTGTTATTTTTGATGAAGCATTTACAGAGCCATTGTATATAATAAATCTCTTTCGTATATTGCGGAGATTTCACTGATAAAAAATATTTTTCAGCTTCAGAATATTTGGATAAAGCTGCAAGTGTCATAGCTTTATTATAATTATATTCATCTTCATCACTTTCATATTCTTCGATAGTGTTAAGAACTTTAAGTGCATCTGAATATTGTCCATTAATAAATTTGCTGCTTGCAAGTGCTTCTCTTCCAAGAATTGTATCTTTAACTTCTTTCATATTGCCGATTTTGGAGAAAAGATTTTTTGCTTCTTCAATCGATGTTAAATCTGATTGTAATTGTCCAATTGATAATAGTACTGATGCTTTAAGTATAGATTCATTAAGCTGAATCGGATTATAATCTTTTAGTAACGAATACGCTTCTAATGATTCATTCGATCGCATATGAAGAATCGCTAAGTTATACCGAGCTTCATTAAGTATTGGTACAAGTTTTGGGAGTATCGTAAACCCATCTTCGCCATTTTGAAAGATGCATAAGTTATGTGTAACAATACTATCAACGAAATCATATGATGAACTAGAAAACTTACGGATTTGAAGAAGTTGTGATTGCGCTATCTCAGAATCAAATAATTTGAGATAATCACATGATTTAAGGTTAAGTGCTATTGCAGAATCAGAGTTATCGCTTAGATATGTGTCAACTGATTCATTAGATTCTTCATATTGATCTAGCTTAAATTGACACATGGCAATGTATACATGAAGAGCTAGAAAATCGGGATGTTGGAGTAAAAGTCGTTGATAAATTTCAATGGATTCTTGATAATGAGATCGCATATAATGAACGGCTGCAAGCGAAAGCTGGTTCTCAAGTGTAGCGCCAAGTTGCGATTGTACTTTGAAAAATTCTTGCTCATCATTGGTTTGATGTGCAATGTGAAATAATAGACGGGTGCGAAAGTCGCATTGTGGTCCAAGAAATGCATAATGACGGGATTCATCAAAGTCTTTGTTATAAAAATGGCATGATGCTATATAAAGATTAAGAATTGTATTTTTTGGATCTTCTTTAAGTAATTTTTCATAAACTTCTATAGCATCAGAATATTGTCCTTGATGAAACAAACAATAGCCAAGCCAAAGGCTTTTTTCTTTTGTTAAAGGTTGTTTTAATTCTTCATTTATAAAATTGATAAATGTTGAAGCGCCTTTGTAATCACGTGCATCAATAAATTTTTGAATCATTTCATCATTACTTTCGATAACGCCTTTTGTTTCATTTTTTATTTTGTTAGACTTTTTTTTCGCTCCAACAATCATGAAAATTATACGTTAAGATTGATGAATTGACTATGTTTGCTTGTTTATATAAGAAAAGTGCCAATGGACGTTTAATTTCAAATTTCGGCTTGTGAAAGAAACAAAAAAGGTAAAATTAAAAAGAGACAATGCTAAAGAACTTGGTCAAATCAATGTCTCATTAAAAAAGAAGGTTCGTGATGCAGAAGCTCAAATTGATGAGCTCAAAAAACAAAATGAAATTTTAACTAATAAAATTAACCAACCAAATGAATCAAAAGCAGAAACGATCAAATACTTAAATGATCAAGTGAATACTATTAAAGAACAACAAAAAATATATTCAGAAAAAACAGAAACAATGAACCAAAAAATTAATGATTTAAACCAAAAGATTTCAGTTCTTGAAGAGAACAGAAGAACTCTCATTGCAAAAAGAACCGAACATGAAATGCGTCGTCGAAAACTTTCCGAAACTACACAAAAACTTCATAATCAAAGAAAACAAATCCAAAATATTATTAGTAATTTACTTAACACAGATAAAAAGCAAACGCAACTTGATGTATATGAATGGAAAAAGAAAAGTGTTTCGATTTCACATGAAATCAAAGAAATGGAATCCAAATTAAAAAATATTGAAGCCAAATCACAAAAAATTCATCAAAATATTTCTGACCTAAATCAAAGAAAAGAAAAGCTTCAGGTTATTATTGATAAATGGAAAGGAAAGTTAGAACATAAAATCACTCCATCTGAGTCTTTATCAGAGCTACTCAAAAGTTATGAAAAAACTTTAGCGGAAAACAAAGGAGCTCAAACAAAGGAGCTAGAAATCGAGCTCAAAGAAAAAATTGAAGCAAATAAGATGTTAGAAGAAAAAATAGCCAAACAAAAAAAGAGCAATCTCCAAAGAATACGCAAGACACAACAGTTTTTGGCTGAAATAAAAAATCAAAATTTGATAGCATATGAAAAAACAAACATCGAAGAGCAAAACTTATTGAACCAAACCAACGAAATTCAAAAAAAGCAACAAATGTCATCATGAATTGAGTGCTTTTACGAATAGTCAGTACATGCAAAAGTGACAATACAAAATATGTTTTGCTAAGCTTTTTATTCCCTTTTTCATTTTTTGGAAAAATTAAGAACTCTATTAATAGGACCAAGAATAGAAATACTTTCTTCTTTAAATAAAATTATAATTTGCGTTAATCAATTAATTTTTTTTTTCCTCTTAAGCATATTTTGATTTTTTACTGTTTACTAGAAAGTGGGTTCTTTTCACTATTTTGATTTCTTCTCTGTGTTGCAAAATCCAAATTTAGAATAATGGGAAATTAACCTTTTTATCTCGTTCAAATTTCAATGATTTACATGTGTTGTCACTTTTGGATTCCTGAGAATGGAACTAAACTGGGTCAAAAACTTCCTTTCCTTTCCATCTTCATATGTTTTTGTAGATGTAGAGGTTGCATTTTTGAAGGAATTCCTGGAAAATTTTACAACAGCAAATTCTCTTATAACGGATCTTGAAGAAGCAAAAAATTTAATATTAACTTCAACAGAAGAAGAGGTACAATCAGCACCCCAGCCTATCCAATTCCAAGCTGAAATCCTCTATGGACTTGCACATGCCAAATATTTACATACACCTGAAGGTCAAGAGAAAATGATTTCAAAACAAAAAAATAAAATTTTCATGCATTGCCCACGCCTCTCTTGCGAACGTACCATTTGTTTTCCGTGCGGTGTATCAGACATACCACAAGAATTAACGATCAAAATGTATTGTCCTAATTGTCATGAAATATATAATGTCTCAGATGAATTAATTTCTAAAATAGATGGAGCATACTTTGGCTTGAATTGGCTTGAAAGCGTTTGTCAATCACATCCCGAACTTCGGCTAAGCAATCAGACACAAGAATATGTTCCAAGGATTTATGGATTTAGAATATATCAGCCGCCTGAGGCACCACTAGAAGAGAAACAAATAAACGAATAAAAGTTATTTATATTAATTTTATGGAAAATATTTGGATCACTTATTAATTAACTTATGAGTTATAAAACTGTAAATTATAATTTATAATTTCCCTACAAATAATTTTTTTGATAATAATATAGATAATAATTATTCTAATTATAATAGTTTAATAATTATATTAAACTAGAAGTGGGTTAATAATGTTATGTTTCAGAAGAATATTTGGAAATTATTCTGAAACATTGAACACATCACTTATGAAAGCATCTAATAATGGTAATCTAGAAATAGTTAAATTACTTCTTGAACATGAAGGAGTTGTTATTACAGGTTACGATCTATGTTTATTATATAATGGGTTTAACCGTTTTAAATAAAAAGTGATATAACCTCAAATGAAACAAAAATATATTATTTAATAAACAATATTTTTTAAAATTAATCGAATAATTTATTATGAAAATAGCTTTTTAATTTTATAATATTATATTCAAAATTTGAAGAGGAAATCAAAAAATTAGAGAAATTAATTATTTATTTTTGGAGCTTCTACCTTCTTGCGATATTGATATGAATTAATTTCCAGATATTGACTTCAATCATCGAATCATTTATTATGATATTTTGTTTTCTTTATTTTTGATTTTGTGTGTAATCTGTAGTTAGAATATTTATGTTTTCCAAATACAAAATATTATTTTATTAATTATTGTTTACTCGAAGTTAATAAAATAGAATGTAAATTATATCATTAATTAATATTAAAAAAGTTAGTTAGAGCTTCGCTCAAAAAGTTGTATCACTTGTTGAATATTTTTTTGTACTGGCAATTGTATTTTCTCACAAATATTTTGGACATTTTTATTGATGGAACTTTCGAAATCATTAGAATCAATTGTCTTTAATCTCAACGAAAAAAATTTCGAAACATCAGTCCAAGAAACAATTAATTTATTTGTAGATAGGCTACCATATACATTTAACTATCTTGTTTCTAGACTTATTTATTCAGCTTTTGTATCTCAATCAAATAATGAAAATATATATATTAAATATTTATTAACTTTGAAAGAAAAAGAAGATGAAAAAGATAAAAACAAAAGTGAAACTGAAGCTAATCTTGTTCAAATCTTTTGTGAATATTTACTGAAAATAGAAAAGCAAGAATCATATTTCCTTCTTGAAAAGATGATCGAAGAAAAAATACTTGAACCATCTTCAGTGATGAACATGAACACATTATATTTTTCTCAATATAAAACAAAAGAAGAAATAAACAAACTAAGGAACAAATATCCAAAACCGCAATTCTTTGAAGAATTTATTTCAGCACTTGATGAATTATCAAAAGATGATTGGAAGCTTCATATGCAATATGTAAAAGAAGGAGTTAATCCATTAGAAATTGCAAAAGTACTTCGAAATGATGATTTAGAAAAGCTTCAAGAAATATCATCAAATAATGAATTTGACTTTAATCAAATAATTGAGTCATCACTTTATGAAAGATGTTCATTTATTAATACTAAAAATGTTTCGTTGATTGATTATGTAGCATTTTTTGGTTCGATTAAATGTTTTAAATTTTTATTATTAAATAATTCGAATATTAAAAATACATCTAAATATGCAATCGCAGGTGGAAACTTAGAAATTATTCATTTATGTGAACAAAATAATTCATCATTTACAGAAGCATATGAAACAGCAATAGAATTTCATCAAAATGAAATTTTTCATTATCTTTATGAAAATAAAACTGGGAAAATTTCTAATGACAGAAAAAATTCATCTCCAATTTTTTCTTTCACAAAATCGAATTCCAATATCGAAAATCAAGATAATTGCAATTTAAGTGAAGAAAATTTAATATATCTTGGGAAAAAATGTATAGAATTTAATAATTATGAAATCTTCATGTTTTTAGAAAAAGAAGGAATGAAAATAAATAATGAAATTATAGAAGAAATAGCATCAAAAGGAAATACATTCATAATAGAAAGTGATATAGAAAGTCAACAAATTCCAAAAACAATTTTACCATACTCAGTTAAATCAGGAAATATAGAAATAGTCAAATTACTTTTGGATAAAGGAATTGATGTTAATGCAAGAGATATTCATTTGAATAATTTGAAATATGTTATAATAATTTAAAATATGTTTTAATAATTTGAAACAGTACTTCATATAGCAGTTAGAAATAATAATATAGAAATAGTAAAATTACTTTTAGATAAAGAAGGAATTGATGTTAATGCAAAAAATATTCATTTTGATAATTTTATATATGTTTTAATAATTTTATATATGTTTTAATAATTTTATATATGTTTTAATAATTTGAAACAGCACTTCATATAGCAGTTAAAAATAATAATATAGAAATAGTAAAATTACTTTTAGATAAAGAAGGAATTGATGTTAATGCAAAAGATATTTTGAATAATTTTATATATGTTTTAATAATTTGGAATATGTTTTAATAATTTGGAATATGTTTTAATAATTCGAAACAGCACTTCATATAGCAGTTAAAAATAATAATATAGAAATAGTCAAATTACTTTTGGATAAAGGAATTGATGTTAATGCAAAAAATATTCATTTGAATAATTTGAAATATGTTATAATAATTTAAAATATGTTTTAATAATTTGAAACAGCACTTCATATAGCAGTTAGAAATAATAATATAGAAATAGTAAAATTACTTTTAGATAAAGAAGGAATTGATGTTAATGCAAAAACTATTTATATGAATAATTTGTAATATGTTTTAATAATTTTATATATGTTTTAATAATTTGATATATGTTTTAATAATTTTATATATGTTTTAATAATTTGAAACAGCAATTCATATAGCAGTTAGAAATAATAATATAGAAATAGTAAAATTACTTTTAGATAAAGAAGGAATTGATGTTAATGCAAAAAATATTCATTTGAATAATTTTATATATGTTTTAATAATTTTATATATGTTTTAATAATTTGGAATATGTTTTAATAATTTTGGATATGTTTTAATAATTTTGGATATGTTTTAATAATTTTATATATGTTTTAATAATTTGAAACAGCAATTCATATAGCAGTTAGAAATAATAATATAGAAATAGTAAAATTACTTTTAGATAAAGAAGGAATTGATGTTAATGCAAAAAATATTCATTTGAATAATTTTATATATGTTTTAATAATTTTATATATGTTTTAATAATTTGGAATATGTTTTAATAATTTGAAACAGCACTTCATATAGCAGTTAGAAATAATAATATAGAAATAGTAAATTTACTTCGGAACAAAAATTCTAATTGTATTCTTTTATGATTAGAATACATTTGATTATCTGAAGAAATATTAATAATTTGAAGACTTCCACATGAACTAAAAGTATGTGGTGATATTAATGTAACACTAGAATTGTTACGTTATTCAAGGAATAACAATTGTTTCCAAGTTTTATTTAAATGTAACATTTACCTATATTAGCAATCATATCTTGTATGCTCATTAATTTATCTCATATTGAAGCAGATCTATTTGCTAAAGATTTTGAAGAAAACAATTTAATGTTATTATTGTATTTGCTAATGATAATCATATTATATATAATAGAAGAAAACATATGATTTACCAAACAACAAAAAGGTTTATTAAATTAATAAACAAATTAAAATATTTTGTTCTTAAAATATGTTTACTTATATCTGACTGATAAATTTTTCTTCTTTGAAATCGTCTGCAAATGGATCTTCTTCAATATTTGAATTATTAATACCAACTGAAAATGTATTATCTATTTCATTAATTTTATTATTATTTTCATCTGAAACATTCATTTCTTCTTCATTTTGTTTTCGCTTCTTATTTTGATATTTAATCATAAATATTTTTATTATTATTATAAATGCAATAATTATTACAATTACAATAACAATTATAATGATAATTAATGTATTATTATCATCAGTGTTTATTATTACATCGATATAAGAAATATAAAAGAAATTCGAATAATAAGTAAAATATTATAAATAATATATAAAATCGAAACAAATATATTTAGTTTCAGATTCAATGAAAGTAATTGAATAAAATTTTAAGAAAGTATAATGATAAACTGATAAAGTTTCGAAACAGCTATTGAATTAGTTAAACGGTTGGGTTTCAGAGAAATAAAACAATTACTTAGTGAAAAAGGTGCCATTTAATTTAGACTTTGGTAAGTGTTCTACTAATTTATTGATAAATCGAGAGAAAACATAATATTTAATCAGAAGTTCTGATTCAGAACTGGTGACTAAAGTGGTTGCAGAAAGGTTTCTCAACGATAGAATCAAATGAATGAAAAATCATCGGATTCATATTCAAAAACTGAAGTGTTTGGGAAACCTTTCTGCAACCACTTTAGTACGTTTATCTTCCTAAGATTTCAACAAAAACAACTCTTAATTGAAAGATGATGTGACTCCAAAATAGGTAATTAAGCTTATACTATATAATCTACCGTGAAAAACATGTAGACCAACAACAAAGTTTTAGATAAATCATACATTTTTATATATTTTGTTAGCAAATTGAAATTTTAACATATATTCAGTTCCAAAAATATGAATTAATTAAAATATTTAAAAAAAAATCGAGAAAAAAGATTTCTTCATGTTAACGTTCTCCTTAGTGAAGTGAGTGAAAATTTGAATATTGTGAAAACTACAGACTAGTTTGTATTAAATCAAAAAAAATTTATTAAATGTATATTACTAAATATGTTCTCTGAATAATGCTACAGTGTAGACGTGGGTTATATTAAGGTGTCGATCTTCAGGTTTTTCACGGCAGTCTATATATTTAAGTTATGAATAAAATATAATAATCAGAATCTTGTTGATATTTTTCAATAACAAAGTCAAGTAATGATTTCTCTTTTTTAAATTTAAGTTTATCACAACTTAAAATTAACTTTAATTGTGGTAACGAAAAATATTGTTCTTTAATTTCTTCAAAATGAATTGCACAATATTCTATTTCTTTATCAATATTAGCATTCGCTTTCATTTTATTATTTATAAAATTTATTAAATTATCATTATTAATTTCTAGTGGTAATAATTCTATAAGTTCTGGATTTTTAAGCTCAGCAAAACATTTATAAGAGGATCTTTAACATCATTAAGATTAACACTTTGTCCATGAATTAAATTTTCTAATTTATATATTAGTCAAAAACCTATACAACATACTAAAACATGGACAGCACTTTTGTTTACACCAAAATACGTTTAAATAGCAATTTTTTCATTTTTTTTTGCCAAATGAGCCCCAAAGAAAAGCCCCAATTCACTGAAAATCAGTTAGAACATGCTTTATCGACAAAATTTTATAATTCTGATGTCAGATGCATCTTACGAAATTATCGAATGCAGATAAATGCGAAATCTAGAATGAAGCAAGCAATCGCAATTTATACAATAATCAAAGATTCTGATGTTATTACAACGACAAAGAGCAAAATTGCTTCAATTTTTAAGTCGATAGGGGAAATTTTAGTCGTGCACTTAATAAAAAAGCGAAAACTTTAAATGGAAGACCAACCCTTTTACCTAATGAATATGAAGAAGAATTATTATTATATATATACTTAAGAGCTGAATGTCACAAACCATGCACAAAAAAGATATTCGTAATTATATTTTTGAACGATTAAATATTACTGTTTCTCCATCCTGGTATCATAATTTTATTAAAAGATATCCAAATAAAATTGTTAAGACGACAGCCTATCGACAGGAAAAAGATCGAATTAATTTATCAAGGAGTTCTTGTTTAAAACTTATTTCCAATTTCAAAAAAATATGTAAGCGGTTTGCCGACAGAATCGATTTTTAATCTAAATGAAGTTGGTCAACAGGAATGTGCCAATAGAAAAACAAAAAAGGTGATTGTCCCTTCATTATTGAAAAATGCCAGAATTGAATATTGTACGAATAGAACAGAAAAAAAAATCTCATTAATTACGACTATTTCTATTCCTGGTGATGTATTAACACCATTGATAATAATGTCAAGAAAGACTCTTGAAAATGAAGTTTTGCAATCAGGAATCCGCATCGGAGAGGATATTATCATACGTTATCAAGAATCAGCTTATGCCTCGATGGAAATCATTTCAGAACATATTAATGATGTTTTTCTTGTTTACATACAAAATTTAAGAAATGATTTAAAATTTAGGGACAAACCAGCTGTTCTTATTTGTGACAATTGTGCATCGCATTTCGATAATGCAGTGGTTAGGAAATTAACTCAAAACAATGTACGATTGGTTACTATTCCTCCACATTCTTCACATTTATTTCAACCACTTGATTTAGTAACATTTGGAGTCTATAAAAATGAAATTCGTTCTACAACTTCAAAATATGAAAATGGTACCCAACTTGATCGAATTGCTCGTGTTCTCTCAGCTATTGAACGTGCAACGACTTCAGAGAACAATCGAAATGCTTTTTATCGTGCTGGCTTAGAAATTGATACCTCAAATGATCCACATACAGTGGTAATTTATGAAAATAAACTCAAGCAAAAAATCGAAGAAAATTGCTTGATTGATTCACCAATATCACCAAGTACAAAAACATTTGGATTCATCAATAAAAAATAATTAATTATTTTTTTTAAAACTTAATTTTTAAAATATACACTTGATTCTAATAAATTTGACTTGATATATCATTTTAATTATATATTTATAATATATATTTTATTTAATTATTTAATAATTTCAAGGATGTAATGAGATATTTTTATTTCATTAAATAAATTTCCTTAACGGTCGCCAAATAGTGTTGTCAAGGTTTTGATATGTTGACTAGGTTTTTGACTAATCTATATGTATCGTTTCTTCTGTTACAACTTCTGCAACTTTTAAAAATGTAATATTTGGATTTTTAGATTTCATTTCTGAAACTACAGGTGAAATAAATTCCGCAAGAAAATCAGGCACTTTCAATATTTTATTATTTTGAACGTAACTCGAAATTATTTTCATAATTATCAAAATTAATCCTTTTTAGACCAGCTGCTGAGAGTGAGAAATTTACCAAATATTTACTGTTGGAATTTTCTTCAAAAGGCTTAATCCCATAATTTGATTTCATGAAAATTTTCGTAGTAACGGAAATGGAACGGTTATATATGGGGCACCCTAAAACCGCTGATATAATATCAAATCACCCATTGTTCAATAAATATTAATATCTTTTTTAAGTGGTACTGAATACAAATAATATTTTTGCTTGATTTTGATTTAAATTATGAATACTTTTCTTATATAATGAAATTCTTTAAATTTTTAATTATCTATTTTCAATAATTACTTGTCTTTGCTTCATTAGCACTATTCATAATATTTTTTTAAAACATTTAATTGATCAAAAAATTGCAGCAAAGTAATTAATGTAACAATTGCTTTATTAATAAATGAAATCTTGTTGTTTGATTAAAATCCACATTGATTCAATATACAATATTCAATAATTTCTTGAAGTTTCCTATTTGGTCATTTCGATTTATTTTTGGGATTTTCTTTGGATTCATGAAGTTTCCAAACAATTGTTTGAAAATGTCAATTATTTCTTATCAATTATTTTGGAATTGAATAAAAAATTGTTTGCCATATGGGTATCAACACAAGCAAAAACATGGCAATACAAGAAAATCAGATACAATTGCTTTCTGATACAACAAGATTTTCTGTAGATGAAATTAAAATATTGTTCATGAAAATTAAATCAAAGAATTTATTAGCAATAGATACAAAAATTAAAAAAATTGAATTCCAAAAATGTTTGGGCCTGAAATCAAGGGAATATTCGGAATGTATTTTCCAGGGATTTTTTGGGGAAAACGTAACAATGATCGATTTTTCAGATTTTGTTCGAGTACTTTCATCTTTATCCACCAGATCTTCTATTCATGAAAAGGCACAGATATGTTTTCGAATATTTGATACCAACAAAGATGGTTTTATTGATCCAAATGAATTAAAAACTGTAATCAAGTGGGGTCTTTTGGAGAATCCGCTTGTAAAAATACAAGACAGTGATATAGACACAATTATTTCTAAAACATTTCAACAGATGGACAAAGATGGTGACGGACTAATTTCCCTCCAAGAATTTGAAGCCGAAGCACAAAAAACCCAAGAAACCCTTTCTTTTATAACATTAAATATTGAAGATTTGTTAAAATAAATTATTAACTTTCCTATACAATTTTGTTTTTCAAAAACTTTATCATATAAGATTACTTATGCTTATATTGTGCGCTATACAAACACAGCATAATTTTTTTAATATAACTATTCTTGAATCTCTACTTTGCAGTTTCTTTAAGTAGATTTGTTCCCTTACATTAAAATGAATTTACTTTAATCATTCGAAGTTTCAAAACAACATGGAAAATATTCAAATTTTATAGAACTGTATTAATATATGCATCTAATAAGAGTGGTAACACTGAAATAGTTAAGTTACTTATTGAACAAGAAGAAATGCAAAAACTAATAATAAATTTTTTATTGTGTTTGTTTCATCAAATTAATGTTTCAAAATAATAATCGGAATTAATTTTTATGATTTTATACTGCTCCTTCTCTGGCTACTTCAAAACTTTATGATGACATCGCAGAATTATTCAAAAGTAAAGGTGCATAATCACAAAAATGTTGCCAATTTTAGAAAGAATTGTCAAAAATAAAACTTTTTTGATCAGAAATCAATTGAAATCTTTAATAATGATGATGAAATTATTATGCTCAAATTGTAAATTTCATCAATTTATTCAAATTCATTTTTTAACTTATTAAGTGAATAAATTTGTGAGTATGCGCAATGTTTGGGACAATTATATGAAGTCTATTTTAAATTCATCATCTTAACGTCCTCCACAATATAAAAAGTGACATGTGGTCTGACGATCTGACAGCGGTTTTTTCTCCTGGCCTTTTTGCATAATGTCTGCAAAGATCATCAAGAACTCATCTTACTTTTCCCGCTACCAAACCCCATTCCGTAGGAGGCGTGAGTGCAAGACTGATTACGTTCAACGTTCATCTTTAATCCAACAAGATAAGACAAAGTATGGTGCAAAGAAATATCGTCTTGTTGCTCGTATCACAAACACAAAGGTCATTGCACAAATTGTTTATGCAGAACTTGACCACGATGTCACAATGTCACAAGCCCAATCAACCGAACTTGTTAAGTATGGAATCAAGCTTGGTCTTGCTAACTATCCAGCAGCTTATTGCACAGGTTTACTTGTTGCCCGTAGACTTCTTAAGAAGCTTGGTCTTGATGAAATCTTCAAGACAGCCGTCAATCCAGAAGAAGAAGACGAAGATGCTCGCCGTCCATTCAAGGTTCTCCTCGATGTTGGCCTTCGCCGTACCACCACAGGTGCCCGTGTTTTCGGTGTTATGAAGGGTGCTGTTGATGGCGGATTATTTGTTCCACATAGCGACACCCGTATTGCTGGTGGTGAAAAGGAAAAGAAACAAAGGTACTTCATCCTCGGTGGACACATCGCTGATTACATGAAGAAACTTAAATCCGAAAATGAAGATGCTTACAAGAGACAATTCTCTCGCTACATCAAAGAAGGCATCGCACCAGAAAACCTCGAAAAGATCTACACTGAAGCTCACAAATCCATCCGCGCTAACCCAGATCCAGCTCCAAAGGCAACAACACATTACCAACTCAAGAAGCCACACGCAAAGAGGCTCTCACCAGAAGAACGCAAGAGACTCCTCAACGAGCGCCTTGCTGCTGCTGGTCTTCCACCACGTCAGTAAAAACAAAATTTTATTTATCTTAAATTGCCATATAGATTTTTGTCATTTTGAGCCTCAAATATTTGTATGTATTAAATTGTGGACGTTTCAAAAATTTAACCTATCGGCACTCAGCATTTTTTAGAAACATTTTATAATTAAATGAATGTCAGCAATTTTACATCGATCACAATTCAGTGATAATTGATTGCAAATTTTTTAATGATTATACAATTACAGGACATTTTTACTGTTCATCATTGAGAAAATCGTTAGCAATTCTAAAGTTGTGCTGGAATCTAAAAAAATTTTTGTGAATTGTTGTAAACTATCTTTTTGGCTATTGTGCACTTACCACACAACTAAGGGACAGTGCGAAGAATTCTTCAAGATGACCGCAGTTTGGTCAAATGATTTTCACCTTTTATTATCCCTAACACAATTGGCTGCTGGGCATTTCAAAGAAACAGTTGTTTTTGAGGAAGGGATTAATATTAAAGAATTCTAAGATGGCATATTTCATAGTTGTGAAAAATTAGTGAACGTCCAAATTCCAAACGCATTTTGTTAATGCTCTAATATAAAGGATAGTACTATTCCGTAATCAGTCACTTTAATTGCGAAAACTCATTTCTTTCATGCAGGCAATTGAATTCATCTACTGTTGGAAGAAAAGTTCACAAATGAACGAGAAGCGTTTTCCTTTTGCGACAATTTACGAAACATAACAATACCATACTCTGTTGTTACTATTGGAGCTTGAGTATTCCATAGCACAGGCCTAACTTCAATTACAAATGTGATAGTTAATGATCGTGAAACATTTCTGAATTGTGAAAAACTCCAACGCATTCGTTATAATGGCTTCAAGAAGCAATAGTTTGGTGAAAATGTGTTTTCGGGTGTTCCTGCTTCATCTGTATATATGAGAGATGATTACAAAGGTAAAGCATTTGTTGAAATTACAGTTACTTATGATATTGGAAGAATGTCAGAACCATCCAATGATAAAAAGAAGTTAGCACAGTCAATAGGTACTCCAGCGGCAGTTGTTGTGAGAAGGAAGAAGAAGGAATTTTACTTATTTCAATGAAAGTAAATGATTACTTAGTTTTATATTTATGTAATTTATTACTGTATTTGAATCCTATTTACTTTATCTGAAATTATCTTAAGATATTTCTGGGCAATAAAATTTGATAAAATAATTATCACTGATTTATTTTGAAATATTTTTTCTTTAACTTTAAGCATCCGCGCTAACCCCGTTTTTAGGAAACTACATTACATTTATCAATCAGAATTTCATAATAATAATTTTTTGTCATTTTATCATGCCGAAAAGAAAAGTTATTTCGAAGTGTGGAAAATCTCCACTTAAATATTCAATGTGTTGTTCTCCAAATTGAATACAAAATTCAAATCTGCCCACTTCTGCCCACATAACCCCATTGATTTCTATAGCGTTGTAAATTTAATTTTTTGATTTTTCTGACCACATTTTTATCGGAGGTAAATGAAGTTAAAAACAGTTTTATCATAAATCTTTTAGGCTAATGAATGGTGAATACCAACGATTTGATGATCAAGGATATCCGAATGAACCATATACACAAATACCACAATATCCACCACCTTCATACCCGCAACAAAACCAAATACCTCCAACTTATCCACAACAAACACCACAACCATATAATCCATACCAACAAGTAAGTCAACAGTCACTTTATGTTGATGATTCCTATATACCAAACCCATACAATTATCAACCACAAACATCAGCTTATAATTATGATCTAAATCATATTGAATATCATGATATGAAAGTTGAACAATGGGCTACTATTCCTAATGATCAAACAGAATATTCATGTTATTGGGAAAATCAACAATCTTTTGAACCACAACATTTTTTTGAGAACACTAAGAAGGAAAAGAAATGGAATGATTTGGCATTCGCTATCATATTTATAATTAATTTTCTTGCCACCTTTATCATTTTCATTTATTTCTTAACTGCTGAACCTCAAATGTCTGGATATACAAATTGGTCATGTATTCCACATATTTTTATATCATTAGGAATTGGAATTGGACTTAATATTGTTCATCTTCTTTATATGACATTTCTTCCACATGTATATATTCGTTTAGGTTTTGTTCTGAGTTGTATTGTAGTTACACTTGGATTTTTAATTATAATTTTTGCTAGTTCCCTATTTATCTTTCTCATAATCCCAGCAATTTTCGTCCTTATAGGATTAATATTTGCATGTGTGTATTGGAAAAGATCTGAGTTTTCTATTGCTGTTCTTCAACAATGTTGTTTAATTTTATTACGTAATCCATCATTGTTTCTTTTAATGTTTGTACAAACACTAATCACAACAGTCATCAACTTTATCTTCTTTATGATTATTTATCTAATTTTATATAAAGGTGGTTATCTATTATTTTTATATTTAATATTTTCATATTATTGGATCTCATATACACTTGCATATATAGTATATAGTACAGGATGCGGCGTTGCAGGTAATTGGTATTTCCTAACTAATACTGAATATGAACCGAAATATTCTGTTTGGGAATCATTTAAACGAGCTACAACAACTTCATTTGGAAGTAATGCATGTGGCGCATTTTGGTTAGCAGTAATAAATGTTTGTAGAGCAATAGTACATTCAAATAGTGTTAATGGCCAAGGAGGTGCAATATTACAAATATTAAAATTAATTGCATTATGTGTCATAAGTATCATAGAATGTTGTTTGACATGGATTAATAGATATGCACTTATATATTGTTCACTATATGGCGTTCCATTTAAAGAAGGTTGTCGAAGATTTGCAGAATTGTCTTGCAATAAGTTTGCTGACGTTTTATTCGATGGTAGCATAATTTCAATATCAACTACATTTCATATGTTTACTTTTACTTTACTTGGTTTAATTGTAGGTCTTTTGGTCAGTTCTTTTGTGATTATTGTTGAAATCGATTTTGGTGTGTTTGTTGTTTTGTTCTCAACTTTATTTACATTTGTGATTTTCTTGGTAATCGATTTCCCATTGGAAGGAATGACTGATACACTTTTCATCTGTTTTGCAGAATCACCTGAAAAGTTAAAAACATCTGCATCTGAATTATATGAAAGAATGAGGAACTCTTATACAGAATCAATGAATAAAAGGTTAGGAAGAAATTAATAAAAGCAAATTTTCATAATTTTAATAATATAAATGAAATGAATTCAATGATAATGATTGTCAGTGCCAATAAAAAGGAAAATTATTGTATACAACAAAAAAAAAGTTCATAAAAAATATCATAAAATTTCACCATAAAAATTTTGACACAAATTAACAAAGTTATGAAAATTTCCTTTTTATAAGATAGTTTTATTTATTTTAAACACACCACAAACATATACCATCATCTGCAGCCGATACCAAATATTTACCAGATTTAGTCCATTTCACACATCTCACAGGTGTCGAATGTGCAGGATCACTCAATTTCCATCTCATATTATTATTAAAATCCACAAACGAAATATATTCACTCTCACCACCACAAGCCAACACTCTCGAATTCGGCCTTAAATCGATTGAATTAATTTGTAATTTTTGAGGCGATTCAGTTTGGAAAATTATTCCTTCCTTAGGCCAATCATAAGCTACAACTTTACCATCACCTTTTGCTACTAAAATTTCATTTTCACCATCTTTAAATTGCGCTATTGAAGTAAAAAGAATTCTCATTGAAGTTAATTCTTGATAAATTCTTTTTCCATTTGATACATCTGTTGTTGTTACTGTTTTATCTTGACTTACACTTATAATTCTTTGCGGATAACCAAACGAAGGAATTATTTGAAAGACAGGTCCATTATGTACAAGTAATTCATTAACTATCGATCGCGATTTATGCGTTATGATTCGTATCATTCCATCATCACCACCAGAGGCTATAAAATCATTTGTAACACATAACGAAGTAATTTTTCCTCGATGAACTCTTTCTGTTGTCCATTGTACTTTCCCGATGTTATTAATTTGTAATAATGTGCCATCATTACAACCAATAATAAAATCATTTAATGGTGTATTTGATATAGAAGTCGCTTTAATCTTAAAATGATATGAATCAAATAAAAGTTTCCCATCTTCAATGTTTAAGAGTGTTAATCCATTTTCGCCTAACGCAACTGCAATTGTATTAGATGAAATTGAAAAGGTTAAAGGTGCGTGTGTCGTACCTCTTAATAAAATTTCATGTGAATATCGTTTAGTATCAAAAAGATAAATGCCAGTGTCAACTGTACGTAAAAGTGCTATGCTATTTAAGACAGAAATAGAAATGATGGGTTTTCCAATGTCGATTTGTTTGATTAAATTCCATTTTTTATCTTCCCCTTGAACAATTGATATGTTTCGACCACATACAATGACTGTATTTCCTGAATCATTAGCTGAGATACATGAAATTGAAAAGTTATCAACTGGTATGGAGGCTCGAATAGTGGCAGATGTGGTGTTATATATGGATAATTCACCTAAATGTGTGCCAACAAATAAATAATCTGATGAACAAAAAATTGAATCAGAAGTACGCTTGTATCCTGTGGTTGGATTGGCATAAAATTTTGATTCGTTTCGATATTCAAATGTTCGTGGATCAAAAATAATTTTGAATTCAACTATTTTAATATTGGATACTACATGAAGATACCATTCATCAGTTCTTTGATCACTAAATGCAAGTGATGATACCGATTCTGGAGATTGTAAAATACATGCTAAATCTCTTTCTTGTATATCCCATATCCATATATTTCTTGTAAACTCATCTGAAATGGCTACCATACGTCCATCATCAGAAACTGCTATATGTGTGATTTTTGATTTGTGGCCTCGTAAAAGAAGTAATTGAGATCGTGAAGTTAAATCCCAAACAATTGCAGGTACTGAACTTTCTTCATGACTTTCTTTACCACATTGTCCAGAGACACAAATATTTCTTGATTTATTTAATGCAAAAGTTGTGATAATTTGAGAATGTCCTTCTAAAAATTCATATTCAGTTGGATTTTGAATTGATGCAATTGCAAGATTACATCCAATTGCTGTAATATAATGTGATGTATCAATCCATTGAACTGGCATTGCAGTTGAAGAGAGAAAAGACACTGCTTTTGCCATTTGAATAACGTATATATATCCAAAAATACGTTAAAAATTCCAAAATGAGCGAAATTTTTACTATAAACATACTCGGATGTACTGATTTAGATATACAAAGTCCTATGCTTAATGTTATTTTACGTATTTCTATTGTTAATTCAGTTACTGGGGAACTTTTAACTAAAATTGATCCAGAACGCAAATGTTTTTCTGCAAATGAAGATACACCATATATTCCACCTGTAGCTACTTCTAGTATTAAAATAGATAATTTAGGTAATCTTGCTCCATATTGGAATGAAAGTTTTATTTTCAATGAACCAATTGTTTCAATTCTATCAAATGATGTGTTAATATTTTTTGAAATTATTGATACATTTATTCATCCCTCAAAACATGCCTTTACACCTATTGCATGGGCATTTTTACGATTAAAATCACCAGAAGAATGTCGAAATCTTGGTCGTCAATGTGTTCTTCAACTTCATAGTTATCCATCATCTAATTTTAATACATCTTTAAATGGTGTTAAACTTCCTGTTGCTGGACTTTTACTTGGACGAAAGAAAATGAATGCGCGATTAACTGTTCAAGTTGATTCAGCTGAAATTCAGCCAACATATGATATAACAAGTCGACCAAAACATTTCTTTCAACATGAAATAGGTCGTGAACCACTTGAGAAGTTAATTAATAGAGAAGTTGATTCGGATAATGAAGCAACAGAAGTTAAAGAAGACAACAAACCTAAAAAGAAAAAGAAAAGGATCATTAGACCTGCAAATCGTAATTGTATTATTCCACGTAAACTCGCGGCTCAAATACCAGCTGGCGAAAGAGGTGCTCTAGCCCTTAAATTTAATAACAATGGCGATATTCTTGCCGTTGCTATTCAAGAAGGGAAAAATTATGTTATTCAATTATATAGTGCTATAAATTTTGATAGATTATCACATACGATTTGTGCTCATGTGGATCTTATTTATGAACTTTGTTTTTCACAAGATGATCGACTTTTAATGTCTGCATCTGCAGATGGAATGGTAAAAGTTTGGAAAGGTGATGGAAACTATAAACTCAAGTCAACATTACCTCATGCTAGTTATATTTATACAGCCAAATTTCATCCACAAGATGATCGTCTTGTGGCAACAGCTGGATTTGACGGTTTAATAAGACTTTGGGACCGCCCCAAAGGAAAAGTGCTACTTGAAATGTCAGGTCACAAGTCACGAATTAACTCAATAACGTTCTCTCCTGATGGGAAAGCTTTATATTCAGCTGATGCAGATGGAGTGATTATTGTTTGGGCAACAGATTTAGAGCCTGCTGGACTCGATGGTATACAGAGAGTGAAAATTGTTCGCGAAGGTGAAATTGCACAATGTCCAATTACACATTTAGAAATGGGAAGATCAAACTTTTCACTTCTTGTACATACACGTGATAGCATGGTTAGGATTTTTGAAACAAAGGTAATGGTTCCCTCCCAAAGGTATGGAGGAATTATATGTCAAAAATTCCATATGATGTCAACATTTTCACCAGATGGGAAATACATTTTAGCTGGATCCGAAGATGGGAGTGTAGTGTTATGGGTTACAAGAACAGCCGAACCAGTTACCGTTAAAGAATGGGTATGTAAATTTGATCAACCAGTTACATCAGTTGCATGGAACAGAGTCGAGAACATGATTGCCTTTTCATCATTTGGGGATGGCCAGCCGATCCTTGTGTTTTATGACCCAACCCCCGTAAAAAATCATAATGACTAGGATTGAAACAATATAGCAAAAAAACTAACCATATTTCAAACAATATAAATTGAAATATTATACAATATTGTGTCGTTTGATAGAATTCAAAGAATAATGTACATATATAAAGCCAAAAGATAACAAAAACCTATTTTTATAAAAATAATCTATCTCAAAATAAACAATTAATAAATTTCTTTCTTGCTTCGAAACAACAACAACAAAGAGCTCATTAATTCATCCTTTTTTGCATGAAATCAGAAATTGTTTTGTTCCTTGGAAACAATTTAAGGATTATCAAACAATTTTCTTCTTTCTACATTACTTCAATTTTACCTTATAAGAAAACATGAAGATTTATTACACTTGACAAAGACATTCATCTTATTGACAAAGGAAACAGGACTGGGCTTATTATTACCAGGATTTATTATCATTACAAATTTTTACATTTTTTCATTTACTTTTCAAATAAAAAAACCAAAATTAATAATAATATTATTATTGCAAAAAATATTTAAAAATACATTTTATTATTGCAAAAAATATTTAAAAATACATTTTATTATTATAATCTATTAAAAGTTCACAAAGAAAAAGAAGTTGCCAACGAACGGTTAATTAAATTCACATTTTTCCTTTTTAATGATTAAAACATTTGTTCGTAAAAAGAAATTGTCTTCCAATTTGTTTCCTTATTAGGAGGGATCTGCTTTGATTCTTTTTTACAATACATTTTCTTTTTGTCATTTTTATAATGACATATTGTGTACAATGACTCAGGATTTAAGTTTCTTACGAACTCACCTGTACCATGTTTCATATATCTTTCTTCTTTGTAATCATATTTATCATTTGGCATAAGAATCCCTTTCTTAATTAATTCATTATATTCCACATTAATAAATCCATGCGTCGGAAAGTTTCCTTGTAAGTGAAACAACGCACCTAAAGTCGATACAGGTTTTAATCCTAAAACATTTGCAAATTTTTGAATATTTACTTTAAATATTTCATTACTTACCCATTTAATACCTATTACATCTGCGTATTCAGGTTGTTTCTCCGAGAGAAGAAGAAGGTTATACAGTTTAAAAATAAAAATCGTATTTTTGTTTCTTCTACATTGAAAGAATTTTTTAACCACATTTTCGAAAGTCATTTTATAAGGCGTATTTGAAGACCAGTATTGAATTGGATAGAATCCAAGTTGTTGTGGACTTATTTGTAGGTTTTGATTAGCCATAGCTTCATGCAAACTACCCAAACTATTTGGAGGTGTTTGTTGGTTATTTGTTATCACATTAGAATTACTTTCATTAGAAGATATCTCTTGTACAAAGGTATCTTGAGGGAATATATTTTCATACGTGAAAAGCTTATCAAATTGGGAAAATTCAAATGAAATTTTAGGAATCGATCCTGAAAAATTTTCATCATTTTGCAATTCCATGGGATAATTTTGATAATTTTCACCACTCATATTTTGATATGTCTGATCTATCATGTATCAAAATGTGTTACGATAAATAAAACAGTCGATGAATAATTCAATGTATTGAATTTTTAATTTAAAATAAATTTTCTGTCCACATAAACATTTGGACAAATTTTTAAATACTCGAAAGTTCTTTTAAATTTTATCTTTTTGTGAGCGTTAACATCGAAGGCGCAAATTTTCTATTCGTTGTATTTGACAGTAATAGAAAAAAGTCCACAATGAAGAATACAACACTTCTCATTTCGATTGTCCTTATTCAAAACAAATGATATAGAAAAAAAAAGTATAAAAACAAATATAATGTTCTATGATTAATGAGCCTATGTCAAATTATGAAGTTATCTTGTTTCTTCAAAGGGTTGCATTAAAAAACCCGTTAGTAGTACTTTTTATGGTTAACCGTTTTGTCGGTTTTTGGCCGTACATTAACGTCCTCTTTAGTTCACTTGCCTCCCAAGCAAGTCGCGCGATGATGACAACATTCGCTACTTTCAGAAGCATGACGAAAATTTTGTCTGAGCAAAAACACCTTTAAGTATTGTAGTTTTAATCCATTAATGGATTAATTGGTTTGTATATATTTAATATATGATATGAATGTAATGAATATAGTTTTTTAATTTGAGGATTTGGTTTTGTATCTCCAGCTGTGTATATGAACTTTATTGGAATAGTTTGATTTTTAATTTTGAGTAAAATAAAATTTGAAAAGCATCAAAAAAAAATTGAAATTATTTTGTGGTGGCATTTCAGTGTCTTGAGGACTTTCTTTTTAAGTATATAAATTTTTTTTTATAACCAATCAGAATATATATATATGAAGTTTACCTGAAAACAGTTTCATAAAATTAACGTTTTCTGGACGGTTATTTTTCGTCGTGGCCAAAAACAACAACCGCGTGCATCTGTCAAAAAATGCGAACGATGAAAAATTATCGTTGAATCTTGATGAAGTGCCTCAGTTTTTTAAGGAAAATCGTACACTAGTATCAAAAAATGCTATGTGGGGTTTGTAGATGTCAGACTTTGATCGTTTTCCTTGAAATGATTGAAGAATAATTGAATATTACGACATGTTTATTCTGAAAATTGAGCGCTTTTAACGTTTAACGGACAAACCTTTTGCTGGCCACTCAAAAACTACAAATAATTTGACTCAAACCGCTTTGGTAGGTCATTTCTGTAAATGACTGACTGCAAAGTTGTTGTTTTTGGTGCTGGTGCCGTCGGCAAGTCCGCTCTTACAATCCAATTCGTACAGGGCTACTTCATCACTGATTATGATCCAACCATCGAAGATTCTTACAAGCGTGTTCTTCTCGTTGATAACGAAAACGTTCAGCTCGATATCCTTGATACTGCTGGTCAAGATGATTTCGCACCCATGAGAACCTCCTACATGCGTCAAGGAAAAGGATTCATCATTGTTTATGCTATCGACGACCGTGCTTCATTCGAAGAAGCTGAAGCCTTCCACCGTGATCTTACAAGGACAAAGGGAACTCCAAACGTCCCAGTTGTTCTTTGCGGAAACAAATGCGATCTTGAAGATAAACGTGTTGTTAGCAAGACCGAAGGTGAAGAACTTGCAAACAAGCTTCATGCTAAATTCTTCGAAACATCCGCCCTTGCTAACATCAACATTGAAAATGCTTTCACTGAGCTTGTGAAGGAAATCCGCAAACAAAATGCTCCAGCTAACAATGAAAGCAATGCCAAAGAAGGTAATGAAAAGAAGCACCGTAAGGGCTCACGTTGCAACCTTCTCTAAGGAATTAAACTAAAAAGCGATTCACCCCTTTTCGGTTTTTACTTTTTGTAAAGGCAAACAAATTCAATACAAAAACGCTGATTATTCATTTGATTTCAATTCGCATAATTGCATCCGCTTCACTCAATTTTGCGAAAATAATTATAACCGCTCTGTAAGTCAGGCAAAACAGCGCGAACGATAGGCCTATCTAAAATTTTGCACAAAAAAGTTGTGTTTGAGTAAGGGCGAAAAATGATGTTTGCATTTGGAGAATTTATACATAACAGTCAAGAAAGAAATTGTTTTGGAAAGTACTTCAATGACTATAAGATGATTACGCTTAACTTCTTTTTTTTACAAGTGATTAATAATTATTATCTACTCTATAAACAACGGGATTTATAAGTATAAATAAACTTAAGACAATCGGTAAGGTTGTGAACACATGAAAAATTCTTTTATAAGATCAATAAAAATAATTAGTCTATTGATAAATTTTCTTGTTTTTAGCAGTTGAATTTTTATTCCAAAATTTTCCAACATCACTATATTAGTTTGTTTGAAACGTTTTTTACAATAGCTTCATTTTATCACATATTTCATTTTTTGTAATTGAATCATATTTAATCATTTCTCATTCAATTATTTTACAAATTTCATAAAAATTTTCATCGATCGATGATTAATGTAAATTGTATAGTATCTCAATATGAACAATATTCTTTCTTACCTCACATGTTATGAATAATGCGCTGTTACCAGAATATAATTTGCATTTTAACAATTAAAATCGCGCACCACAAAAACAAATTTAACTGCTTCCTTAGCTTTAGATAATTTGCATTCCCATTGTTGTTGCATCATCTTTTTCTGCATTCATTCTCTTTTTTCTTAACACCAAAAACACTACAAGAGCTGCTATAACAATGATAACAACCATCACCAGCACTGTCAAACCGATTGCCTTCCCAGTGTTACTTGGGCAGTTTGCCTGACTTCCGCTTCCTGCATCTTGGTACACTTCTGGATTACGGCATATAGTTGAAGTGAAGTTTTCGACGAAACTTTTCACGACCGAAGTATCTCCAGCTTTACCGAATATCACTGGGAATATTTTCACGTCGCATACGTCGTAAGTATCCAATTCTATAGGCGAAACAGAGAACACTGCCTGCTGCGGTAATATGCTGTTACTTATTGATAATTCGATTGTCCCTTTATCTAATGCTACCCAAGAATGGACAACTTTCTTGTTAACGACATCATATAATTCAACAATCGCATTGATATATGGTGATAATTCAGGCATCATAGTTTGTCTCATGTAACGAAGTGTTACGACTGTTTCTGTTGTGCCTTCATCGATATCAATTCTTTGGAACTTCTTTGGTGAGATTTATCCATTTTCCTTATTAATTACTGTGAAGTTATAAATGAAAGTAACTGAACGTGTTTCATCTCTTGCAATGAATGATAAATCTTGTCCATCTTTAAAGATTGGTTATGTACCAATTGACATCTTTTCATTAAATGGATAATCAAATACACCTAAGTTATACTTACGTTGTGATGGTGTATTTTCAACAAAATATGTAAGAACGTTCTTAAGTCCGTCTTCATAACCTTCGAATGTTGTATTGACTGCAACCATTATTGGCTTCGTAATATCAACATGGTCATCCATCCCAACTTTACATTCAGGTACTATCTTAAAATTCTTTGTTAAGTCATATCCAACGCCACGTGGACATTCAGGTAATTCATTTGGCATAATTCCGATTACAGTAAATTTGGTGAATGTAATGTAATCATCTTCAATAAGTCCATCTCGATGGAATGTTATTGTCCATTCACCATTAGCATCTTCGCCAAAGAATGCACGTGCAGCACCAATGAAATGTGTTCCATTTGCAGCTTGATCAACTATAGTTGGCTGTATAACAGTAAACTTTGTACCTGATGGTGATATCATTTGCATAACAACACCCTGTACATTGTTACTCTTAAGTGTAAACTGAATAGAAACATATTCTATGAAATGTGAATCCGTTTCAACTTTAAATGTGAAATTGGATTCTTGTTGTTGGCCACATGGTAAGTAAAATTGGTTTTCGAAATTAATCTTTGATATACTACCATTAACTGGTTTCCATGTCTTACTTACGTTCACTGCACGTTCTGCATCAACTCGTCCAAACCCAAACATTGGATTATACTTATAACCAGCTGCGTTTGTCATCCATTTCGGATGATATGGATCTGTAATAGTGGCTGTCTTAATAAGAATTATTTGGACATCGCGAACCAGAAGCTCTGGATTTGCTTCAAGCATTAAGGCAACAACACCTGCAACAACTGCACATGAAACATGTGAACCTGTGACTTCGGTAAAACTTGTGTTATCTTCTGAGGATACAGCAATGGCCTTTGGAACGTTACCGCCTGTGCCTTGATCAGAAGATTGCCCTGTTGCAAGTGCGTTAACAAGAACATTCCCTGAGCCTTCGGAATAGTATGTAATCTCTCCACGAACATTGGATGAAGAAACTACAATGGGCTCGTATGAAAAGCCAGATGCTGTGCAACCTGCTACATGCGATTTATGTCCTCTTTGTCCTCCATTCAAAATAAGAATGGTGCCTTTGCCACCGCGGCCTTTACCAAGGAAGCCTGCAATTTTTTCTTGGGTTTCATCTGAATATTGATATGTGTTTTTTGAATTATATGTATAGGGTTGAACAATAATGTCGATGTTTGGTGCAATACTTTCTTCCCAGCTGTAGAATTTATCGTAATCAATCTGTGGAGGATCACCAATCGCGCCAACAGTACAAGATATTTGTGCATTATAAGCAATACCCATCATGCCAGTGTTTGAATTGGCAGCAGCAATAATACCAAGAACTGTAGTTCCTCGTTCAGGAGTGGTACCAGTAACATTCCCATCATCTGTAAACAAATTTTTCGTAAATTGTGTATCTATACGTCCTTGGAATTTTTCATGGTTAATATTAAAACCTGTATCGATGACATGAATATGTATCCCTTTTCCAGAATATCCTTGTTCAAGTGCTTATAGAATATTGTTATCGTCTCCCTCTACTGCTGATTTCAAACCTGCACTCATACCAACATTTTTAATCCAGAATTCCTTTTGGAAGACATCGGTGGGTACAAGGTTTACGAACTCAGAGTGAGCAAGAACAGTAAACAAGAGCCAAGAAAACATTTGACATGAAAAATAGACGGTTTGAACCAAAATATTTCACAAAGGTCAAAAATTTAATTTTATAATTGAATACCGATCGTACCGATACACTAAATTCAATGTGTGCACAGCTATTTTACAGTCAAGCAACCGCCCAATTTGACCGATTAATTAATTTCAATATTGAACCTACACAAAAATCAATGTCAAAAGTGACATGATTGGTGACAGATTTTGTCATTCTGACTTTTTTTCAAATTTGAGGGGGGGGGGGGTATCCTGGCAAAACTGCATTTCATTCATTCATTCAAAAATTGACTATTTCGACTATAAACGAATGCTGATATTTCCATTTATATTGGAAGAGTTTATTTGAAAATTAAATAGTTTATTAATAGAATGGAAAAACTATGGAAAAAATAGTACCCCTATAAAAAATTGTTAAAATTATTAGATCAAAATATGTGATAATCACGATTTTATAATTGATTTTAAAATCTCTTAAATATTTAGATGTATATCAAAATCAATCGTAACCAAATCCTTAGAACCATCAAGAACACACTCATCAATTGGGTCTTTCAAATCGCAAAAGATAGCCATATTCCAACTGAAACTTTTCATTTTGAATCAAACCTAATTGTTTTCTCATGTGTGTAGATCTATACATGTATATGTATAAATTCATCATTATAATAATCAAGAATATTAGCTTGATGAGTATCATAAAGTTGATTCTTTCTTCCATATGTTCCTTTAATTAGATTAGATAAGTATGAATCATGATGTACAACAAAACATGTTATTCAACCTAATCCAAGTCCGTAGCTCTGGACGATCATCAAATGCACATTAATTTGAATCATTAATGATTAGGATTGTATACAATTAATGTACACATTATTAAAGCCATTTGTGCTATAGTATCCGTGAGGGTTCCTTTTAGTAAATGATCTTTAAATTATAATTTTTGTGATTCGTTTGCATTAAGAAATCAAAAACCTTCTCAAATTATTCCTACCATATGGATATCAACTGAGGTTGAAAGCAGCTCCGATGACATAAAAGTATTATCCGATCCCTTTATATCTTTTTTTGTATGCGCATTTTGTATCATCCATTTATTACTAAAAAATTACCAAATCATATATAAAATATTTCAAATTTGAATATTATATCAAAATCAAAATAATTAATTTTTATTATACATCCATATTTGCATTATAACAAATTTTCTTCATCTTCTTTAACAATATCTGCAACTAAATAATTTACATTTTCATTTTGTTTTGTGCTTGATGTTGTTGAATCTTTGAAGTGTAACTTTGAAGTAGTTTTATCTTTTTTATTGTTATATTTAACTAAAAATATAACAATTCCGATAATTATCAAAACAAATGCAATTGATCCACAAATTATTCCAATTAAAGCTGGAGTTGTAATTCCATTTGATGATTCATTTATACTATAACTTATATATGTGTAATAATTTGAATAATAATTATAATACGTCGAGTAAATAACAATTGTGTAATCATAAAAAATAAGTTCCGTTTCAATATATGAAAATGTTGAATGACTTATAAACAACGAAAATGATTTCGCTTGTGTTTCATAAATGGCAAATGATTGCGTAAACGATAATGAAATAGTTAATATATAAGAAAAAGATAAAGTTAAATAACTTTGAAGTGATTTTGTAAATGTATTTGATTTAGTCAATGTTTTCGATTTAATGAATGTATTTGATTGAGTATATGTATTTGATTTAGTTAATGTATTCGATTGTGTATATGTATTTGAACTTGAAAATGAATGTGTAAACAATGGTATGCAAACTCCTCCTTCATAATCATTCACTGCAAATGGACCAAATCTTGGATCATCATATGTTGGATATGTAAGAACTGTTGCATCAACTGAAAAAAATGCACTTTCTCCAACCCATGGTCGTGAAATACCATAATAATAAATACATTGAAGATTATAACATTGCGAAAATGCACCATTTGCAATCACTGATAATCCTGTGCAAAGTGTTAATATCTTTAACCCATAACAACATGAAAATGCTGATGTTCCAATGAATTGAAATGAATTTGGAATTGTAATATTTATTAGTGATATACAATTTGCAAATGAATTATCTCCAAAACTTGTTAATCCTGTACCAAATGTCAAAGTGTCAAATTATAACAATTTGAAAATGCTGCGGACCCGGTTTTTGTTACTGAATTACTAAATTTAACACAAACTATTGGCCATTCAATAATAGCGCTACCCGGAATTATAGTAATATTTTCACCAATAATAATATTTTCAGTTATATTTGCATAAGAATTTATATTATTAAAATCATTATCATTTTCGATTAAA
Organism: Histomonas meleagridis; assembly: GCF_020186115.1. NCBI lineage: Eukaryota > Parabasalia > Tritrichomonadida > Dientamoebidae > Histomonas > Histomonas meleagridis. The sequence goes on from NW_027150820.1 coordinate 754,058, forward strand.
AGCGTTGAGTTATCATAATTGAAAATTATTTGATAAGAATTCATGAAAAAAAGAACAAATACAAAAACTTTTTTGGTTTTGTTTTCTTTTGTTTTCAATTCATCATCTTTTTGATAAACTTTTTTGTAGTAAATATAAAGATTTGTTTTCTAACAAAAATAAAGTATTTTCGGTTACGATGCAAAACGAAGTTTTTCAATGGATAACGATCGAAACCGGCCGACAGGATGGTGGATGGAGTGCCCTAATGTGGCATTTCTATTTTTCCTCAAATTTCCTATCATTCAAAAACCGCAAAATGGAGGGCGTTTTACATCAGAGCCGTATTTTCAAATGAAAAAAATCAAATCACACAAGACATTAACATGAATTTATTTTTATACTTTGCTATTTGTTCCATTAAAATTAGCAAAGTGCAAATCACTATCATGATAATAACATAATGTATGGTATAATGAATAAAACAAGTATCCCCGAAGTACAATAGGGATTAAGGTTGTTTCTAAAATTTAAAGATACATAAAGAAAAAAATGATTAATTTCATATAACAGATATTTTTTTTGAAATAAAATGTTTCCTTATTTTCAATTAAATTAGAAGAGATTAAATTTAATTTAGTTCTTTCATGGTTATTTATTTTACAAACGCACATTGTCAATTGATCAAAACAGTTAATTTGTATACTTTACAACAAAGGACACCCCGCTATATAACGTACCCTTAAAAAACATCAAATAAAAATTAGGAATGACGACACTAACAGAAGAAATGATATTAGCAAAAAGCACAAAAGCTTCTAGTCTTTCAGATATTCATAACTTGAACCTGTGGGGTATGTCTCTAAAAGATGTTTCAATTGTTAAAAAACTTCCAAATGTTCAATCAATTGCATTATCTGTCAACAAAATTAATACTCTTGAACCATTTTCATACTGTAAAAGGTTGAGAGAGTTGTTTTTGAGAAAAAATTCGATTTCATCACTTTCAGATTTATATTATTTGAAAGATCTGGAGTTTCTCCAAGTACTTTGGCTATCAAATAATCCAATAACAGAACAAGAAAATTATAGACCATTTGCTATTGCCATCCTACCTCATCTTACAAAATTGGATGAAGAGGATATTACAGAAAAGGAGCGAAGTGAAGCACAGGAACTATTTCGCAGGAAGAAATTAGGGGAGCTTATCAAAGATCCACGAAAACCAGTTTCATCAAAACCCTCAATTTCTAGTACATCATCAAATGCATCTCAAAAAAACATACTAAATGCGATTTACATTCTGCTTAATGAGCTTGATTGTGAAGCTCTTGAAGTATTGTATGATCAAATTCAACAGATTCGAAAGAAATGAATAAATATTTTGTTCATATCCATTTCATGATTAAAAATATACATTTTTTTTATAAAAAAATAGGAATAGGAGTTGATCTATTAATGATTTTTCAGATGCAAGAATTCATCAAAAACGAACGTTAAGAATATGTTTTTTCTTTTTTTCCAATTAATTTCATTACACATAATTGGAATTGACTTAGGAACTACATTTTCTGTTGCTGCTGTTTATAGAAATAATAATGTTGAAATCATACCAGATGAATCAGATCAAAATACAATTCCTTCAGTTGTTTCATATTACAAAGGAGATCGTGTAGTTGGTGACAGTGCTCTTAAACTTAAAACAATTATTCCAGAAGAAACAATTTTTGCAGTCAAACGAATAATTGGTCGTCGCTTTTCCGATGAATCTGTTCAACAAGAACTCAAACGAGTTCCATACCATATTGTTGATATTGATGATCGTCCATTTATTAAAATTTTCCAATCAGATGATGATGATCTAATTGTTAGCCCAGAAGAAATTTCAGCTCTTATTCTCACCAAGCTGAAACTCCAATGTGAAAAATATCTCAAAGAACCAATTACTGATGCTGTAATCACTGTTCCCGCATATTTTAATGAAGAACAACGAAAAGCCACACTCATTGCAGGCGAAATATCAGGCCTTAAAGTTCGTCGCATTATCAGTGAACCCACAGCCGCAGCATTAGCTTATGGCCTTGCACAAAAAGGCGATAAATATGTCATTGTCTACGATCTCGGCGGCGGTACATTTGATGTTTCACTTCTTGCTATGGAAAATGGCTATTTTGAAGTCATTGCAACAGGTGGTGACACACGTCTTGGTGGGGAAGACTTTGATGACCGCTGTGTTCATGAGATGCTTCAACGCTTTTATTCACAAACGAATCGCGATGTTTCACATGATAAAGTGTCTATTTCTAGATTAAAGAAATCGTGTGAAAAAGCGAAAATTGAATTATCAACAAAGAACGAAACTATAATTAATATTCCTTTATTTATTGATGATATTGATTTAAAGGAAGTATTTACGAGAGAACAATTTGATTCTCATAATATTGATCTCTATAATAAAACATTAGAAATCATTGATAAAGTACTTCAAGATGGAGAAATCACTAAAAACGAAATAAATGACATCGTAATGATTGGAGGGAGCACACGTATTCCAACGATTCGTGAAATTGTTTCCAATCATTTCGATGGTAAGGAATTATGTCTTAGCATTAATCCTGATGAAGCTGTTGCATACGGCGCAGCTATCCAAGCGTCGATAATCGATAATATGTCAACGGACTTAGTCATTATCGATGTATATCCATTAACACTTGGCGTTGAGACAGTTGGCGGGTTAATGTCGCCAATCATTCGACGTAACACTCGAATTCCAGTAAAACGAAGTAAATTGTTTACTACTTTTAATGATGACTCTGCTGGTGCACGAATAGAAATATTCGAAGGTGAACGAAAATTTACTCGCGATAATCGAGTACTTGGCGTTTTTGAGTTGCATAAGTTGCCAAGAGCTCCAAGAGGAACATTACAAATCGAAGTCATTTTCGAAATCGATGCAAACGCTATATTAACAGTTACAGCGAAAGAATTGTCGACAATGAACTCGGAGTCGATACAAATTGATACATTGGAATTTACGTTGTCGCAAATGGAAATCGAAGACGCAATTGAAAGCGCAAATTTGTTTAAAGAAGAAGACGAAAAAGATGTTAAAAGAGTTAAGGCAAGAATAGAATACGAAGGGGAAATTTTGGATGCATTGAGAAATATAAAAAATGAAAAAGAGAAAGAAAAAGAAAATTATAAGGAAATGAAGAAGAAATTAAAGGAAAGACAAAAGTGGATAGAGGAAAACCCAATGGAAGCACCTGAGATATATAAAAAGAAATGCGAAGAATTGAGAAGCGAATTGGCAATGATGTTCCGTGTGAAACAAATTGCTGGAAACGAACTATAGAGTTTTAATAAATTTATTATGTCAGTCAATTCTTTATCAGGATAAAACTAGGAATAAAATCATTTCGTTGTTATTCATCTTATTTATCAAAAATTCTTTTCAATATATTTTTAAGCAATGAATATTAAATGATTAAAGAACTGAAATATCACCTGTTATGGAGCCTTCAACATTTCACTGTGGCCAAAGGAACAACAATTAAAGAATGCATTCCAGAAACAATAACATTTACATAATCAAATATTTTCAGATGTCAAATTTCTTTTCACAAAGTAACACATTTATTAATTCAAAAACATATTCAGTGAAAGTATTGCTATAGTTTTGGTCATAACATTAATTAATGCATACACTTTGAGATATTGCATTCTATAATAAATTTAACATATTCAAACAGTTTAATTAATTAATTTAAAAATTTAAAATTTAAAATATTGGACCAGGAAATACATATATCCAAAATTTTGCTAATATATTATACATACACAATTGTTTTTATTCATTTTATCAAAGTTATAATAAAAATAGAACAAATTCAAGTAACAACAAAACATAATAATTATATTTTTAATTGTTATTTTGATGATTACAGTGTAGAATAAACAAATGATTCAGAACAAAATAAGGAAACAATTAACACATTTGAAACACGGTTTTCTGCCAAAAATATTGAAGAAGATCAATTTGCAAACGATTTCATATATGAAAAGTTTGGTGTTCGATTATAATTTTATTTTTAATAAAAAACAATAGAAAATATATTAAATTTTATTATTTTTATGTAAATCCTGTTTTAATTTTATTTAAAGCTAAGATTTCTATTTTCATGAAAATATAGATTTCCAGTTAATAAAGATATCAACATTTAAGAAGCTGAAATGCTTTAACAAAACTAGAACATTAGTGAAATATTATCTCACTTATTTTAATTATTTTAAGATATTAGAAAAGAATTAAAGAAGAAATTTTATTTAAAAAAAATTGTTATTTAGAATTTCAATATATCTATGTTTTCTCATATCTTTAAAAATCCACATTTACAACACATTCAGAAAACTCAACTTTTAGTATTTATTAATTTGGACAAATGATCCTTAACCACACATAGAACATATAAACCATACAAATTTCCACATCATGCGACCATATAATAATTGAAATCGGTTAATTGTAAATGATTTCCAAGAGAAACGATTTTCTCCAACTCTTTCCCAACTGCACAGGGTCTGCTCTTTACATAACCCCACAACTTCTTAAAGGTGCAGCTGAAGAAACCACAATTCATTCTGCTATATGGAAATTTTTCCTTGTCATAGCACCACAAGCGCCCAACAAAGCCATCAAATCAGATGATTGGGTACGTATTCTCAAAGAAAAACGTGATGAGTTTTTTAAATTGAAACAAGAGTATATCAAAGATGCTCCAGATGATGATTCCATTGATCCACTTTTAGCCAAACAAGATTCTCGTTGGGACCAATTCTTTAAAGACCAAGAACTACGTCGACAAATACGTCTCGACACCTCTCGTGCCTTTCAAGATATGGAGTTTTTCCAAAACGAAGCCATTCTTTCATTAATTGAAGATATTCTATTTCTATTTTGTCGCACACATCCCAATTATGGTTATCCACAAGGTCTTCATGAACTTGCAGCCTATATCTTGTATGTATTTCATTCGGAAATGATAGCTGAAGACAATGATGTTATATCATTTATCTTTAATTCAGCATCTGTCGTCCCCGATGCATACTTTACATTTGCCGCATTAGCCGAATCCATTGAGCCCTTGTATCAAGCGAGCGAGACATCAAAGGATGGCAGTTTTTGTTCAAATTTGGCAAATGACATTCAAAACAAATTATTACGGGAACAATGTCCAGAGTTATCTCGTGTGTTACAGCAATCTGGTATATTACCATCATCATATATGTTACAATGGTTACGATTATTATTTTTACGAGTTTTTGATTTCGAAAGTATTAAATCAATGTGGGATATTATCTTTGCATATTTACCGAACTTAAATATAATATCATATACATGTGTTGCAATGTTATTAAATGCGCAAAACAAACTATTAAATTCCGATTCAACACAAATATTACAATTTTTGTTCCATTATCCCGATTTACCACATCCAGCACGTTTTGTTGTTGAAGCTGCGAAAATTATTACATCGAAAGAAAAGAAAAATGAATCCGTTGATATTATAACTATAGTTTCCGAAAGATTAAATGAACTTTCAGGGAAATTAAACGAAATTTGTATTAAATTGGGATATGAAGAAGCTATGCCTTACGTAATGGACATTAGAAGAACAAGAGATGTGTTGTTAGGCATTTTACCTATTGAAGAAATGTTACCACTTGAACAAGCTGTCGAATTGTTTAGACCAATTTCGGTGGAGTATCAAGTGAAAGAAAATTTAATGGAAGAAGCAATATCACATAAAAATAATAACGAAAAAGAAAATAATTCGAAATTGGAAATGGTCAAAGCGTCGTCTTCAACTTCGACAATTGTTAATAATAACGAAGCTAAAAATTTGTTGTTCGAAATTGTTGACGATGATAATAATAACAGCACAAAAGAAAACGAAAACGAAAAAAATAATAAAAGTATAAACGCAAAGAAGAAAAACGTCGTTCATTTGTTTGATGACGATGTACCAACACCAAAGGTACAAAATGTAAATGTTCCTGGCGGCGATTTATTCGGCAAAGATGTTAAACCTATAAAAGAAACGCCATTAATAGGTCGGAAAGAGCCAAAGGGTTTGTTGTTCGAAGAGGAAAATATAAAGAAAAAGAAAAAGGGAAATAATAAAACAAAGAAAGCAAAGTTAACTCAGGCAAAGAAACCTGATGAACTTTTTGCATAAAAATAACATATATAGTAACACTACTTTTTTATGTCGTTTTGTTGAGACAAAAACAAAAAAGTTTTCGTTAACTGTCTAAATTATTTAAAGAATTTGGTTAACGATAATGAAAATGTGAAAGACGATGGAACTTTTTAATAGAGTATATCACTTTTGTTTGCTTTATTTGCACACAAAAACCTGATGTAAACTACGATATTAACAGTTAACTGTTGAAAAACAATAACAAAATTCTTATTTTGATTTAGAAATTATTTTTTTTTATGCGATAAATGACTCTAAATTAAAGTACATTAGAAAAATATGTAAAATATGAATAAACAAAAAATTAAATTTGTTAATATTAATATTAAAATATTAAAAATATAAATTTAAATATATCCAACCTTAAACTTAAAATAATAATATTGGCCTTTTTATGATTTGTTTAACTGTTTTTTGCATTTTGGCCAATTGAACTTTGGTCAGATGCCGCCTATCGTTAACCGACAGCTGCATATTGCCAAATGAGGCCGCGCAGATACAAAAATCCAGAGATGGAGACAAACCAACAACCACCACCACCAGTAACAAACACAACTCTCCCAAGTACAAACGTAGTACCAAATGCTGTTGAAAATAGAGCTCAAATTACTTTCCCATGGGCAAACCCAAATCTTTTAACACCAAACTTACCACAAGGAACTTCTCCATTCCTTCCTTACTTTAGAACAGTAACACCGATTTTCCCGTCAAGTAAAGAAGTTGCTGCTCAAGCTAAAGTTCCACTCGGATTAATCATTTCTCCAGCTCTTGTTGATGGTGTTCAAGAAATTGATTCGACTCAAGAAAATGTAACCCGCTGCACTACATGTTTAGCTTATCTTTGTCCTCAATGCAAAGTATCTCCAAATGGAAGAGAATGGATATGTGCAATTTGTGGAAAGGCTAACCCAATAATCTCCAAGTCATATTCGATGGTACCATTTGCAGCAAGGCCTGAGTTTTCAGCTTCAGTTTACCAATACATTGCTCCAAAGCCATACATACATATCAACTCAGGTCCAGTATTTCTCTTCTTAGTTGATATGTCTTACAACACTTATGCAACAGGTCTTACAACTCAGATGCTTAACTCAATCAAAGCTTCATTACCAGATATTCCCGATCATTATAGACTTGGATTAATGACAATGGCAAACACAGTTTCTGTCTACGATCTCAAATCCCAATCCGAAATTATAATAGCTGATCCAGATGAAGCTAATCAAATTGTATTACCAAATTTATTCCAAACAAAAGCCAAATGTCGCGAATCTCTTGAAGCTATTCTTGATTCCCTTATTTCAAAAGTTCCAGATATCAATATTCCAGGACATTGTCTTGGATCTGCATATCTCGTAATTTCTAAGATCATGCAAGGAACAGGTGGTATTGTTCTTGCTAGCTTTACAGGACTTCCTGTTTATGGCCATGCAAAGCTTAAGTCACGTCAAGCTAACGATGAGCTCTCATTACTCAAGTTGCCACCAGACGGCAGCGGCAAGTTCTATCGTGAAGTTGCATTTGCGCTTAACCGCGCCTGCGTATCGGTGCACATTTTCACCGCTGGAAACGAATTCAAAGATTTATCGACGGTTGCGGTTCCTTCCGGTTTGACATGCGGTGAATGTCACCATTATGGGGTATTAGATGAAGCACAACTCGCCAAGATGCACTCAGATATCTATGGCACATTAATGGATAGTTACTGTTGGGATAGTAGTGTAAGGCTTCGATGTTCAACCGGAATTAAGATTTCTCGACCTTTCACTAATTGTATTATTAGTCAAGACCTTGTATCTTTCCCTGTCATAGCACGTGAGAACTCTATTGCTTATGGCATTGAAGTCGAAGGAAATGTATCAAATGCAATATTTCAATTATCATTCATCTTTACTGATTCTAATTGTCGTCGTATGATCCGTATCTTTACCTTTACATCACCGTTATCCAATTCTCCACAAACCATTGGAAGTTGTATTGATGAAGCAGCTCTTGTCACTTTTATCTCACGCAAAGCTGCTACAGCGGTGTTGTCAACGGGTCCTTCCGAAGCTTCAGTTACCCTCAGGAAGAATATGAGCCAAATTTTCTTCAATCGTATTCAAGTGTCATCTGCATATCATTTACTTCATTCATTATTATGTTGTTCTACTATTCGACCAGCGCAACATCCATTAGGGGTTGATGGCCGAATGTCCGAACTCATTCGATTACGTTCCATTGACCTAACTGACTTAATCATATATTTATATCCGCGTATGTTTGTAACAGATGCCGAACAAATAATGGTTCTTCCATTAACAGGGCAATCATTTGCAGCCGGGCATTGTTTCCTTGTTCACACTGTCGATAAGATATACATCTGGTTAAGTAGCGAAGTCACACCTGAGTACCTTCAAAACGCGTTCGGAGTAAGCTCGTTCGATAAAGTGGCTGAGCAATTACCGAAATTGGAGACAAAGGAAAACCAACAGCTGCAGCAGCTGCTCACCGAGTGCTGGGAACTAAGCGGAAGGTACCTCCCAGTAGAGGTGATACCGCAAGGAAACCCGAAGGAGGCAATATTCGGTGAAATACTGGTGGACGACTCGGCGGCGTGCGGGGCACCCCTGCAGCAGTGGATGAAGGAGTTTCAGGCAATTTGAATAAATAAACAAAATTAAATGATATCATTTCGATTGCAGCGCGCCGTGGCATGCGTTTCTTTAAGGATAATCAGCAACGGCACTGTGTTGTGTGTGATTCGCTTTTGTGTGGAAAACGTTCAACGATTATTGAATTTATCGGTAATAAAAATGACGATCGTAACTTTGGGTTTTTGAGAACGTTGAACATACATTTTTGATTGAAATTGTAAACAGATGGGTTCAAAAACGATATCGTGCATTCAACGCATTCAAAAGCTTTGGTTTTGAAATTAACGTCTTTTCCATGGGGATTAGCGGGGTTTGCAAATATATAATGTTATCGATTTTATTCTGTTTTACCAATGCGAATGAAATTAACTTACGAGTAAACTTCGAAGAAAACCATACTTTGTTGAATTGGACTGAGTTTTCTGTTGATCAAGATATATCTTATACTGCTTACTCTAAAAGTAATATATCTGACTGGATGCCACTTAGCGCATTCGATTTTAAGACAACAAAAAATATCAGTGTTCTTAATGTATATCCTGATGTTAATGGGGATCACTATTATACAACAATTAATTTTATAAACGGTTCATCTATGTATCTGCCACTAACTGCTGTATTGAAGATTTGGATGGAAGGAGGTTATTATACTTATGAAAACATATCATATAACTTCACTGCTTTGGGTACAAATCACACCTCAGGAGAACAAATTATTCATGTTACACCTGTTTCTAAAGGTGATTTTGATAACATGAGTTTAGACGAAATGAAGAAGTACGATGTGATCGTAATTGGATTCATGGATGCAAATGGCGACTTTGGTACATGGTTCCCTGAAGATGAAACTGTTCAACGCGTTTCAGAATATATTGATCTTGGTTATGGAGTTCTGTTTGGACATGATGTTGTTGGATATGTTTTTGGAAATGAAAAAGGATATGGACAAGTTGCATCAAAATTTGGAATATTACTTGGAACGGAAGAATATAATACAACTTATTTTAAGGCTGATGACTGTTCAAATGGTACATTTTCAACAGGATGGATGCATTATAGTGATGAATTTCGTGTTACGAAACGTGGATTATTAACAAATTATCCATATTCAATTCCAGATGGTAATCTAACATGCTTTGAAACGCACACATGTTCAAATGCAGCATTTGGAGATGTATGGGCAGAAATGGGTCGTAATACTCAAGCTGACATATATAATTATTCTAATTTTACAGAAGCAGAAAATTATGCATGGAATTTAAGTGGATACACAGAACCAAGATATGGGAATCCGCATTATTATTTGACAACATAAAAAAAAACACAGCAATGATTCAAACAGGTCATACATTTGCGAGTGCGACATTATATGAACGACAACTTCTTACGAATACTATTTATTATTTATATCAAAAGACGTCACATCAATATTTATATGATAATTCGATTGAAACGCCAACATTAAAATCACCAAACATTACTACATGTGGATATCGAAGTATTGAAATACAATGTAATAATAAAACAGAAACAATTTTTTATAAAGTTATTGGAAATTCTACGAATGGTACAATATATGAATCAGAAGAAACAAAATTTAATGTTACATCATTTGCGACAAGATATTATTATATTATTGATGAAAACGATTCAACAGTAATTACATATGAAAATTTAAATGAAGCAAATGAAACGAATGGATTTATAACTGATATTCCTAATGACAATGTTTACATTCATGTTGCATCGTATGATAATTTTGGGAAACTGAGTGATACATCACATTTTTATATGGTAATGTCTACAAATACATTCTCGAATACATTTACTAAATCAAATACATATTCACAAAGTAACACATTTACTAAATCAAATACATTTACTGATTCAAGCACATTTTCTAGTTCAAATTCATTTACTTCATCAGTTCCATTTGATGCAACTCTTTCACATACATTCGTCATTAGTTATTCATATTTTATTACACAAACAATTACAATTCAAAGTAAATATATGAATACGTATACATTTTCTATGTTAGATTCGACATTCATTTATATTAATACAATCTTTGTTTATTATGAACAACATGTTATTACATATTCAACATATTATTCATTTTATTCCGATTTTTATCTTATTCTTTCACGAACGGAAGATACTAATACGAAAAGTCAATATTTTAGTCAAGGAGAACTTGTTGGTATTTCATGTGGATCTGTTGCCATCATATTAATAATTGCTGGTATTATTATTTTTGTTGTTAAACATCGGAAAGCACCATCAGAAGCGAGTCAAGCATTTGATTATGGAGAAATGAAATTGAAAAATATTGATGATATTTAATGACATAATAATACAAAACACAGAGATGCTTCAACTCTAAATTCCTCAATATTTTTTCGTTGGGCTTCATAATATATAAAAAAATCTCGGGTATTGAGTTTATACATTTTTAGACAATTTCGACTGCTGAGATCTCCGTCTGATCAATTTTTCATAAGTGTTAATATTAGCTTTAAAATGTTTATAATATAAAAAATTTTAAACACAAGATGAGGTGATTTCTAAGGATATACTCCACTTTCGATCAGATTTCACTTTTTGAATCAAACCGAAAAATGATAAAAAAATCTTTTGTTCATATTTCGATAAACATTGAAGATATTTATAAAATAATAATAAAACTTGTTTAAATAGATCGCAGTCTTTTTGTACAATATGTTTTTTTATAATATAATTAAGTAAATATTCGGATAACAAATTCGTTAATTATTTGAGGCCTATCATAAATATAAAATTAAAATAATTATAAATTTTTATTATCACGATTAAATTCTTTATTAATCTTGTGTATTTTTGATGCAATACGATGACGAGACATCAAATCAATAAATAATAAACTACATTAACATGGAATATTTTGAATTAAAATTTTCAATTATAATTTGGTCATATATTGACGAAGATGAGTAGTAAAAAATCTTGCAAGATTTAATAAAGATTGAAAATTCGAACTCGTTGTGATATTTTGAATTAAATTTTTACTGAAATAAGGTGTTCGAGGTACAATTTTGTATACACTTTAATGCCGAATTGAATCCAACTTTTTTATCATTGTTGGTGATGTATTCACCATTCAACTTTTTTGATATTATAATATCAAATGATTACATCAACGACGAAAATTGCTTTAATGGAATCAGACACATTTTCCAATTAGTTGATCTAAATATGCTGTTCCAAAGCTCCATGTTTGATGACTTTTATATATATTTGCAAGATACATTGTTGAGTATTTCGAATATAGATTTTGTTTTGCCATTGCAATCACTTATAGATATTCAATGAAATTAGAAAATGAAAAATACATTATTAATTAATTAATTACATCACATTCGTAAAGTTTTTAATTTTTCGAAATAAACTAGTAAAATTTTAGAATATTAATATCTCATGATTCACAATAATAACTTCCACGATAACGTATTACTATGAAGCAAGTATATATGGCATCATGAATATAGATATCAATAATTAAATTTCGAAAAATAAATTCGAGGTGAAAATCTCTAAAATCGATTTATGTAATAATGATGATAGAACAACGTAACTATCAAAAACTAAATAATATAAACACATTTCCGCACACATTCGAATCGAGTACTATAAAATTATATCAATTATTATTTGATAATTATATTTTATCGCAAAAATATATTGGGTTTAAAAGAACTCCACTTCAGATCTCACACTAAAAATTGTATGTTAAATTTTACTAGGAAATTATCGATAAAATTTTCTCAAAATGATATCAATGAATATATGCCTTGTTTTGTTATGTAAATATAAATATATGAAAAAAATTCAAATATTTTTAAATAAAAATTTTCGAATTAATGAAAAAATTTGAATAATGAAAAAATAAACGCTAATTTTTTTGATATTCTATATTTTTGATTTTCAATTCGAATATATGATCGAATAGGCATTCGTCTGAAGTTGTGCGGAAATTACTCATCATTTAAAATTATTTAATGCATTTAGATAAAAATTAGAAATATTAATGTTTTTTTCTCACTTCACCAGATTATTTCAGAAAATTGTATACTCTATAACGTATGTATTTTTTACAATAGGAGTAGATTCCTAAGATACTGTCAACCACCCTCCCCCTCATAGATAGCTTTTTGATTTTAAAATTATTTGTAATGTATTTAATACATATCAAATTTTAACATATAAGGACAGTAGACAAATTCTTATTAAGATATAATAATTTTTAAAAAATTTCCTCTGAATTTAGTCACTTTTCATTTAAATTAGTGTACGATACAATACACAAACGGTCATCTAAGCAAAGACTGGACATCCCAATTAACCACATCTAAACCAGTATATACAAGTATTGTTGAAAAAATGTTTAAAATATTTTTATTTTCTGTTTAATCTTGTGATTCTTTTTTGTGAGTATTGCTCACTCGTGGCGGAATAAATTGTTTCTATAATCATCCTATTTATAGAACAAACAAACTATAAAAAATTGCAATAACATATTATTGAATTTTTGCTTTGGTCGATGTGTATATTGAAAATCTTGTATAACTTAAAAACAGAATAAAAACTAAATATATATATATATATATATATAAATTAATATTGAATATTATTAGTTCTATATATTCATTTAATTTAAACTTTTGTATTAAATTCTGTAGCCCAAAAAAGCATCTTGAAATTTTTAATAAATGCATATGTTATTAAATAAAAGAAAAATCGTACAGAAAGAAATCTTTATATACCTCATTTAATAGAGATACAATCATAAAAAAATTATTTTTTACTCAATGAATTATATAGACAATTTATTGAAATTTAATTTCAATATAATAATAACAATATTATATTCATACATATTCATAATGTAATTTGGAAAAATTTTACAAAATAATTGAGAAAAAATATGTATTTCATTATAATTTCGATTTTTCATAAGAAATCATTTTATCAAAACACTATTCTGTCTCTTCAATACAATCCATTTTGTGAGTATATTTTCTATATATAAACTCGAATAACACATCCTTTAGGAAGATAATTTCATTTTAAAATCGGAGAACGTTAATTCACTTCACGTTGCCTCATGAAACAATTCAATTTTTCCCACAAAAACATGTTTTGAACATTTGATTTACTCATTCAAAAATCAAGTCGAAAAAAAAAAAAAATGCCGCATCATTGTGTACTTGGCGTTTTTTTGTCCAGGGCATTTTCAATTTGATTGTACATTATCATGTTTCCATTATTACTATGTCTCATCAATGCAAATAAAATTAACTTACTAGTAAGCATTGAAGAAAACCATACTTTGTTGAATTGGACTGGGGTTTATGGTGATCAAAATATATCTTATACTGCTTACTCTAAAAGCATTATATCTGATTGGCGACCACTTAGTGCATTCGATTTTGCGACAACAAAAAATGTCAATGTTCTTAATGTATATCCTGTTGTTCTTGAGGATCAATATTATACAACATTTAATATTACAAATGGTTCATCTATGTATCTGCCACTATCTGCTGTATTGAAGGTTTGGATGGAAGGAGGCAATTATACTTACAATAATATATCATATAACTTCACTGCTTTGGGTACGAACCATAACTCAGGAGAACAAATTATTCATGTTACACCTGTTTCTAAAGGTGATTTTGATAAGATGAGTTTAGACGAAATGAAGAAGTATGATGTGATCGTAATTGGTTTCATGGATTCAAATGGCGACATGGGTACATGGTTCCCTGAAGATGAAACTGTTCAACGCGTTTCAGAATATATTGATCTTGGTTATGGAGTTCTGTTTGGTCATGATGTTGTTGGATTTGTTTTTGGAAATGAGCATGGATATGGACAAATTGCATCAAAATTTGGAATATTACTTGGAACAGATCAATCGCTACCTAATCTTACATCTGAAATATTTTCAAATGGTACATTTTCAACAGGATGGATGCATTTTAGTGATGAATTTCGTGTTACGAAACGTGGGTTATTAACAAATTATCCATATTCAATTCCAGATGGTAATCTAACATGCTTTGAAACGCACACATGTTCAAATGCAGCATTTGGAGATGTATGGGCAGAAATGGGTCGTAATACTCAAGCTGACATATATAATTATTCTAATTTTACAGAAGCAGAAAATTATGCATGGAATTTAAGTGGATACACAGAACCAAGATATGGGAATCCGCATTATTATTTGACAACATATAAAAACACAGCAATGATTCAAACAGGTCATACATTTGCGAGTGCGACATTATATGAACGACAACTTCTTACGAATACTATTTATTATTTATATCAAAAGACGTCACATCAATATTTATATGATAATTCGATTGAAACGCCAACATTAAAATCACCAAACATTACTACATGTGGATATCGAAGTATTGAAATACAATGTAATAATAAAACAGAAACAATTTTTTATAAAGTTATTGGAAATTCTACGAATGGTACAATATATGAATCAGAAGAAACAAAATTTAATGTTACATCATTTGCGACAAGATATTATTATATTATTGATGAAAACGATTCAACAGTTATTACATATGAAAATTTAAATGAAGCAAATGAAACGAATGGATTTATAACTGATATTCCTAATGACAATGTTTACATTCATGTTGCATCGTATGATAATTTTGGGAAACTGAGTGATACATCACATTTTTATATGGAAATATCTACAGAAACATTTACCAATTCAAATACATATTCACAAAGTAACACATTTACTAAATCAAATACATATTCACAAAGTAACACATTTACTAATTCAAATACATTTACTAAATCAATTAAATTTTCTCAGTTAAATACAATAACAAATTCATTTCTACATAATATAACTTTGTCTTTAACAGTTTCCTTAGTATATTCACTATCAATTACACAAACATTATCATTTTATGTTACGCAAAAAAATTCATATTCGATTTGTATTGTTAATTCATCAAATGTTTATATTGAAACGGAATTTATCTTTTATGATTACACAATAGTTATATACACAATGATTTATAGTTATTACTCCAATTTCTTCACTATTATATATACAAACGAACAATTACAATCTGATAATGTGAATAAAAATATAATAATTATTTCTGTATGCGTTTCCATTATAATAGTAATTGTAATTATCGTTCTCATTGTAATAATAATTCGTATTCGAAATAATAAACAAATAAGTAATGACATAATTTATGAGAATGATAATGACGAAGAAAAGAATGAAAGTACAAATACATTTATAGGCGGAATGTCAAATAAAAATATCGAAGAAGACCCATTTGCAGTTGATTTTAATGATGAGAAATTTAATGTTCAAATATAATTTTAGAATAAATGAGACATTAGTAAAAATAGTAAAATGATTTTTTTTCCTATTTGAAAATTTGAAACTAAAGTAGGCACCTATAAATAGTTTTTAGCAAACAAATAAAAGATCATATTTTTAATATAGATACGACTGTTTTCATTTGTTGAATTGTAATTGCAGTCCTTGTAAATAATCATAATATATATATAAACTTACCATTTATCAGCCATAAGCTTTGACTTAAATAGTAATTCCCGAAAGTTATGATTTCAAGCCAATTGACAATTAACAAGTTTTCATTAACGGTTAATTGAATAGGGGTACCCCTATTATGTCTGGAAAGAAATATTCCAGAAATTAATTAATGCCTTTGTCTCATCTGACTTCTCTGATGACACAGATCAAATGAACAAATAAGTAAATTTACCTTAACAAAAAAAATAATTTTTCACTAGATCAATGGAAAGATATGAACAATGGCATTACGGTAAATCGATTTTATGTTTGTAAAAATAATTTTGAGATAAGTGATATAGAGGTTTCTACACCTATAGAATGCACAACATTGAATTTCATGGCATGCTAAAACATAAAAAAAAATTGTTATTACATATAGCTTTTATCAATTTTCTTAGGAGATTATTTTTATAAAATTACTTCTTACATAAATAGTTGAACTATTTCATCATATCCTTTCGAAGATGCTATCATAAAAGCTGTTTCAAATTATTAATATTAATACCAAATATTATTTTGAAATATCATATTATAAAAATAAATTTTAAATAAAACATATAAATGTTTTTAATATTAATATCAATTTCTTCTTGTTTAAGAAGTAATTTCATTATTTCTATCTGATTATTTCTACATGCAACCATTAGAGCTGTTTCAAATTATTTTAATTAACTCCAGAAATTATTTTAAATTATTAAACGAATAAAACAAAATTTAAATAATACAAAAAAATATTTTTAGCATTAATGTCAATACCTTCTTGTTCAAGAAGTAATTCACCATTATCTATTTCGTCAATATCAGAAGCATATTTAATTACAGTAAAAAATATTTTAAATAATTTCCAAATATTTTATCGAAACATTAATAAAACAAAATAAAAAATATTTTTAACATTTTCATCAATACCTTCTTGTTCAATAAATAATTGAACTATATCTATTTTACCATTTCTAGATGCCCATATAAGTGCTGTATTAAATATTTTCAATAATTACCATGTTTCATTTAGAAATATCAAAATATTAAATGAAGTTTTAAATAAAACAAATTTCACATCTTTAGAATTAAGATTTATTCTTTCTTGTTCAATAAGTGATTTAACTGTTTCGATTTAACCATTTTTAGATGCTTTAATTAATGATGTTTCAAATTATTTGAAGAAATTCCAAATTTTATTATGAAATATCAAATTGTAAATATAAATTTTAAATTAAGTTTTTAAATATCTTTTGCATTAATATCAATTTTTTCTTGTTCAAGTAATAACTCTAAGATTTGGATAAAACCATTTTCAGCTGCATACATTAGTGCTGTTTTAAATAATTTGAATTATTTCCAAATTTTATTATGAAACATCAAATTATTAAAAATAATTTTAAATCAAATTTTCAAATATCTTTTGCATTAATATCAATTCCTTTTTGTTCAAGAAGAAATTTAACTTCTCTAATTTTATTATTTTTAACTGAATTAATAAGTAGTGTTTCAAATACATGAAATAATTTCCAAATTTTATTATGAAATATCAAATTATTAAAATAAATTATAATCAAAACTTAAAAACTTTCCCATTAATATTAAAATTATTCCCTTTATATGTAATAAGTAAGTTAAATATATCAAAATGTCCATTTTGAAACGCATATTTTATTGCTGTTTGAAATTTTTTGAATAATTTCCAAATTTTATTGAGAAACATCAAATGGTTAAAATCTATTTTGAATGAATTTCTTAAATATCTTTAATATTAACATCAATTTCTTTTCTTTCAAGAAGTAATTTAACTATTAAACCTTTACCATTTTTAGCAGCATGAATTAGTGCTGTTTTAAAAATATTAAATAATTTCCAAATATGAATTTGAAATATTAAATTATTAAAACAATTTTTAAGTAAAACAAATAAATATCTTTCAAATTAATGTTTATTTCTTTATATACAATAAGTTTTTTAACCATTTCAACGTTACCAACTTCAGATGCGATCATAAGTTTTGTTTTAAATGATATGAACAAATTCCAAAACTTAATTTAAAATATCAAATAACAAAAACAAATTTTAAGTATAACAAATAAATATCTTTTTCATTTCCATGATTAACAATTTGATTATGTTCAACAATTAATTTAAGGATTGCTCTTGACTTAACTCTTGCATAATCAATGGCTGTCATAAATACTTTAAATAATTTCCAAATATTTTTTTGAAAATTGAAATTATTATAATAAACGCAAAATAAAACAAATAAATATTTTTAGCATTAACATCAATTCCTTTTCTTTCAAGAAGTAATTTAACTATTTCTATATAACCATTCATAGTTGCCCATGTAATTGCACTTCCAAAAATTATGTTGAATCACAAATTATTATATTGGAATTTGATAATATTAAAACATATTAATTATAATATAAAAAAAAAAACATCACTATAACTCCAATCAATTCCTGGTTGTTTAAGAAGTAATTTAACAACTTCTGTATGACCATTCTTAGATGCTAAAATAAGTGCTGTGCCAAATAACTTAAATAATTTTCAAATATGATTTTCAAAATTGAAACAAAATGAATTAACATCAAACATAACAAACAGAGAATTTTTTGATTAATATCAAAACCTTTATGTTGAAGTAATAATTTAACTACTTCAGTAAAACCATCTTCACATGCTAAGATAAATGGTGTTTTAAATAATTCATATAATTTCTAAATATTATTTTGAAATATAAAATCATAGATTGTATTTATAATAGTTCACATAATGTGAAGAAATTTTGATCAATAAAAAAAATATATTAAATTCCGTATCATAATTCTAATATTATAAGTCGGATGCTTCTTAAAGTACTCATAATTTGTCATTTTTTTATCTGATAAAATTGTTATATTCAATACTTCTTCATTATGTAATAATATATAAATAGTAAAAAATGTTTTTCATGAATATTTACTGTGTAATATTATTTGTAATTTGTAATTTATATGAAATTAATGAAACAGCACCTCATTGCAGGCTTGGGCAATGTTGGCCAATTTCAATTTACGGTTGTTGAAAATTGACCAATGTTGAAAAAAGTGCCAAAATAAAATTGAAAATTGATTAATTTAATTAACCTTAAATTGACAATTGGCCAATTTTAATAACCGTGAATTGGGAATTGGCCAATTTCATGTTTGTGTTCCGTCACTTTTTTCAATTTAGGTCAATTTACGGTTCGATAAATTGAAATTGACCTGGTTAACCTTATTAATATGATGGCACTTCCCAATTTACGGTTATTGAAATCGGTCAATTTTCAATGTGGTTATTCAAATTGGCCAATTTAATTTTCAACATTGCTTGCTTGCCTGCCTCAATACGACAAGTTCATTATGCAGTTGCAAAAGTTCTTTTTATACAAAAAGGAATCGATAAAAATGCTAAAAATATCAATTTGTTTGATTCAGAAAATATTTTAGTAATTTTTTCTAAAATATTATAAACAGCACTTTGAGCTTTCTTAAGTGGTCATGCATAAATAGTTAAATTACTTATGGAACAAAAATATTATGATATCAATACTAAAGATATTTATTTCATTTTGTATTAATTTTAATCATTTGGTATTTTCAAATAATATTCGGAAATATTGATATGATTTAGAACAGCACTCATTGAAGCATCTGAAAACGATTATACAGGAATAGTTAGATTACTTCTTGAAGGAGAAGGAATTGATATTAATATTAGAGATATTACTTTGATTTATTTAAAGAATTTTTGAAAAATTTGATATTTCATATAAACATTTGGAATTACTTATAAACATTTAAAACAGTGCATATGGTAGCATTAAAAAAATATGAATCCAGATATAACCCAAATGACGTAATACAGTTTTTCTTTTGAAACCTATTGATCAAATTATGGTTTACACATTCATAAAGTATTCAATAAATTGTTGTGGCGGGCATCACTTTTTTAATCGGACTGTATTTTGCCAAACCGTTTTTCATTTTATATTTTCATTTAAAATATATGTCATTTATATTTTTATTGAAAATCAAATTGATAGGATAATGATTTCTTTTAAAAAGTGAAATCATTCTCTATCGTTCTAAATTTACCCTTCAAAAATCGATTGAGAGGATTTGAAGGTTTGGTCTGCGGTTGATCCATAGTTAATTGTTTTGCTTTATTTTTTTTAGCTGATTCCCAGCAAGAAATTCTAAACATTTGCAATGATTCACAAAATCATTCGAACTCACAGTTGTTGGTTAAGATGCTGCTGCCCCAGATCCAACAGCAAAGAATAAAAAAAAAGGTGAAAGAATTTATAGAGGCAGAATTTTGATAATCTCAATTTTTTCCACAAAAATTGTATAACTATTGAATATGTGATCTCACTTATTCAAAAACCAAGTAAAAAAAATGCCGCATTGCGTTTTTAACGTTTTTTGTGTGTTCGCTGAATTTTTAATTTCATTCCTGAACATCATGTTTCCATTATTACTATGTCTTATCAATGCGAATAAAATTAACTTACAAATAAGCATTGAAGAAAAACATACTTTGTTGAATTGGACTGGGGTTTATGGTGATCAAAATATATCTTATACTGCTTACTCTAAAAGTATCTTATCTGATTGGCGACCACTTAGCGCATTTGATTTTGCGACAACAAAAAATGTCAATGTTCTTAATGTATATCCTGTTGTTCTTGAGGATCAATATTATACAACATTTAATATTACAAATGGTTCATCTATGTATCTGCCACTAACTGCTGTGTTGAAGGTTTGGATGGAAGGAGGCAATTATACTTACAATAATATATCATATAACTTCACTGCTTTGGGTACGAACCATAACTCAGGAGAACAAATTATTCTTGTTACACCTGTTTCTAAAGGTGATTTTGATAAGATGAGTTTAGACGAAATGAAGAAGTACGATGTGATCGTAATTGGTTTCATGGATTCAAATGGCGACATGGGTACATGGTTCCCTAAAAATGAAACTGTTCAACGCGTTTCAGAATATATTGATCTTGGTTATGGAGTTCTGTTTGGTCATGGTGTTGTTGGATATGTTTTTGGAAATGAGCATGGATATGGACAAATTGCATCAAAATTTGGAATATTACTTGGAACAGATCAATCGCTACCTAATCTTACATCTGAAATATTTTCAAATGGTACATTTTCAACAGGATGGATGCATTATAGTGATGAATTTCGTGTTACGAAACGTGGGTTATTAACAAATTATCCATATTCAATTCCAGATGGTAATCTAACATGCTTTGAAACGCACACATGTTCGGATGCAGCATTTGGAGATGTATGGGCAGAAATGGGTCGTAATACTCAAGCTGACTTATATAATTATACTAATTTTACAGAAGCAGAAAATTATGCATGGAATTTAAGTGGATACACAGAACCAAGATATGGGAATCCGCATTATTATTTGACAACATATAAAAACACAGCAATGATTCAAACAGGTCATACACTTGCAAATGCGACATTATATGAACGACAACTTCTTACGAATACTATTTATTATTTATATCAAAAGACGTCACATCAATATTTATATGATAATTCGATTGAAACGCCAACATTAAAATCACCAAACATTACTACATGTGGATACAGAACTGTTGAATTAAGCACAAATAATGAAACTGAAACAATTTTTTATAAAGTTATTGGAAATTCTACGAATGGAACTATATATGAATCAGAAGAAATTCTTTTTAATTTAACATCTTTTGCAACAGGATATTATTATATCATTGATAACAATGATTCAACAATTTTAACCTTAGAAAATTTAAATAATGCAAAAATAACGAAAAGAATTATTACAGATATTTTAAATGAAAGTGTTTACATTCATGTTGCATCGTATGATAATTTTGGGAAACTGAGTGATACATCCCATTTCTTCATGGAAATATCAACAAATACATTTACTAAATCGAATACATTTACCAATTCAAATACATATTCACAAAGTAACACATTTACTAAATCAAATACATTTACTGATTCAAACACATTTTCTAGTTCAAATTCATTTACTTCATCAGTTCCATTTGATGCAACTCTTTCACATACATTCGTCATTAGTTATTCATATTTTATTACACAAACAATTACAATTCAAAGTAAATATATGAATACGTATACATTTTCTATGTCAGATTCGACATTCATTTATATTAATACAATCTTTGTTTATTATGAACAATATGTTATTACATATTCAACATATTATTCATTTTATTCCGATTTTTATCTTATTCTTTCACGAACGGAAGATACTAATACGAAAAGTCAATATTTTAGTCAAGGAGAACTTGTTGGTATTTCATGTGGATCTGTTGCCATCATATTAATAATTGTTGGTATTATTATTTTTGTTGTTAAACATCAGAAAGCACCATCAGAAGCGAGTCAAGCATTTGATTATGGAGAAATGAAATTGAAAAATATTGACGATATTTAATGACATAATAATACAAAACACACGTAAATGTATTTGGAAAATATGAATGGATTAAACATAATGAATTCATTGGCAAAAATATTTTTAATGATAGAACAGAAAGTTTTAACAAATAAACGATATTTGAAAGACAGAAAAATATCTTTTTCTGGAAATATTAAAAACCAAATCAATTTTTTTAATATGAGAAATATTTCAAACATCGCGTGTATAATGTAAAAATTATTTGAAAATAATCCTTATCATATAATGAATTTAAATGAAAAGATTGTTTGAAGTAATTCAATACAGAAGGAAAGAATCACATTTTCGAAAATTACTTTGCATAAATAATGTGAAAATGTATAAAATTCATTAACTAACATGAAAAATATTTAATAGATACTCAAAGTTACAATACAAAGTTTTGATTTTTTTTCCAATTGTTTTAAACTAAATAAGAAATATAAAAAAACATAAAAATTAACCAGAAATCATATAAAATATTATGAAAGCTTTAACATTGAAAACTACCCTGATGTCTTTCCAATTCGCGATTTTTACGACCGTTAAAAACCGTTTCTCTCAATATGAATACTTTCTGTCTGAAAGAAAATTAATGAATAAATGTTTTATTCATAGATTGACCAAGATTCTTGGATTATATTGGGTTGCAGGTGTTCCCATGCCCAAACCATGCATTGTGCTTGTAATTTGGTAAATTTTTTTTCATTGTTTTGATTGTACTCTTTTCGAAACAGATAACGTGCTGTAGCCTTCAAACACCCGAAGACCCTTCGATCTAATGGTTGAAATTCATCAGTCATACCGGGTGGTATGAAATATAATTTAATCTTCAGAGTTTCTGCCAAATCGATAATTGATTGACATTTGTGGGCTTTATATGAGTCAAGTAACAAATGTATAGGATCTTCGTCATTGAAGTGTTGCCGGAGGAACAGTAAATACTCATAAAACGTTTCCTCAGTGGTCCATCCGTTTTCTGAGTGGGTGGACATGTGAGGTGAAACATCACCAATTTGTGTTGTTTCTACAAGATCACTCTTTCCTTTTGCTATAAAGTAAAGGGGAATTTTGGTTCCATCTGAACGTATGCTCGCCAGGACAGTTATCGATGCCTTCGGTGAAGAATTTAAGTTGATCGATATTCCATCAGATCTTTTTTCTGCCCAAGTTACCATACCATTTGGAAAACACTTCCAGCATGTTTCATTTACATTGACAATTCTACTATGATCAACAGAAGTAAGAAGGTTTTGTATTGTATCGATCCAATTAGATTTTTCTTTATCAGTCACATTTGGTCTCCTTTTAGGATGTAAAACTCTAGAAGAGAGATGGTTTCTCTTCTTAAAATCTGCGATAAATTGGTGTGAAACTAAAAAATCTTTCGTTTCTTTAAAATTAGTTATATCTTGATATTTTGTTAGATATGCATTCATAGCGATTATTATGAAGTCTTCATTGGTAAATACAAAACTTGGTTGTAAAAAACAATCGACAATAAAATCCTTAATTGATTGTTCTTCTATGTCTGTAAATATCCTATGACCACTTCCATGATCATTATTCCATGGTCTCCAAGCAGGATTATGCTTTAATTTATCTTTCCAGGATCTTAGTGTGGAATCAGGAATTTTACTTGTTTGTGCAATCTTAGAAATTCTTGGGTATCCTCTTGAAATTTGAGTTATAACACATTCGAGCATTGGCCTTTTTTTGTAATTCGTGTAGTCTTTATGGGGTTTTCCTGGAAATATATTGCTGTGCATAGTGGCCACACTAGGCCGTTTACTATTTTTTGAATACTATAAACGGTCGTAAAAATCGCGAATTGGAAAGACATCAGGGTATTTTGTAATATACATTTATTCTTTATTTAAACAACGGTTTTGATTTAGTTTTTGGCCCATGTTTTGGCTTCTTAATTCTGATCTTCACAGTTCTATTCAAAAACGACCCCTGTACATTTAACACCGAGTGATTCGACTTCGCAATGAGCGAATTTAAGACGTTTTGTTTTTGTGGGTTGTTATGTGCAATTTCTTTTTTTGGATCTCTGTAATGAACTCTTTTTACCATTATTTGATCGTTTACTTCATAGTCATCTGGTGGCTCCATGTGATTTATACCTAAATCAAAGCTAAGTTTGAGTATTGTTTTTTGATAATCACTATGAATATAATTAAGTTCTTCTAACATCATTGGAACAATAGATGTATCTATTGCCATTGCTAAAGGCAAAATAAGTTTTATCGTTGATAATATTTGTCGATATTCATTCTCTGGAAGTGGATCTTCAATCATATTTTTATTTTGTCTGAAAACAGAAAACATAACTGCAACTTGTAGCAGGACTGCTTTAACCTTATGGATTGTTGGCGGTATTTGAATTAAATCATTATTTTCTAATAATAAA
The DNA here is from genome assembly GCF_020186115.1 of Histomonas meleagridis. Taxonomy (NCBI): domain Eukaryota; phylum Parabasalia; order Tritrichomonadida; family Dientamoebidae; genus Histomonas; species Histomonas meleagridis. The sequence goes on from NW_027150820.1 coordinate 779,495, forward strand.
TTTGAATAAGAACCATATGCTTCACAAAATGGTCTAACATACGATGTGTAAATTGCGGATACAGATTCATTATTACTTAATGAAATGTGTATTTTTTGTTTTAATTCATCTATTGTTTTTGGGATCTGTTCCATTACTTTTATTTCACATCAAATGTCTATTCACATGTTAAAAATATTTACCCTTTTAAAGGGTAATTCCTCAGAGCCCGCCAAAATCGATCAAATAAAACTGAAAAATAATTTTCTGAGTGTGACATTTTTCTTTTTTCTCAAAAAATATGGCAAAAACAAATTGTTGTTCATATTTTACATAACGTATATTATCTTGAGCGCAATTCTATATTTACCGCCCAATTCTTGTAAGTAAACGCGAGCTTAGTAATATTCCCGTGGGTTCTTCATTTGTTGGCATGTTCATGTTTACAGCAGCAACTCTCTGAGACAATTGATCCATCAATGAGCGAATTGGTGGTTTCGACAACCCAGAAGTTGGCATAATGTTTCCATTTCCTAACTTAGTTTCCAATGGTTTCCTGATTTCCATATGCATTCTCTGCGCTTCCTGGAACTTTTGCTTGAGAATCCTTGTTGCTTCTCCAGCAGGTGTCACAGGTCTGTTCGCATCAGCAGAAAATGTTGTTTTACGTGCAGAAACAGGAACAAATGGATATCGCGAAGTAATAGTATGTTCGATATCTGTAATCGTTGTATCTTCATTTTTATCTTCATTTTCAGTAACTGGTTCAACAGGTGTTTGTTTTGTGGTCTCTTCTTCTTTAACAGGTTTCGGAGGAACACTAATAGTTATTGGTGGAACAGGAATCGATTCCTCATTTGAGTTTTGATTTAAATTACGTATAACATTTTGTTGAAGTGAAATTTGTTGTTGTGCTATTTGAAGTTTTCCTTTTAATGCCAAATTTTCCAATTCCAATATTTTCATTCTTTCCACTGTTTCAACCATTGATGACGAAGTTTTAGGTCTACGCTTTCCACATTCTGCAACAAATTGTTTGATTTTATTATCAATTTGTGAATTGAAATCAGAATTTGATATTCTTTGCAATGCAAGTAATTGCTGTTTTGTATCATTTTCAGATTGAACTGAATGTAACTCCTGGTCAAGCATTGTCTGTAACGCATTTTTATGATTAACAAATGGCTGTTGAATAGATTTTTGGAATGTTTCAACAACTGCCATATTTCCTCCTTGTGCTTGTAAGATCTGAATTTGTTCTCTAAGTTCAGCAATCATTTTCGGATATTGAGAAATCCGTGCTTTAACATTTAGAGTATTCCGTGTAACATTAGTTCTGATGTTTTTAGTTTTGTTTGCATATTGAAGGGTGCTAAAAGTGTCGTCGTACGTTAAATATGACGACGATACACAACTCAAACAAACGGTTTTACAATTCCCTCCAAGAGAATCCTTCAGCAAACGAGTGAGCTTTGATTGACGGAATGGAATGAATGAACTTTGCGTACATAATGCATTAATACAATTAGAAAGTGCAAGAAGGGAACAATTAATTTTTGCACTTTCTCGAAGCCTGATCCCAGTGTTTGAAGTGGCGCGTTCGCTTCCAGCAAGATCAATAAGACTAAGCTTGCCAACCGGATGTGATGAACTAACGCCAGGAAGATCATCACAATTCTCAACTTCGATCTGACAAACTGCATGGGAACGTGAAGAAACAGGATTAGATTCAGTTTGTGCTTGAGTACGTCTGTTGTTTCCAATTTGAATAAGTTCGAGAACTTCTTCTGTGCTCTCTGGATAACAAAATGATAGACCAGTAACCGATATTCCTTTCTTTGGATCTTCAACAATTTTGAGCTCTTTTGATGGGTCATCTGATGGTTTAAGAAGGTCTCTAATTTGCTCATTGTAGATCTCGAGATATGACATCTTAAGCTTAGGACGACGTCCACCTTGTTGTTCAAGTGTTGTAAATATGCACTCTACAGAGCGTGCCATTATTCCAGGATTTTCAGAGTTACCGGCCATTGAAAATGTTTTACCTGATCCTGTAGCACCATATGCAAATACGGTACAATTGATTCCATCAAGAAGTCCACCTCGTTCAGGAAAAATTGCGTTCTTTACAACCTCGAAAACATCTTCTTGAGTGGAATTTGGACCCAATACTTTGTCAAATCCGAAATGTAAATTTTTTGCTCTTGATTGAGATGTTTGTAAAAATGTTTGTTTACGAGTTCTTTCTCCTGGTGGATCAAATATTAATACGCGGTCATCAACAACATCAATTAAGCTTCCTTGAACCGCAGATAATTCTCTTTGATTTTGTGGTCTAACACGCACAACAACGGTGATTCTGGTTCCTGCATCACGTGTTGCTGATGGCGCTGTTCGAGATCTCAATGCCATTTTGAAAAAATTAAACGTATGTTAAACGTACGCAATTTTGTGAGAAATCAAAACTGCTTCAAACGAACATCAAGTAACTTAACGTCTTTTTTCGGAATTTCGAACATGTGTTGATTGTTGGAAGACTAATAATAATAACATCGAGAATAATATTATTTTTTTTAAGAAAAAGATTTGATCCTAATTAGGACTTAGCCTTTAACTTTCAATAAAATGTTTGTATATTTTACCAATTTAGAGATCAAAATAAAAATATCTAGTTTTATTTTCCATGCATAGAAATTCTATAACAAACCAAAAACATTCATATGTGGAATGGGGCAATAAAATTTCAAAATTATATTAATATTCATTGATACTTCTGATTTACAAAGAAACAAATTTCATATGAAAAATTATGCCATCAAAGCTTACACATACGGATTATTAATAATATTTTCTTTTCTCCACAACAATTTTATATATTTCAGTTTATTAATAAAATCAAAGACTTCCACTATGTTCTCCAGACGAGCTCATATTTGCCATTTCTTCAGCAGCCAAGAAATCGGATGAATCTGATTGATCTGCCATTATCTTGTCCAAAGATATTGATATATCGCCAATTGCTTCATTATTTTTCTCCAATTTTTTCTGATTTATTTCATCAATTTCATCACTTTTATTTTTATCCTTTTTATCGCTTTCATTCTCACTTTCATTTTCCTCATTACTATTACTATCGATACAAATCTTTGGACCATTAATTCTTTTTGCACCAATTACAGTCATTATTTCTTGTAAATATCTCACCACCTTATTATTTTGCAAATGATATGCAATATCAATTGGTAAGAAACCTTTGTTATCCGGTATCATCGGATCAAGGCCAATGCTATATAACAACTCCATAATCGCTGTGTTATTTAACATCGCAGCTATATGCATTGCATTTCGACCATTGTTTTCTACGCATGATAAATCAACGTCAGTTTGCTCAACTAAATAATTAACTATCTTAGTATGGCCTTGTTTGATAGCTAATAAGAAAGGCGTATAACCATAACAATCTTTCAAGTTCAGATCAACAGATTCATCTGATACTAAATCCGAAATCAATTGTAATGACCAAATCTCAATTGCTATATGTAAAGGTGTTTGATAAATATTAAAGAAACTCCAAACATGATAAAAAAATATTATTATTTTGTATATTTAAATTCATTCCGACATTCTCTTGTATATATTCAACAATTTCAATGTTTCGATATTTAGTAGCGATATGTAATGGTGTGTTACCATTAATATCTCCTTCTTCAAAGAACGTTTTAAGCCCTTTATCATTATAAAACTCAACAATGTTTTGTTGATCCCATTGAGCTGCAATATGTAATGGTGATTTCCCAAATTTATCTTTCATTTCAAGTAACTTCGGATCAAATTCATATAATACTTCAATGATTTCGATTTGCCCAAGTTGTGCTGCATAATGTATTGGCGCCCAATGTTTATAATCTTCTTCACTTAAACATTCGTTCGATGCATTCGATAACAATTCGAAGATTTCAATGTTCTTATCAATGATCGATAATGTAACTGGTGATACACTATCGTTAGGAACAATTGATATATCTGCGTTATGTTTAATTAATAGTTTTAATGTTTCTAAACATTGGTTTTCACACGCTAAATATAATGGCGTTCGTTTTCGTTTGTCAACACAATTAATATTAACTTTATCTTTCTCATTTAAGATTATTTCAACTATTTCATAATGATTATTCATAGATGCATAATGAAGTGGTGTTAACCCACGATCATCAGTATCATTAAGATCGATTTTAGTTAATAAGAAATTAAATATTTCTTTGTATCCAAGTTCAGCGGCATAATGAAGTGCATTCTTAAGTTAGTTTAAAATAAATATCAAATTTGTCTTTGTCTTTGTAGATGTTATAACCTGATTGATCAAGTAATTGAATCATGTTTAAATGTCCATTAATAGTGGCATCAATTAATGGCGTCCTTCCTTTATGATATTTCTTACGTATCATTTCTTCATTAAATGAAGGTTTAAGTGAATTGAAAAACGTCTCATTATTAGTTGAAACGATATAATGAAGAATACTAATGCCCTTTAAATGATAAAGTTGATTCATCTTTTGAAAGGCATTTGTGTTGTTGGTCGCAATAGCTATATGAAGATTCGATATGATTTCACGTGAATCTTTGGTTGGTGGAATTGAATTGGCCTCTAACAAAAAGTCGACGATTTTGTGATGTTTATGCTTGATGGCATAATGAAGAGGTGTAAAGCCAACCGAATCCTTTAACAAAAAATCGGCTCCTGATTCACGAAGTATTTTGATTATTTCAAGGTTGCCATTTAAGGCTGCAAAATGTGCAGCTGTAAATTTATTCTTATTACAACATGAGATGTTGGAAGAAATTGAACATATTTTTCTAACAATTTCCGTGTTGTTAAACTTGGCTGCATATAATAAAGGTGTATATTCACTTTTATCAACTTCTTCATATAACTCAGGACTGTTATCAAAGAACGAAAAAATTTTAATGTTTCCGCCAGCTGCTGCAAAATGAATTGCGTGTCGAAATGAAATAAAAAAACTCCAAAAATAATAAATAAACTTGGAAAAAAATTAATAAACTTGATCTCTCGCATTTATATCAATTATTTTCTTAAAGTAGTTGAAACATTTGATGGATCCATAATATGCTGCCACCATTAAAGGTGTTGGGATATTTAATAATAATTGTGGTGAATCTTCTGGTAATAAACCTTCAAGTGGCTTTTCGAACCTAGAAGAGGTAACGAAGGCTAAGTCATCATTTTGGATTGCTTCAAGTAGATCGCAATCTTTAAAGCGCATATTTTATAAACGCACGTTAATCATATAAACTATTCAATTCATTCCAGCTTTTGATTTTGTTCAAAATAAACGGTTTCGGCCGTTATAATTATCAGGTCAAATGTACTTATAGGAGTCACCCAACATGTTAACCGGTTGCATTTTTTGTCAAATTCAATTGATTGAATTATTTTTGTCAAATTAAATTGGAGAAATGCAAAAGGAGAACTCCAGCAACGAAAACGAAATCAACAAGAATCAATCGAAATATTTAGATTCACTTGTTAAAATTGAACATATAATTTTCAATTTAAATGAAAATAATCTTGATTCATCAGTACAACAAACAATGGAATTATTTGATTCTGAATTTCAAATATCATTTAATTTAATTATAAGTAATTTGATTTACTATGCATTTTGTGCACAAAAAAATGTAATAGAAACATCCTTAAAATATTTACAAACAATTCAAGATAAAGAACAAGAAATAAACAAAGATAATCAAAAGGTCATTGATATTTTTATTGATCTTGTTTTAAGAATGAGAACAACAGAATCAATTTATATCATTGAAAAAATGATTGAAGGGAAATTCTTTAATGATGAAATGGCTAATCAAATTCAAAAATATTATTTATAAAACACATCAAAATTATAATGAACAGAACAAAATTAATATTCTAAATAATTCTGATGATCCATCAAAGACTGGATATGAACTTCATAAGAAGCTAATTGAAGAAGGAATTAATCCTGATGAATTAGCTAAAATAATACGATATGATGAGATTGAAAAACTTCAAGAAAAATCAACGCAAAACGAATTTAATTTTAATCAAAATATTGAACCATCAGCTTATGAAAGGTATTCATTTATTAATGAAAAGAATGTTACATTAATTGATTTTGCTGCATTCTTCGGATCAGTTAAATGCTTTAAATTTTTATTACTTAATGGCGCAAATGTCCAAAATACAGGAAAATATGCAGTTGCTGGTGGAAACTTAGAGATAATGCATTTATGTGAACAAAATCATTCAACGTTTGAAAAAGGATATGAAATAGCAATTAAATTCCATCAAAAAGATATCTTTAAATATCTTTATGAGAGCAAAATAAAGAAATGTATTACATCTTTTAATTATAAAATATTTTTGTTCCTTCAAGAAAATGGTATGAATATTAATGATGATATTGTTAACGAATCAGCAAGAATTGGAAATTTATATCTTGTTAAACATTTTATTCAAAACAATCAAATACCAAATAATATATTAGTATACTCTTTAGAATCAGGCAATATGCAAGTAATTAAATTACTTCTTGATCAAGGAGTTGATGTTAACGCTCGAAATATTTATTTGTGTTATTTGAAGTTTATTTCAATAACTTTCAATTTCCAAATAATATTTGGAAATTATTTTATTTATTTGAAACACCACTTATCGTTGCATCTAAAAATGGTTTTATAGAAGTGGTTAAAATGCTTCTTGGGAAAGAAGGTGTTGATGTTAATGCTCAAGATATTTTTTTGTTTTGTTTGATTTTCATTTTAATAATTTTCGGTTTTATATAAATATTTGAAATTTGTTTAAAATATTGAATAATGCACTTATTTTCGCTGCTGAATTTGGTCGTACAGGTATATTTAAATTACTTCTTGAACAAAAAGGTATTGATATAAATCATCATAATATTTTTTAGTTTTGTTTTGGATTCATTTTAATGATTTAGAGTTTCAAAGTTATGTTTTTAATATGTTTAAATAATAATGGTCACCACTTATGATTGCTATTGAAAATGGTTGTACTGAAATGGTGAAATTACTTCTTGAACAAGATGGAATTGATACCACTACTACGAATGTTTGTTGATATAATTTATGGTTTATTTATTTAATTATATGTTTAAAAATAATTTTTGGAATTGGTTTAAAATATTTATGAAACCTCGTGAAATCGCTATGTATCAATTTAACCCAGAAATAATTAAATTACTCGATGATCATGAAAAAAAAAGCAAATAACAAAAATGATAAGAAAAAAATTTATTAGTGAGATTTTGTGAACAAGCGTAATAATCTAAAAAATTAGTAAAGTCACATTTAGTTTCTTTTTCTTTTAAATCATAATCGATATTGGCGATAAAAAAAATGTTATATATGTTTTAAACCAAAAATTGTTTGTTTTGAATAAAATGTCTAAATGAGTCTTGTTAAATTATTGGTTTGACTCTTTTTTACAGTATCTATATATTTGAAATTCAAGTACTTTGTACTTCTGGAATATGTCTTGTATTATATAAAATGATAAGTAGGCTTCCAAAAAAAAACAAATATAGACAAAATTACAGTGATTACAATTTTAAAATAATTATTTATATGATGTGTACATTTAATAAAAAATGATGTTTTTATAAATTATGATTTTTTTGTTTCAAAATTCGTATTTTAATGTTTTTGACATTTCATCTATTTATAATTTAATGATTTACATACCCACTTTTTTCCCTACAATTAGAAGAATTAAAAATTTAAAATTCATAAGAAAATTTTAGTAGGACCCGTTCAATTTGAAAACTGAAAAAAATATGCATTTTGAAAATTATAATAAAGAAAAAGCTAAAATATCAAGAACTTTATAATGGAAACAAAAGAAAGAAGTGATTTAGAATACAATAAAAATTGATTTTTGTAAAGTTTTTGGAGGAAAAACGTAATTATTTAAGAACGTTTTCCAGAATGAAGAAAGAATTAAAATGATAGTAAAAGTTTTGGTAGTTCGTGAAATGAATATATTAAAGCATAAAAGAACACTAATGATTAATTGTACTCACAGCTTTGCTTGCATTTTGGTATAAAACCGTAAATCTTGTGCGACCGTTAATGGAATGAAGAAGTCTAATTCACCTTTTTTATATCTCAATATTGTCCATCAGATTTTCCTTGATAATTGTGGGGTAATTAATACATGGTAGCTAACAAAAAGTATGGGTTGTGTCGGTATATGAACCAATCGATTATTAGTAATAACAATTGGTGGTGTCACCACTCATTGTTTTCACAACATTGAAATACGTTCCTTTGTATTTTGCTTTAAATACTTATTAGTTCATTTGGTAATTCATATTGAAAGATTATTAATTCATAAAGTATAGATAATATTAAAATTATAACAAAAACAATTTTTTAGTTAATGTTAATTTTTATGAATGCTTAACAGCAAATAAACAGTTTCAATATTTTATAAACCCCATTATCTCTTAATCCAAGAAAGGGTTGGTTTGATATTCAAATACAACAAATTAGACAACTTTGGCATTAATATCAATATCTTTTTGTTCAAGAAGTAATTTAACAATTTCTGTATGACCATTTTCAGATGCCCAAATAAGTGCTGTATTAAATAATTTTAATAATTTTCAAATATCATTTTGAAATAAGAAATTATTAAAATAAATTCTAAATAAGACAAATAAATATCTTTAGCATTAACATCAATTTTTTCTTGTTTAAGAAGTAATTTAACTATTTCTGTACGACCTTTCCAAGATGCTAAAATAAGTGCTGTTTTAAATAATTTAAATAATTTCCAAATATTATTTTGAAATAATAAATTATTAAAATAAATACCTAATAAAACAAATAAATATCTTTAACATTAATATCAATTCCTTCTTGTTTTAAAACGTATACAACAAGTTCAATATTTCTTGATCCTGCTGAAAATACCAATATATCATGCGGAATTGAATTCTCTTTAAGAAAATATTTAACTAAAGAAATATTTCCAATAATTGCTGCTTCATTAATAATATCATCATTGATTTTCATTCCTTCTTTAAGTAAAAATGAAAATATTTCATAATTATGATATAAAATACAAAGCTTTCCTAATTCTTCTAAATTATTAATTTCTTTTAATTTATTTTCATAAAGATATTTAAAGATATCATTTTTGTGGAACATAATTGCTGTTTTATATACTTTATCAAATGATGAATGATTTTGTTCACATAAATGAATGATTTCTTTATTTCCACATGCAACTGCATATTTACCTGTGTTTTCTACATTTGCATTGTTCATGAGTAAATATTTAAAACATTTAACTGATCCAAAGAATGCTGAATAATCAATTAATGTAACATTTTTATGATTAATAAATGAACATCTTTCATAAAGTGATGGTTTAATTGTTTGATTAAAATCAAAATTTGTTTGTGATGATATTTCTTGAAGTTTTTCTATTTCATCATATCGAATTATTTTTACAATTTCATTTGGATTATGTCCTTCTTTAATTAATTACTTATGAAGTTCAAAATCATTCTTTGAAAGTTCTTCATAATTTGGTAAAGCACTTACAAAATCATGTTCCCTTAAATGAATTGATAATTTATCTTTAGACATATAATGTACAAAATAAGCACTATGATTGTTTTTTACAATATTTGGTTCAAGAAAATTATGTTCAATCATAGCTTCAAGAAGATAAGATGATTCATCTGTATTTTTATTATTAAGAAATTGCCCAAATATATCAAATATATTGGATTTGATTTTATTACTTTCTTCAAATGCTCTTATTTCTTTTATAATATTCAAAAATAAATTTGCATTATTATTTTTTATTACAAAGGAATAATATATCATTTGAATAATAATTAAATCATAAGATAAAGGATGAATTTCATCAAAATTATTGATTATTAAACCTAAAGTTTTAGTGAAATTTTCTTCATTCAAACCAAAAATTGCTTGACTTATTGATAGAAGTGTTTCCCAGTCTCTCATGTGGAAAATCCCTTATTGAGTGACATTTCCACCATATTCAAAAACTGGATTTCATAGATGTCATTTTATACCAATAAAATTTAAATATTATATTAGCGGTAAAAAAATCAGTAGTTTTGACATTTATGCGATCACTTCATTTTAAATAAATACGTATCAAGGCACATATTGCAACCAAAAGTAAAACGAAAGGAAAATATCGAAAATATAGTGAATAAAATGGATTCATTAGATATTTTATCAACAGTTGATCCTAATATAGGTTTAAATACTGAACAATCATTTTCATCACTTAGCAATATGCAATTAATCAATTCCTTCTTGTTCAAGAAGTAATTTAACTATGTCTGTATGACCATTTTTAGATGCTATCATAAGTGCTGTATTAAATAAAAAAAAATAATTTCCAAATATTATTTTGAAATATAAAATTATTAAAATAAATTTTAAATAGAACAAATAAATATTTTAACATTAATATCAATTCTTTCTTGTTCAAGAAGTAATTTAACTATTTCTGTATGACCTCTTTCAGATGCCCTCATAAGTGCTGTTTCAAAAAATTTAAGTGGAATATTTAAATATTTCCCGATGAAAAAAGTATATTTAATAATTTTGAAGAAACACATATAGCAGATAGAATATGGTATTACAAAAAGATTGAAAAATACTCAAATCGGTTAATCAAAAATATCATTGGAGCTGGTAAACATACAAAGCTTCCAACGAACGTTAAATCATAATTGCGAACGTTAATTTCCCTAAATCATATGAATAGGACAAAAACAAAAATAAAATCACCTACAACAAAAGAACTGGGGCAACAAATTGCTCATTTATTTGAAAATCCGGATGCAGAAATTGAATCAATTAAAGTATCAAGTGAAAGACAATTAAATAAAGAGATTCAAGCAATTTTAAATTCAACATCAACTAAAAGCTGGGACGACAAATTCGATGGGATAATGCGTCTCATGTCTCTTGTTAAAGGTGCATATTTATTTAAATCGTTTATAACATCTATTGATAGTTTTTGTCCTTTAATTTCAGAATGTATTCTCAACTTTAGAAGTACTCTTGTTAAGTATAGTTGCCTCCTTGTTGCACAACTTTCTAAAGTTCTAGGTGAATCATTTAAATCAGCTGTTTATCTTATACCAATTTTGTTTCAACCAACAACAAATGGCACACAAGTTATTGCTGAGTCATGCAAGCAAGCCATTTTTTCAATAGCAAAATATTGTAAAAATCCCAAAATATTACGAACAATATTAGATAAATCAAAATCAAAAAGTTCAGTTCATCGTACTATTGTTGCTAACTGTATTTTCATCGTTATTTCCAATAGTAGTGATGAACAAATTCAAATAGTTTTTAAATACATTAAGAGGCCATTAATTCAACTTCTTTCTGATGCATCACAAGAAGCTCGTTCAATTTCTCGTTCTACCATTGATCTTTTATATGACAAACACCCATCACAATTAAGTAAAATTTTTGGGGGTACCCAGACGACCGTTAATGGATCATTTTCTAATCAAACTCGCACTTTTTCCTTTTCCAAAGTGCCACGACGATCAGCTTCTGTTGATAATAAACGCGTTAACCAAACCTCTAACTTTCAATCTTCACCTAAAAAAGAGCAATTTCTTGAAAACACAGAAATTCTACTAAAGAATGGTGAAATTGAATCAAATTCAACTGAAATTGTTGAAGCCATTATTGATGCAATTACAAGTAAAAGCCCATCTGTACTTAATCGAGGACTTTCTGTTCTAAATAAAGCAATTCAATTAATTCCTGATGCTTTTAAGGAAAGTTTATCAACTATAATTCAAGTATTATTACGCGAAGATAATTTTGGAATGATAAAAACTAAAAAACTTTCGTCCAAAATTCTTAATTTTATAATTAATAATTATGACACAAATGAAATTATAAAAATCGCATTATCAATACCTAATTCTATTTCATTAATTACTTTTATTCAACAAATTATAAATCATTCAATAGAAGTATTAAATAATAGGCGAATAATGAATAAAGTTTTAAGTAATTGTTGTTTCATATGTAAAAAGTTTCCAAAAGATAGACAAAATGCATTAGAATTAATTATGTTAATTTGTGATTCATATCCAAATGAATTTAATGAATTTATTAATTCATCAAATGAAGAATTAAAAAATGATTTAATCGAAATGGGCGTTATAAAAGAAAATTCTTCAAAAATATTTGCAAGTTCAGATGTTGAAAGTATTCCTGAATCAGACAAATCCGATGCTGAATATTCTGTAAATGAAAATAATGAGAAAAATGTATCTGAAAATTCAAAAAATAAAATGAATTCGAAATTTGAATTTAATGACAAAACAAACGAAGAAGAAGAAAATGAAGATGAACAAATCATAAATAATAAGACAAATGAAAAAATTATTTCTAATCAAAAAGAAGAACAAATTATTGATAATAAGCCAAAAGAGAAAATTAACTACATTAATGCAAATGATTATCAAGAAGAGGAAGAAGAAATTATTGATGAGAAGCCAAATGAAAAAATTTACAATCAGAAATCTCAAATTAATGAAAATAAAAATAAGCAAATTGAAAAAATAACATATAATAAAAGAGAAGAGCAAATTGCTGAAAATAAAAATAATCAAAATGAAAGAATTATTTATAACCAAAAAGATGAACAAATTATTAATAACAAAAATAAGCCAAAAGATAAAAATATTTATCAGCAAACAGAAAATGAAGTTAAAGACAATAAAAACAAAACAAATATTAATTACAATAACAACAAAGCACCAAAAGAGAAATTCTTTAATAATTCTAACACAAGTAATAAAGAGAAATTCTTTAATAACAAATCAGACATAAGCAATCAAACAACAAAAGACAAATTCTTTACAAACACAATTAACCCAAAAAGCGAAAATTTCTTTCCGAATAATAAATATTCACAACGCGAAGAAGAACATTCATCAGATGAAGCGCCAACGAAACGAAACAATTCTTCTACAAAACCAAATTCACATTACGATAAAGATACAGAAGAACTTATGAATGCATTAATAAATAACAAAGATCGAACAGACGCAATCCGAAACATATGTAAATATCTCGAAGAAAACTCATGTAAGGACATTGACATCATATTACCGAATTTGATTTTGTTGACAAAAACAAAATATGCAAACGAAGTAGAAAAATGTTTTGATGTAATTGGGAAAAGCTTAAGTTCTCATCAATTATTTGATATTGTGATACCGCTTTGTAAGCGGAAGAAACCATTACCGTTTGTTGACTTCTTAATCCGAATTATTGCTGCTTCAAGTAAATGCGAATTGGAGCCAAACATCAAGAAAATTTTGCCAATTGTATCAAAATATTTGACAAATGAGTTACCAGCTCTTAGGAGATCTGCTACAATGATTTATGTTGAGATTTATAAATTAATCGGTGACGATTTCATTTCAGAAATCTCGAAATTAAAAAATGTTCAAAGAAAAATCATTTTGCACTTTTATCAAAATTCTAAAAAAAGTGTACAAAGCCGATAAGGAAATCAATAGATAATCGGTCGTTTAATTAAACGATTAAATTATCGGTTTTGCCTGAAAAAATTATCGCCAATAACCCATACTTGGGGTGCTCCAAATTTGTTGTGCTTGTATAGTTTACGCACCTCCTGATTAAGCAATGACAGAAGAAGAAAGAATTGATGAGTTAATTTCGCAGGCTTGCCAAAAATCTGTTGCTGTAAAGGATTTACTAGAAGACAATGATCCGAATGCTTCTTCTGCATTCAATGAATTATATGAAATTGCAAATGAAGCTTTGGAACTCCAGGAAAAGAAATTAACAAAAACAACCAAAGAATCTGAACAGATTAGTAAGACTTTGGAAGATGATAAATTAAAAATTAAACATTATGAAGAAGATATTATCCAATTTCAAAATGAAATCAAAACAATTAAAGACTCAATAGAAAATATTAGCTTCGAAATCATAAAAGAAACCAACCATTCAAGAGAACTTCAAGAAAATGTCGAAAGTGATTCCGAATTAAAGAATTCCATTTCCGAATTAACAGAAAAAATTGAACAGATCAAACGAGAAACTGAACAAGTAGATCAACAAATCATAGGCGAAAAGTCCAAACAAACAGAGCTCACAAAAAAGATCGAAACATATGAAAAAAAGTTAAATGACTTATCTGTACATTCAATGAGTAGGAAGAAAAAGAACCAAATGAAAGCCAAAGAGCTCAAGGACAAAATACGGAGAAATTCATCCCAACCAAATTTGAATAAAAATAAAGAATGTGAAGAGGAAGTAAAAGCTCCCGTAGGACCTTCAATGATTATACACAGAACACAGGACCCACGAGCAGATGAGCTCCGGACTCTTAGAGCAGAGATGGAGAACTGCTTGAAACAGAATTCTGCCGTCAAAGCTGAACTTAGGAACATCTTACAGGACCTTGAAGCAATGCACCTCGAGAATGCATCTCTGAAGACAATAATGAGAAGTTTAATGGATAATAAAAAATAAGATGTTATCAAAACATGCAATATCTGAATTTGCAACTAGTAGAAATTACAGTAAAATGATGAATTTTTTTTGTATTTTATTTTTCATGAAATGTTGGTCAAATAAAATAATTTTTTTAATTTTACCATTTTTCATTTTTCAGGATGCCCCAAATATGTGTTTTAGTTTTCAATATTTTCTATAGGATGTATCAAACATCAGCACCTAATACCGTTTGAACTTTTTCAACGTGTTCTATCAAACCGATGATTTTTTTAGAAAATTCAATGTGTGCATGGGAAAAGTGTCACATTAAGGACCTACATGCAAGCAAGCGATCCAGACTTCCTTTTGAAAATCGTTCTCATCGGTGACTCTGGTGTTGGTAAGACCAACCTCCTTTCTCGTTTCACAAGAGACCAATTCAACCCAGAATCAAAATCAACCATTGGTGTAGAATTTGCAACAAAAACTATGGAAGTTGAAGGCAAAACTGTTAAGGCACAGATTTGGGATACTGCTGGTCAAGAACGTTATCGAGCAATCACTTCTGCTTATTATCGTGGCGCAATTGGAGCTCTCCTTCTTTATGATATTTCTGCGGCATTGACATTCAACTCTCTTCCAAGATGGCTTCAAGAACTTCGTGAAAATGCAGACTCTAACATTGTTGTTATGCTTGTCGGAAATAAATGCGATCTTAGCGAACTTAGAGCTGTTACCACAGAAGAAGGAATTGGTTTCAGCAAGAGCGAAAACCTTCTTTTCATCGAAACATCTGCTCGTCAAAATTCAAATGTTCAAGAAGCTTTCACAACTTTAATCACAGAAGTTGTTCACCGACTTTCCAAGAACGATCTATCTAAAGGCAACACATCTCCTTCTCAACCTGAAAAAGGTGTATCAATCACAAGCCAAGAAAAGCCAAAGAAGGAAGGCTGCTGCAAATAAATTTCCCAAACTTTTATTCACTTTACCTTTGTTTTATGCTTTGATTTATTCATTGTTATAAATTTAGTTCCCAGAAATCATTACGATCAATATTTTCAATAGTTTACCAATATTTTTATGGGAAACCTTTTCATAGATTATTTGGCCAACGATTGGATTTTTGCTTTGAATTTTGTGATGATCGTTGGGCAAACAAATTTGAAAACCTGATTTTTTCTATTCAAGTAAAGTATTCAATAGCAAAGATTATTGAATAAAAAGTCATCGTATTTATATTCAAAAACTGATATCAGTTTGATTCTATCAAAACCGATCAAAAAGTGCTTTCCAAAATATTTTTTCAAATTTGTTGCAGCATTTATTCAGGTTTTGTGTTTATTTGATTCTTCTTTGACCTGAATTGATGATTAATTTTGGCTAAAAAAAAATAAACAATGTCATAAAAAACATGGTTTTACTCATTAATATTAAACCTTGGCATTGGTTTTGTATCTATTGGGTATTCAACAGCACTTTCCAAGAAAGTTGCCTTTTTAGCGATTCCCAATATTTCTTGTGCTTTTTCACATTCCTCATCATTTGGTTTCAAAATCCTCACAAACTTATACGCATTCGCCACTTCATCAACGAGTGGCTGCAACATCACAAGAAGCGAAAAATCGTCAGTTTCAATCGCACGATTAATCACAGGTTCAACACATCTATTCACAGTATTCAAATGTACTTTTGCTGCATCGCACATTGCCGGTATAATTTGCGATTTACATGCAAAATTTCCTTCTAAGTCAGGATATTTAACATGAATATCCAACTTACTTCGAAGGACTGTTCCTAATGCTTTTATTAGAGATACCCAAATACTCTGTTTCTTGAAGTAATTTCTAACTTCGTCAATTTGATGCATAAAAGTGGAAATACTTCCAGGATTTTCTTCAAATTGACAAATCAACAAAACAAGGTAAAGAGTTTTTGCGGCTATTCTGTAATCTCCACGCCAGTCACGCTCTGTAAGCAAAAATTTGAGAATTTGTGTTGTTGATTGAGTATGACGAGTTACTGCGAGAATAACTCGACGAACATATTTGGATTTAGGAGGATCAGTGGAGGCATACGTAGCCTTGATGACCCATTTAGGGACACCAGAAGCCATAATGGATCTGTATTTTTCCTTGAACTTGCAGAAGACTCCTACATCATCGGTTTTTGTCAAATTTGACTGGACGTGCGGCGGTTGTGTGATGGGTTCTTGGACGAAGTTAATTCGCTCAAGTCCACCTGTGAGAGGAAATATCATGTCAAGGACTTGAGAAGCAGTTGGTCTCTCAGAAGCATTTACTTTGAGACAAGCTCTTATAATACGAGCAAAATCAGGATCAAGACCAGGTGGAAGATTAATACGCCCTTGAAGAATAGGAAGACTTTCACCTGGATTGAATATATCATTTCGATATATTAATTTGTATAACGTGCACCCAAGAGCCCAGATATCGGATTTTATATCAATCGGTACAAATTTGTAAAGATCAATCATTTCAGGGGATCTGTAGTTTTCTGTAGTATTCTGTGAAATGTCATCCTTTATCATGTTATGTTGTGAGGTTTTTGTTGTATCATAAATTTGAGTTGTAGCACTACCAAAGTCACAGAGCTTAGGAAGGCCATCGAGACCAACTAAAAGATTTTCTGGTTTTATATCGCGATGAATAATTGGTGGATTTTGTGAATGAAGATATGAAACTGCTTTAACAATTCCATTAAAGAAAATAATAATTTCCTCACGTGTTAAAAATCTCTTACTCATAATTCCTATGGCTGTAGCTGGGCAAAATTCAAATAAGATATTGATGGTCAAATTATTTTCGTTAACTTCTGATGCATATAATTTAACAATGTTAGGATGTGGCTGAATAGAAGTCAAAAATGTAACCTCTTGTTTAAATTGCAGAAATCTGTTTGGAGTTGTACAATTTATAGTCTTTAATGCAAATTCATTATTATTTTGGTCAACGCAACGGTACACATTTGCATATCCACCTTCCCCAATCTTTTCTTTGATTGTAAGATTGTATGAATTAATTTTGATAGGCTTTCCTATAAAGCCTTCTGTTCCTCCAAACATCCACAATTGGTTAAAAGTGCCATTGTAAACTCAATTCAATTTATATCGTCTATCAAAAAATTGTGAGTAGGGGTGAAAATTGAATGGATAAAAAACTTTTTGAAATAGAGCCAAAATCCCAATTTTTACTAAAACGTATTCCGATGTCTCTCCAATTCGCGATTTTTACGACCGTATATAGTATTCAAAAAATAATAAACGGCGTTGAGTGGTTACAATGCACAGCAATATATTTCCAGGAAAACCTCATAAAGACTACACGAATTACAAAAAAAGGCCAATGCTCGAATGTGTTATAACTCAAATTTCAAAAGGATACTTAAGAATTTTCAAGATTGCACAAACAAGTGGAATTCCTGATTCCACACTCAGATCCTGGAAAGATAAATTAAAGCATAATCCTGCTTAGAGACCATGGAATAATGATCATGGTAGTGGTCATAGAATATTTACAGACATAGAAGAACAATCAATTAAGGATTTTATTGTCAGTTGTTTTTTACAACCAGGTTATGTGTTTACCAATGAAGACTTCATAGTAATCGCTATGAATGCATATTAAACAAAATATCAAAATATGACTTATTTTGAATAAACGAAAAATTTTTTAGTTTCACACCAATTCATCGCAGGTTTTAAAAATAGAAGCCATCTCTCTTCTAGGGTCATACATCCTAAAAAGAAATCAAATGTGACTGATAAAGTAAAATATAATTGGATCAAAACAATATAAAACCTTCTTACTTATGTTGATCATAGTAGAATTGTCAATGTGGATGAAACATGCTGGAAGTGTTTTCCGAATGGTAACTTGGCCAGAAAAAAAATCTGATGGAATATCGATTAACTTAAATTCATCAATTATAGCATCAATGACTGTCCTGGCAAGCATACGTTCAAATAGAACCAAAATTCCTCTTTAATTTATAGCAAAAGGGAAGACTGATCTTGTAGGAACAACACAAATTGGTGATGTATTATCTCACATGTTCACCAACTCAGAAAACGGATGGACCACTGAGGAAACATTTTATGAATATTTACTGTTTATCCGGCAACACTTCAATGACGAAGATCCTATACATTTGTTACATTACTCATAATATGAAGCCCACAAATGTCAATCAATTATTGATTTGGCAGAAACTCTGAATATTAAATTATATTTCATACCACCCGGTATGACTGAGGAATTTCAACCATTAGATCGAAGGGCCTTCCGGTGTTTGAAGGCTACATCACGTTGCCTGTTCCGAAAAGAGTACAATCAAAACAATGAAAAAAAATTTACTAAATCACAAGCAGCACAATGTATGGTTTGGGCATGGGAACACCTGCAACCCAATATAATCCAAGAATCTTGGTCAATCTATGAATAAAACATTTATTCATTAATTTTCTTTCAGACAAAGTATTCATATTGAAAGAAACGGTTTTTAACGGTCGTAAAAATCGCGAATTGGAAAGACATCAGGGTAATTATTCCATCCAATTGATATTTTAAAATGTTCATGAATCATTTGTACTATTTCTAAATAACCTTTATTAATTGCTAACATAAGTGCTATATAATATGATTTTAATATTTCCAAATTTATTTGATATCAAATTTCTGGTAACAAAAAAATACAACATGGATAAACATCTTTAGCAGTGATATCAATTTCAAATATCAAGTTTTTAGAGCGAATAATTTTATTCATCATTTTTTTGAGCATCAAGTCTCGCTATCGGATAATGCAAACCGATTTATTGCCAAAAAGTTTTATTAGAAATTAATTATGTCAAAAACCTCCATTCAAAATATACATTTTCTTCTAATTCTTTTATGGGAGGAAGTCATAGTCATATAAAACCATCAACCAAACTTAGGGACAATCTTCGCATATTGCAGTGCGTAGAGCAAATTGTTTTTAATTTAAATGAGAGGAATATTGGTGAATCTGTTGAGTCTTCATTAAATTATTTTACAAATTTACTTCCTTATTCATATAATTTAGTTATTTGCAGGATTGTTTATTCATTTTTTGTATCAAATAATCTTTATAAATTATGTTTCAACTACTTAAAAGAGCTTGAATTAAAAGAAAAGGAAATTGGGATTAATACACAGAACAAAGTTATCAGCATTTTTACGCAATTTCTCTTAAATATTCAAACGCAAGAATCAAATTATCTTATTGAGAAAATGATAAAAAACAAAATGATTGATCCGATAATTTTAAAAAACAAGAAATCATTATATTTTGCACATTATATTTGAAGTGAAGAACTTAAAAATTTTGAAGAAGATCAATTTGGTAGAGAATTTTTCGAACATCTTGAAATGCTCCAAGATAATGATTGGGAACTTCATAAGAAATATATTGAAGATGGCGTTAATCCGAATGAAATTGCACAAATAATTCGTAATGATGACATTGAAAGGCTTCAAGAAATAACATCGCAAACGAATTTTGATTAACCAAACGATTGAGCCATCACTTTATGAAAGATGTTCATTTATTAATCAAGAAAATGTATCATTGATTGATTATGCAGCATTTTTTGGAGCGATTAAATGTTTTCGATTTTTAATATCAAATAATTTTACACTAACAAACACTGGCAAATATGCAGCTGCAGGTGGGAATGAAGAAATCATTCATTTATGTGAACAAAATCATTCATCATTTGAAGGTGCATGTGAAGCAGCAATTATGTTTCATCGAAACGATATCTTTAAATATATTTATGAAAAGAAATTAGAAATGTATATATTAGAAGAATTAGGGGAAACATGTGTTGAATATAATAACTATGAAATTCTTTTAATCCTTGATAAAGATGGAATGAAAGTCAATGATTCCCTTATTTTCAAATCAATTTCATCTGGTAACATATTTATTGTACAATATCTTCTTGAAAAAAATCGTGAAATTAAGGGATATGTTATTTTAAAAGTTTCTACTGTTTTTTGGAACAAAGAACTTCTTAATTACATAACACATTATAAATTTTATGATACAAAAATTAAAACTGTTTTTGATTTTCATTTAATATTTCTTCAAATAATTAAATGTTTTTAAATGTTAGTTGCAATTTATTATTTTTATTTGAAAATTTATTTATATATGCAGCTATGAATGGATCTTTAGAAATAATTAAATTGCTTCTTGAACAAAAAGGATTTAATATTAATACAAAAAAAGTTTATTTACTTAATATATAATTAATTTCTTTGTTTTTTTATTTCAAAATAATATTTAAAAATTATTTAAATTATTTCAAACACCACTTATTGATGCATCTCAAAATGGACATACAGAAATAGTTAAATTACTTCTTGAACAAGAAGGAATTGACATCAATGCTAAAAGTATTTATTTGTTTTATTTAATATTTATTTTAATAATTTTGGAATATTTCAAAATAATATTTGAAACTGCGATTATGAAAGCAGCTGAAAATGGTCACATAGAAATAGTTAAATTGCTTCTTGAGCAAGAAGGAATTGATCTTAATATTAAAGATATTTATTTATTTTAAATAAATATTATTTTCATAATTTAAAATTTAAATATAATAATTGGAAATTATTTGAATTATTTAAAACTGTACTATTAAGAGAATCTGAAAAGGGTAATATCGAATTAGTTAAACTATTTCTTCAACAAAAAGGAATTGATCTCGATGTTAAAGACGCTTTCTATTTCAATTTAAAGTTTCTTTAAATGGTTTAAGAACTCAAAGCAATATTTGGAAATTATTTTGAATATTTGATACTATTCTTTCATCTGAATCAGGAAAAGGAAATATAGAAATAGTGAAATTGATTATAGAAATGAAAGATAATAATAATAAATCAAAAAGAATTTTTTTATTTTATTTGATCTTTATTTTGTTAATTTTATTTTTCTATATAATATTTGGAAATTATTATAATTATTTTTAGGACTAATTAGAGCATCCTCGTGCAATCACATTGATATTGTAAAATTGTTTCTTGAACAAAAAGAAACCGATATTAATGCTGAAGATGTTTATATATCAGAACTAAAATTTATTTCAATTGTTTTCTGTTTTAATTTAATATTCGGGTGTTATTTAAATTGTTTTGGTCAGCACTTATGAGTGCATCTTTTGGTGGTAGAGTAGATATCGTTAAATTGCTTCTTAAGCGAAAAGATATTAATGTTAATGCTCGGAATATTTTAATATATTGTTTAGAATTTTTATTGATAGTTTTTTATTTCATAAAATATTATGGTGATTAAATAATTTATTTGAAACAGCACTTATATATGCAACTGATAGGAATCAGATAGATATAGTTAAATTACTTCTTGAGCGAAAAGATATTGATGTTAATGCTATAAATATTTATTCGTTTTGTTTAATGTTCATTTTAATAATTTAATATTTCAAAATAATGTTTGGAATTTTTTTGAAATATTTCAAACAGCACTTATAGAAGCATCTAAAAGCAATCACATAGAAATAGTTAAATTACTTCTTGAACATAAAGGGATTGATATTAATGTTATAGATGATTATTTATCAGAATTATTATTTATTCCAATTGTTTAATATTTAAAAATTATATTTGGAAATTATATTAATTAATTAATACAGCACTTGATTTCGCAATGAAATATCGTAACAATGAAATAGTTGATTTACTTAAAAAGTTTTCATAGTTTTCAAAATTAATAATATACCAACTGATTTTGTAAATATTTAATTTACAATAATAATCATTAGATCAACACAATTCAACAATGAAGTCAAAGTGCTCATACGCACCTCCGTGTTGGTTTTTTGAAATTCAAATTTTGATTATTTCACATGAATAAAGATTATAATCAAAATTAATGAATAAAGTAATCATGAAAACCATATCGTTAAAATCATAATTGAGGTATTACCCAAAGGCATTTTACATTATTAACAAATTTAAATTCCGAATTAGTTAACATATAGTTGAATTTCATCATTTGATTTTTGTTCAAAAATAAATATTAAAATACGACTGAATATTATATAATTATTGATCGAATTTCTTCTCAATTAGTGTACAAACATTTTTACATTCACAAAATGTTTATAAAGAATTTTAAAATGATTTTATTAAAATTATTTAAATAAAGTTTATTCCTTATTTTCATCAATTATTTCATTATTTTCGACAACATCATTTCCATTTTCATCAATTATTTCATTATTTTCGACAACATCATTTCCATTTTCATCAATTATTTTCTCATTATTTTCGACAACATCATTTCCATTTTCATCAAATATTTCGACGCATTCTATAACTTCTACTTCTTTAATTGAAGGTGCGAAGTCATATTCGAATTTGTTACCGAAGTTATCTTTTTCGATATCATTATTTACTTCTTTTTCGAATTTCATTGTCTTCATATTCATAGTATGTAAAGTCTTAGCAGCAGCGAATGTATTATTCCATTTAGAGAAAGGGTTTATAGTTACCTTTGATATCAATAACATATTATGTGATACTGAAGGACATGTGACAAACATTCTATCGAACAACCAAAATGGCAAAAACTCGGAAACCTTTGTTAATTTTGTTACATTCCTATAATTATTAAACTTAAAGAATTCTTTTTTGTTGACGTTATTTACGTAAATATTTTCGAGTTCTTTTTGATCGTCACCGTTATTCAATTGAATATTTTGATCTTTTTGTTTGACGGCCGTTAAGAACGAATGTATTGAAAACGAATTTTCAGGACGATGATCGTCATAAGTGGCAAAGTTAAACAATTCAGAAAATATATTAATTTCGAATTCATTAAATTTCAACATTTTTGTCGCGAATTCATAAATATATGAAGAATTATCTTTTGGTGTTACTTGAATTTTCGTCAAAATTGATATAATAATTTTTGCTTCTTCATTATTGATTTTATTTAACATATATTTAATGAATTCATTCTCATCCATTTTATCAAGTATTTGTGGATCTTCGAAATTTTGTAACAAAATAGTTAATAATTTACGTGAATTACTTAAGTCATGGAAAATATATTTCATTGTAACTATTAATAAACAATTTATTGGTATTGAATTTGATGAATTTAATAAAAAGTTTAAGTTATTTGATATAATTGCTTTTAATATTATATCATAAATAATTCGATATGAATCGATTTTAAATGTATATTTCGATATAATCAAATAAAAGTCATTTAAATTTTTCGATTCTTTTAACATTTCGCAGATATAACTCTTCGATAATAAAGTGTTTAATAAAGTAAATGAACTCATTGATATGTTTTGTTCTTTATAATATATACATTTTAATGTTAATTCGATTAATTCGATTGGTGGATTTTCGATTCTTTTAATGATTTCATTTAATGTTAATAAACTTTCGGAGATATAAATATAACTATTCTTTATAGGCTCTGGTATCTCAGAGAATGTAACAGTTTCATTACGTTCATATATACCTTTCGATACATCAATTATCGAGTTCATAATCGTCCATATAATATCTTCATTAATTGGGGTTAATATATATGAGAAATATTTCATTGCAATTGATGATATATCTGTAAGTCCACACATCGTAGCCCATGATAATAATTGGAATCCGAATTCTTCTTTTTGTTTATGATTAAATGAATTAATGAAACTAATTAATCGTTCTTTATCAATACCTATTTGAAATGGTGGAAATATTTTTATTAATATATTATCAATATCTTTAAAATAATTTTTCATTGCTAAACAAAATTGTAATATATAATGATAATTATTAACAAATATTGTTAAGTTATTATTTAAATTCTCTCCAATTATCGTCAAGATAAATAAGATAATATTTGTATACTTTTCATTCATTGTTAAGATATCTAATGATAATCGTGATGAATATTTACTACGTCGTGTAGATTTACGTCGACCTGTATTAGATATATGACTATTATGATTATGATTACCAGGCGTATAAATAGTTGTACTTCGTTGACTACTTTCTTTAGATAAATGTTGATTACTTTCTTTACCTAAATTATTATGATAATATAACCATGAAGAAAATCGTAAATATTTTAATAAGATATCAATTGTATCATCGGTTTGTGATGATAATAAATAATTTATAATGTTTTTCCCGGAACGATGTGCGGATAAATGAAAGATACAATTATTAACAAATAATTGTAATATGTTTTTCTTTTTATTAGTTTTCATATAATTCTCAAATATGCGATCAATGACTGGATAAGGATTCCTTAACTTACAAACATTTTCAACAAATGAATAAGTATCTAAAAATGTATAAAATTGCCATGAAGTTCTTCGTAATACACAAGGAGAACTTTCTGTAAAATCTAATGAATTAATCCATGGCACTATAAAATGTACTTTATTTTTAAAGTTATTTGGTTCATTTTCGATTAATTTAAACATTGTATTTACAAATTGTTCACTACAAAAACTATGTGTTTGACTTAATACTAATGATAAATTAATTAATATTTTATCAAATAATTCCGAAAATTCTTGATTTTTAATCAATAAAACTTTATCAAATTCTTGTGATAATTTTAATATTGTGTTTTCATAACTTTCATATTTCTTGATTAATAAAGATGAATAACAAATGTTTTGTAAAAATGAAAATGTTCCAATGATATTATAACCATTCGACATATAATATAATGATAATGCTATAAATGTACCTGTTTGTAAAAAGAAACTTTTAGTAAATTGATCATGAATATTACAATTTGATTGATAATCATTTTCTTTAAGATTTTGATAAAAATCATTTAATGTATTAATTTGTATGAATTGTTCAGTAATTGCATTAAAATATATTAAATTATCTTTGATTGATTCATTAATAAATTTCTCTAAAAGTGTAGAATAACATCGATATAATATACAATATAATGATAATGATGAAATATTCATTGTTAAGAATTTATCAATTAATTGTTTATCAGTAGGTTCTGTTATTAATAATAAATAACCTAATAATTCTTTCGATGATTTAATGATAGTAAATTCTTTATCAATAAATGAAAACCATTTATCTTTTTGGAAATATTTAATGTTCTCTAAAATAAATAAATGTTTTCGTAAATATGGTCCAACAGGTAATGAATTATTTTGTTCAAATAATATTTGTAAGAATTTAATCGATATATTAATTAAATTCTTTTTAGCTAATTGATATATAGTTGAATCATCATTACTTTGATCAAATTTTAAGATTAAATCATTTATAAACTTCCAAAAGATTTGGAATGTATCTGATAAATAATTATTCTTTTCAAATTCATTATTAAAAATAATATTTCGAATTCCAACTAATAAAGATAATGAAATATAAATTGATTGTAAATCAAAATGTTCAATAATTTTAATTAATAATTCTTGAGGAAATGTAAAGAATAATGCTTCAAATGTACTATTTAAATGTATATCATTATCTTTCTTTAATAACTCAATGATATTTGTTGTATATTGATTACAAAGTGATAAATCTAAATTAAATAATGATATTATTGAAGAATTAAAGACAAAAATCATTAAATTAGAATAAAATAATGAATCAATTAATATTTGTGACATTTTTCGTATGTTTAAAACATTTTGTAATATTTCTTTAAGTTCATTAATACCTAATTCATTAATTCGGTCATTATTTTTAAGTTGTAAAGCAAATGTCGAAATATAAAATTGATAAAACCCATTAACATTAGAACTTCCAATTTCTTCAAATGTAATTAATTGACATTGTTCAATTAATTTATTTGATTGTGAATATTCTTTTAACATATTATTCTTTGCAGTTTCTGAAATTATTTTTTCATTTTGTTCCATAAATGTTTTTAATGAATAATTCGATTTCGGTATAACTAAATCTAATTGTTTAATAATAGAAAACGCTAATATTCGTACTTGATAATAAGAACAACATAATGATATTATTAATATCGCTTGAATTTGATTTCGTTGTTTTTCATCTAATTTACGCCCTAATGAAATTGATATTTCGATTTGTTGTTGAATGAAAAATAAGTTTCGCATTAAATTCGGTATACATAAACCATTAACTTCATTAATGTTTTGATATATTAAATCAGTAATTAGTTTCCCATTATTTTCATTTTGATAATGTATTAACTCTAAAATTCGTGATGCAAATGCTGATGAATAAATATCAGTTGAATTAATTGTCTTAACTAAATATTGTAAAATTATATCATTAACTTCAATAAATGGAATAATTTCCATTGCATATATTGATACAATTTTGTTCATTTTTGATGGAATCTCAAATTTAATTTGATTCTCATATTTTGTTAAATGAAATTCATCATTTTCAATTTCTAATTTCTTTATCCATTTCCTAAATAAATTTGTCATTATCTTCGGATTTAATATTGGTGGTTTAATAGGTTTCGTTAATTCTAAATTGTCATTAAACAATAAAAAAATATCATTTCGACAAATATTTAATGATTGTAATGTTGTCGATACTTTTAATATTGTTAAATCATTTGTGTTATTAGTGGTTTTTGCAGTTTCTTTAATGATTGGCATGATAATTTCTTGCGCAAAGTCAATAATATTCTCTTTAAATGAGATATCTTGTGGATAACCACTTCGCGACGATAACATGATTTTAATTGATGATAAAATTGCACTAAAATTATTCTCTTTAAATTGTTGGTCTTGAAGCTTAGGCAAAAGATGTTGTGAAAAACTAATGTTTTGATTGACGGAATATTGTAATAAAAAATCAGATAATTCTTTTTGACATTTATCGAAAAAATGTGGTGGTGCATGAAATACAGAAGTATCAATGAACTTCTTTACATCTTCATTATATAAATTTGGATCGGTTTTCCACTTATAATTATCGCCGGTTAATTTTAATAATGTGGTATGTTGATAATTCTTACCTCGCAACAAGACAATTAATGACTGTAATAAACATTTAGCGTAATCTGGCTTTTCTTTAAGTTTTTCGAAATAAGTTTTTATGAATTTACTAACAGGTACTTTAGTGTTTTTTTGTAATTTTAAGGCATATTCGAAGGTATGCAATGGATAACAAAAGCCATTATATCCTTTTTTCTTGAGAAATGCTTTTGTATATTCACGAATATTTTCAAGATCTTCATTAGGTTTGAAATTCTTATCTAGAATTGAAAGGTTTCCTATCCAGTTATATAGGAAATGGGTCGAAGCTTGATGGAAATAAGGATCATCAAGAAAAGACCTTTTCTTGGCGGTTTTAGCAATTTTGTTGATAACTTTTTTAACTTCATTAAAATCAGAGAAATTCGTGGGAAAATTAAGTTCAGAAAACATAAGCAAGAACCTTTCAAGACGCAATGGATGAATTTTTTCTTTGGTAAGTTCATATTGAATATTTGGATAAAATGTGTATTTTTCAATATCGATTTTTTTAGTAAGTTGGCAAATGGTAGAGGAAACGTATTCTGCTGGTTTTAAATAAGCAATATCAAAAAAGTCAGAAACGTTTTTAGATAGTATATTAAACTTTTTTGTAAAGATTTCATCAAGATATTTCTTATTGAAGTCTGCTTGCTCTATAATGAGTTTGAAATATATGGATGATATCATTAAATTCAATGAAAGAGCACATAATCGATTTTTTTGATTTGTCATATCAACATTATTTAAGAGATCTGTATAATATGTAATACCATTTGTTCCTTTTTTCGGTACTACATTTTCTTCTGTGTTAATTTCTGGAAGATTTGAAATAAAATTGTCATAACTTCGAGGTGGGTTGTTTTGACTTAATATAATACATGGAAAGACCTGCTGTATTAAAGAATGATCTGATGACCAAAAATTTTCGAGAGATTCTTGAATTTCAATCAAATTTGATAAAACCGAAGAATCTTTGTTTGTAATATATTTTGGTTCAGGCACGACTTTAATGAGCTCCTCAAAGACGGAACATACATTTCGACTGAAAGATGATTTGTTGAGTATTAATGATTCTATATTTTTATTCTTTTCTTGCATCTGAATAAAATTGCGACAATGTTAAAAAATTGCCGCCCACTCTTGAATCATATTAAAAAGTTTATTCTCTCAATTTGAACTTACCTTATATTGAAATTTTGGTGTTTTTTAAAAGAATTTTTGAGGTTAACCTTCAAAAAAATAATGCCAAAAAACCGCTTCATCACAAGCCCCTCATTCATGCGTGATATCTCCAGAATCATTATAAAAAATCAAATTTATTTCATGGAGCAAATCAAATATATCAAAAGGAAATCATGTATTTAAAAAATTTTTTTATTTCACTAAACCTGAACAACCGTTTGCTTTCGATGTTTGACTAAGACACAAATTATTTTATTACAACATTTAACATCTATAAATAAAATTTTTTATTAATAATAAAATAATTTATTCTTTTAACAAAAAAGTATATAAAACTTTTTAGAAAAAGTTTAAAAGTTTATTTAATATCATATTTTGTAGAAATATTAAATTTCACTATTTAAAGTGACCACCAAGAAAATTATGTTAACACCAAAAAAATCGAAATAGAAACCTAAAATCAATGAAATATTATGTTAACGTTATTTTCAATATATTTACATCATGATATTGGTTTCACAGGATCTTGTGTTGACACTTTTTATTTTTGATCGTAATTAAATGGCACTTTAAATTATTCTTTTTTTAAATAAATAAATAAAACATTTGGTAAAATATTTTTTATTATATTTTTAAAAAATTGTTTGACAGATTTTCTTTGCAATTCCGAAGTCCCTTTATGTCAAGTCCATCTGGTCACAATTATATATTCCTAAATCCAATTTTTCTTTCATAATTTCTTTTGTTTCATAAGCTGGAATATAAATTGTTTTAAGACATGTAGATGCTACAGGCAATCTATCTTGAGGCAACTCCGTATCGAAATGTACAATAATTTTAAAGTCTTTCACTATGTTAAAGTTAGGATGTGAAGGTTGAGCTAATAGGAAAATTAAGAATTTTTTCATTTGTTCTTGATCATATTGTCTTAATATTTCAATGAAGAAATTCTTTAATTCTTCAGTTTCATTTTCAAATTTCAAATGATTAATTAATCCGTCTATATCGATAGTACTACAGCAAAGGAATTTAATTAAACCACCAGATATTAACTTATTATCTTTGCAACCTGATTGATTATTATTCAATCCATTTCTTATTATAGTAAGCCATTTTTCAATCGATTCAATCCTTAAAGTAATTACAATTTTCTCATAAACATCAACGAAATTTGAAGCAATCGATTTATCAGTCGGGAATCCGATTATAGGCTTTTCAACTGAATCCCAATCTTTATATGTAGAAAAACATAAATTTTCATTTGATTTTCTCATTTCTTGAATGTAATTCTTTAAACCTATATCATTTTCATACACGTCTTCCTTAGTAATTCGTCCTCCAGCTAAAAACTTCCAAACGAAATTTGGAAAGTGAATATTTTGTAGTAAATTTAATCGAATTATTGCGCCTAAAATGACACCAAATGCGAAAAATGCGTCTTCAACTTCTTTACCAGAATTTGTTGGATAAGGAATCACATCGAAGATTCCATTTTTTTCATCAAAATTCGGTGATCTTTTACATAAACCAGTTCGAACATTTAAAAATGAATCAGTTATCATCATAATGACATCATATGTTATACCATCCATATCATATGATATCTTATCTTTATATCTAATTCCCCAATTAGGAAGTTTATATCTTAAAAGATTAAGTTTTTTGTTTTGTATTCCTTTGGAGAATTGATATATCATTGTATCTTCGACTTTGACAGGTGCATTTGCTTTATCTTTGTCTAAAATAATTCTAAAATAATACAACCATTCGATCGAAAATTGTTTAACGAATCCATTTGAGCACGTGTCATCCCTCTTGTAATATTAAATATAGATAATCGTGATTTATATTGTAATAAATGTGAATTTTCTACTATAAGTTTTAACATTTCTTTTTCATCATTTGATTTTTCTGTTTTATCATGAAGTTTTATATAAGTTTTGTTAATAATATATATACAAAATGCTTTGCATTGAAGTATTTCAATTCCAAATTTTTGAATTAACTTTTTCATTTCAAATGTTTGGTAATTAAATGTTTCAAAGTCTTTATCATCAAAAACAGATGATGAAGAATATGTAAGAAATTCATCAGTATCAATATCTTTCCAATCAAGTGCAAATTTATTTTGTAATACAGAATTATTATCAATCTTTATTTCATGATATGCTTTAATACAAATTTCTTGATTTACATTATCAAAGTTAATAGTTTCAGTCTTTCCTGATTCTAGAATATATTTATCAATTTTTACATTTTTAAATATTATTACAAATAATATCTGTTCATTAGTTTTATTTGTAATATTAATGACATTATCTTTAATTTCATATTCATATTCATCTTTTAGACATGTTTCATAAAATGAATTAATATTTTTAATCGTATTATAAACTTTTTGAAATATTGAAGACGGGAAATTATTAATTGTTTCATATTGATTCATTAACTGAATAATTTGATATAAAATCTTTAAGTTAATGTTATTTTCTATTTCATTAATATTAAATTTTTCAGAAATTTCTTTATCTTCTATTCCAATAAATGTTTTTAATTGCTCTTTTTCTATTTCATTAAATGAAATTAACTTTCCTTCTTCTGTTTCAAGAAATAGTTTTAATTGTTCTTTTTCAATCTCAAGGAAAATTTTGAAATTTTTATTATCCGAATTCTTTTTATAGAAATATAATAAATGTTTAATATAAGTTTCATTAAAATCATCTTTACAGAAACATACCTTGTTTTGAATATAAGCAAAGAATTGTGGAATATATTTTATTATCATTGGCGAATTTATTAACCAACAATCGATTAATGAAAGTTTTGCATTAATACGTTGTTTAGATGTTGAACAATTTTCAATGTAAATCCATAATAATATCAAAAATACTAATGGTGTATCATTAATCCAAATATCATTTTTATCAATTTTCCCTTTAGAACCATCAGAGAATGTTATCACATAATTATTCTCATCAGAATCAATATTTTTTCCTGGTGGAATATATATTAAATCTCCTCTATAAAGAAGATTATGATATTTATAATCACCTGCCATTTTAATTAATTCATCTCCGATATCATCTAAGAAATGAACATTTATAAGTTTTTTAAGTGCAAGATAAATTATTTGTACATTTTTACTTTGTAATAACCCATATGAAAGATTCTCGAAAAATCCTGAATTAAGATCATATGGGAAAACTTCATTTCCGATTAACTTATTATCAGATCCTATAAGTGAAACAATCGCAGATTGTAAAAATGAAAATTTGATATTAAAAGATTCTTCTTTATCATGTAATATATGTAATGCAATTAAAACGCTTATCAATTGATTGGTCATATCTTTTTCAAGATTAATTTGCATGTTAAGAAATGATTCTTTTGTTAATATAAAATCTTTTGTTTCATCAAGTTGAAAAGAATCAACGTTTTCGCATAAAAGTGTATTATGTGTTTCTCTTTCATCTTGTGTTATTTGATTAACATTTAATTCTTGATTATCATCGAAACGAATGTTGTTATTATATGAAATAAATGAATCGCCATAAATATTTGGAATATAATCATATATGACATCAGAAACTATAATGTTACTTTTATAAGTAATGAATTCTATTATTGTATCACTATCTGCATAAAAACTATTTCCATTAAAATTAATCTTTTTTTCTCCTATTTCAAATGTAATATTAATATTGTTTTTAATACCATTTATTATTTTTTGAGTTCCAAACATTTTCCCTGTTGGTATTTCTATATAAATATTATTTTTATTTCTAATCACAATATAACCATTAAAAGGTATTATAGAAATGTTTTTAATTTTCATTGTAATATATATATAATAATGATTCCAATCACCTTGTTGAATTTTACTTAAAATTTCGTTTTCTGAAAAAGAACCACTTGGTTGTTTAAATATTCTATTTTTTAATTTATTATTGTTAAAATAATCCATATAATAATTAGTAAAAGGTTTTGCTGTTTTTACTATTTCATCGATTGAAAAATCAACATTTTGTTCAGAAATATAACGAATTAATGTTTGAATATATAACTTAATTAAAAATATATTATTCGATTCCATACAAACACTTTTGAATTTGATGACATCTTCGAATTTTATTGATTCCTCTAAATTAAGTTCTACTTCTTGAATTGTTTCATAAATTTTTGGTTTATGAAAGCGATAAAGTTTACTATGTGGAGTAAATGGTGCTTTAAGATATTTATTACCAATGTATTCATTAAAACTTAAATATTTTCCTTCTTCATTTTGAAATGTAAGTATATCATTAAAATCAGATCCATCTGCAGCAATTATTGCAAAAATAAGGATAAGATAATGCTCAAAAAAATCAACAGGAATTGTTAATATAATTTCTTTGGTAAATTTTTTAATTAACAAATTAGAATTCTGATTTAATATATTTCTAAATCCATAAATAATTTGTGGAAATGTTGTAGTTATTGAATGCAATTTAATTATTTCGTCATTAATTTTAGATTTAACTGCATTTAAATAATCTTTACATTCATTTTCATCAAAGATTTGATATCTTAAAATATCAAAAAATAGTTTAACTGATGACCTGTGTATTATCCAATCACTATTTTTCAAAATTCCTTCAAGAATATTTCTTGAAATTTTAATGTTTAATATATTATTTGGAATGTTAAATAATATGAATTGCATGAAATATTCATTTTCACTCTCAAAATTATATGTTATGCTTAGAATTGTATTTGTCTCAAGTGCTAATCCTATATATGTATAAAAAATTGGATCATTTTTATCAATACATCTTTGCGCAAATTTCGTAATTATATTTATTGCCTTATTATGTAAGTTTTTACAAGTTGCAAGAATTGTAAATAAAGTCTCTAAACCTGGATATATGTTAGTTTCTGATTCCATTAAAAAATCTATAAAACTTTCTAATTTCTGAACATGTTCATCATTCATTGGTGTTGATGATAAAAAATAATCAAGTTTTTGATATGATATATTTGTTGAAATTCCATTCACTAATATTTCTTGATTATCTTTATTAATTATTTTATAAAGAGATTCAAATCTTTGGAAACCATCAAAAACATTTTGAATTTGTTTTGGTAATATTTTAATAAATAAATCAGGATCATTATATTGAATGAAATTTTCTATTTTTTTAAGATATTCATTTTGTTTATCACTATTTTTTGAGAAGTCATTTAAAGATGGTATAAATTTAATTAATATGATGATATTAGAATAAATTCGTCTTAATGTTTCTTTCTCATCAGTTCTTTTGAGTTGAAAAATATCAATACTATTTCTTAATACCCATGATTTAATTGTGTTTCCAATTCCATTTGCTTTGATTTCGGTAAAAAGATTTGTTTGATGTAAAACAACAGCTAATAAAACTTTATAAATAGAATTTAAAAAATTATTATTTAATAATTTGTTTTTAGGTTTATATTTATCATAATCATTTTTAAAGAATTCACAAATGTCATTATCATCAATTAATTCATATAAAGATTCTATTTCACTTGTTATTGATTCCAAATTTATTTTTTTATCATCAATTGGTTGAATTAACCATGAAAATTTTTTTTCACATTTATAAGTTCCTCCTCCACAAATTAATTTAGATATTGCACATATTTGAACCATTAAAAAGTAAAATTCAAAAAGATTATTTTCATTATATTTGATATATATTAATAGTTCTGATATTGTTAATGAATATTTCAACGTTTCGCTTGCAATATCACATGAGGAAAGTAAAGGTGGTGCAAGTGCTAAGAAATTTGTAAACAATTTGATTTTAATTATATCAATTTCAGTAATTTGATATTCAACAAAAGAAAAAATTTGTTGAAGAATTATATTTGAAATATTTTCATATAACATTTTAATATATTCAAGTATTGTTTTAATGCATTTTGATTCATTAAAATTCATTGGATCTTCTTTTATATCTTTTATTGAAGAATCAATTAAACTTTCTTGACATATAAGTAAAAAATCTAATAACCAGTAATTATCTTCTTCATTCGCAAACAATTTTTTGATAAATTTGTTATTAATTTTAATTTTAGATATAAATGTTGAATACCAAAGTTGTCTTAAAGACCATTCAATAAAATTAATATTATTTTCTTTATTATCTGAAATTAGTTTTTTAAATAAACCAAGAAAATCATCAATTTCTGTTTCATTATAAAACAAATCGACATTATTCACTATGACACCATAAATTATATTTCGAGTTTCTTCATCATCATTTTCACTTATTAACTTTTTTAAAAATGGTTTAATTATTTTTGTAGATTCTAAAATGTGTTCATCTAGATGATGACATGTTAAATTTATATCAAGTATTAGTAAAAGTGCTTTAAATAATTCTGATTTGGGTTTATTTACTTTAATAAAATGAACAAAAGTTTTTAATTGGTTAGGTGACATAATTAATTTTTCAGGTATTACATGAGAAAAAGCTAATGATTTCATTTTAGTAAATAAAACTTTTCCATAAGTTTCATAATCCACATTTTCATTTTCATTTCTTTCTTTAAAATAAGATTTGTTTATTAACATATTCGATGCACTTTTATAAATATAAGAAGAAATTATATTTTTATTATGAGATTCAGTTACAATAAAAATAACTTCATGTAATGAATTAATTGTTGCTTTTAGTATATTTTCTTCTAAATTTTCGAAAAAGTTAAAATTAGACATCCTTTTCCCATCTAATGAATAAGTGTTACATTCTCTCAACTTTATTACAATTATAGATAATCCATCAGTTACATAAATTTTTTTTCCTTCTTTAGGAAATAATTTTTCATTTTTAATATAAATATTTGAACATTTTTCATTGAAATATTTTATTGACTTATCTTCTTTATTGAATAATATATAAGATGAACCATTTGAACATGCATCAGTAATACCATTATATACATCTTCATTTATTTCATTTGGAAAAATATCGTTTTCTTCTATATCTGTTAAGCCAATTTGTAATAAATATGATTTAGTTTTTATATATAAATGTTGTGTAGAACAAAACATAAATGTATTATCATCAATGTCATAATCATGTAAATTATAAGTTTCGGAATAATCTAAAACTTTACCATAGTATATTGGATATAAAAACATAATCTTATCTTTGCTTAATACAAATAAATAAGAATTACTACTACAGATACATTGTACCGAAAAATCAACTTCAAATCTTGAAAGTGGCTGAGAAATATTTATTGAAGCAGGAATATCTTCATCCCAATATCTTAAGTTATCGAATATTTCAGAACATTCTTGGTCAGAATCAAATTGTATCTTTTTGTTTGGAAATATGAAATTACATAACTCATCATCAATTATGGTATTAATAACTTGAAAAAATTCGGTTTCTTTTTGTGCATCGTTATTTTTGATTTCATAATTTTGATGAATTTGTTCAATTAAAGATTTCATTTGTTGGATAAGCTTGTCATTGTTATGAAGCCAATACCTTCTTAAAAATGTTAAAATGTCTTTACTACAAAAAGTTGATTGAGGTACATCAGGGTTTTTGATTTTCAATGAAATTGTGGATGGATTTTGATAATGTTGAGATCTTACTCTTTGCCTGTGATTACTGCGTTTAGATGCATTTTTTTGACAATCGTTCATGTTTCTGCTAACAAGGTATTTTTCAATGTATTTCTTATCTTCACGAAATTTTTCCTGATTTGCAAGACGAATTGACCCACGAATCATGCCGCGAGTTGATTCGCAGAACTGAGGCGCTGTGGTTGCAACAATAAGTAGACCTAAGGAACTTATTTCATACTGTTCAAAATCGAAAGTATTTTGATGGAATTTTATTTCTTGGTATTTATTGTGAATGAATTTTTCGTGAGTTTTTGCTCTTAATTTGTCCTGAAAAATTATCGATAATGAAAAATTTTCATCCAGTTTGAAACTCATTGTGAAATGAAGACACGTTGAAAAAATTGAATACAGTAAACTTGCGAAAAAATTGTTTGAATGTAACTTGTCAAAAATTGGATCCAAAATAATCGTTGAAATGAAGTAATGTTTCAGTTTTATGGAATAATTTCATTTTTATTAAATTTGAAACAAGTATTTATATAAATAACAAAACATTTAAATAAATTTATTGGCAAAATTTAAAAAATTAATTTCTAATTTATTAGACAACACACCTCATTACATTATTATCATTTTTAATAATTCAAATTTCATTAGATGAAATAACATTAATTATATTTTTGAATCAATAATGTGAGTATGAAATGATCTTTATAATATATTTTGTGATCAAAATCATCATTTTTCTGGCAGCATTATGTTTTACACTCCTATGACTCAATTAATTTACTTGAAATCCTACGTTAAGGATCATTAAGTATCGAAAATTATATCAAAAAAAATAAAATACTTTTTTTCATCTATTCAAATAGATGGGTGTGAAGCTTGATCGTTACTTTAGTAGAGCCTCAATTCATCGTTAGCAATTAAACGTTTAAAAATTATATCTAAATTTCAATATGCAACTAAGGCAGTGATCAATAGTTAAACACCTCATACAACATTGACTTTTTCACAAAAAGTAATTCCCTCATTTTAAACGTTCAGGAGAAAATGATCATTCAGAGAGTATTAATCGGTATTCATTCAATCTTACAAAGTTTATTTGGCTATTCAATAACGGTCAAATCTTAAACAAATCTCCTATTAAAATGGCTCAGTCTTGGGCCAAAACAATATCAGACGACTTAACAGACATTAAACTAGGTGCATCTAGTCTTGACGGTATTCCAGGGCTTATCAGTGCAACTTCAGATTTGAAATACGTTAATACAATTTTCATATTTATTTGTTTTATTATTTTACAATTTGTTAACTGTATAAAATCACCAACAGAAGTTATTTCAAACAGTGAAATGTATTCAGTAGAGAAAACCTCATCACATGACAAAGATTTTCGAATAAGAATTTTCATAAAACAACTTCAGAAAGAGCATCGTTATATTACTGTTACGTTTAATTTAATTCGTTATTCACCTTTAACCAAAGTTGAACACGTATACTTTTTTGATACAAATTATACCATTTTTTTTAATGACGAAACTGTTAGGACCAATCTGAATGAAGGGAGAGATGTTACATTTAAGTTTGATCCCACACAAACCGAGTCTACTGATGAAATTGTAATATTTTCAGGACAGATTAAAAACTTTGATTCCATTTTACTAAGCGTTCATTTAAGAGGGGACATTGATAACATTGGGCGTGTTCAATTTAAGTGGAAACATATTAATCCAAACTCTGAACAACATCTGAAACTTTTCAGTTTCATCATTTTTCTCTTAACTATATACATTTTGTTTTACTATTTATTAATGATTAGTTTTAACCCATGTACAATGAAACGCAAGCTTTCCATCTTGCTATGTCTCTTAGCATCCTTTGCATCGAATCCATATAAATCATATGACATTGAGAACACATCGATGAAACTCTTTGATTATGTAATACTTAGTTTGTTTATATCATTTTTTCGATTCTTTTTGCTCGATTCGTTTAACTTCTTTAAGAACAAATTCACTGAAACTATTTTTATTATCATATTTTTGTTTCATGCAGTTATAAACACTGCTGCATTAGATGAGCGCTCATTCGTTTTCCCTAATTCTCCATACATTACAAAGAATTTATTCCCTTCGGAAAAGATTATTATGTTTTTGGATGTGATTTATATTCCGATTCTGTTTAAATGCTCTTTTTTGTTCATAAAAAAACATCAAAGTACGCGCATACATATTTTTTGGTTCATAATTCTGATTGTGATAATCATTGCAACAGTGTTTGCTGATATTTGGTTTTTGTTATCGGGTTTTTGGCTTAAAAAAATTGTGCACCCATTCATTAGAAATTCGCCTCAAATAACTTGCGCAGTGTTTTTGATTTTGTCTTCAAGCTTTAGATTTACATCTGGTTCTTATCAGTTTTCAGATACTTCAGCACTTGTGAGTAGAAAGGAGCTGTCGGGGTTTGAATGTGATTGAAATTATATTATATTATTCTTTAAATAAATTATATGTTTTAGAATTCTTTAATTAAAAATATTTTTAAGTGGCAACGATAGAGTAAAATGAACGAAAAATAATCGAATTTATATTCAAAAATTGAATGGTTTGGATAAGGACGTTTAAAATTAACGTGTTTAGTAACGGATTTTTCTGAAAACAAAATGAAATCTGTAATAAAAAATGAGAAAAAGGATGAGGATGATATTGCTTTCGATTTTTCAAATATAGATGATGATTTAGAAGATGATTCACCAACACTTTGGGATGTATATACAAAAATTTGTTATTCTCAAACACCGCCAATTCCAACATTATCATTAATGAAACCGATTTTATCTGGTGATGAGACAAATGCAATTTTCCCACATCAACAAATTTCCAATCATTTGCCAATAATTTTGCAAATGTTAAATCGTGTAAAAATTATTTCTGTATTAAATTTAAGTAATAACTCTTTAACATCAAAATCTGTAGGCCCATTAGTTTCTTTTATTACAGAAGCTGATCAACTTTCTTCTTTAAATATTAATGATAATCCTTTAATTGGTCCAGAGGCTATGAATCAACTAATTCAAGGAATCAAAGAAAACAGTGTTCTTGAAGAACTAATGATTTCCAACACAGGATGTAATGCATCTGTTGGGAAATCAATTTCTGAGTTAATTATTGGATGCACTTCTCTTGCAAAATTAGACATTAGCCATTGTCAGCTTGGCCAATCAGGACTTGAAATTGCTCGGGCAATAGGTAGTTCACCAAAACTTCGGCGAATCAATCTTTCTAATAATGAGCTTCATATTGGCTCAAAAAAGTTTGGAGTTCTTCTTGGAACTAATGTTGCTAAGTGTACAACTCTTTCCAGGATTGATCTTTCGGGTAACTTTTTATCTACTGATCAAGTGATTTCAATGTTTCGAGGATTTTCGAATTCAACTTCATTAACACGATTAGACTTTAGTAGAAATAACATATGTGAACCTGCTGGGAAATCAATTGCAACATTTATCACAAAATCAAAAAGTATTAAACATTTAAGATTAGATCAAAATCCAATCCTCAATGTGACATTAAATAAAATGAAAGGACAAAAGAAGTTACAAGAAGAACAACAAAAACCAGGCGGAAATAAAAAAGATAAAAAACCTAAGACATATTCACCTGGCTGTTACTTAATCTTAAATAGTTTAGCAAAAAATCAATCACTGGTAGACATTAGTCTTATTGGCGTTATCGCTCCAACTTTAGAATGGAAAGGCAAATTAGCAAATTTGGCAAATATAAATCCAAATGTACATGTGATTTACCAAGAAAGTGAAACAGAAACATTTAATTTTTCAAATCCTAAAACAGCACTTGCATCAACTATTGCTCAGATTGATAAACCTTCATCTTCAAGAAAGCCTGTTCGTTCAGTAACACCCAAGAAATAGTTTATATAAAAAAAATGTTTTCTTTTAAGAGAGAATTTATTTTTTAATAAAATAGACAGCATAATAAATTTGATCAAAAAAGTTTTGTGAATGGCAGATATGGAATTGAAAGAAGAACGATTTAAATGTTCAGAAAATTGATTATCGGTCATAAAAAAACATTTCAAAATTCTGTGATTGGTTGACAA
Organism: Histomonas meleagridis; assembly: GCF_020186115.1. Taxonomy (NCBI): domain Eukaryota; phylum Parabasalia; order Tritrichomonadida; family Dientamoebidae; genus Histomonas; species Histomonas meleagridis. The sequence goes on from NW_027150820.1 coordinate 819,979, forward strand.
ACTGTGTTCAAACACCATAAGCGGATGAAGAAAATTCACTTGGTTTGGCTGAAATAAAAAGCCACTTTTATTTCTATCAAAATTGAATAAAATTGACATATTAATATGAGTTGGTTGTATGTTTTCTTTCTAACATCCCAGTAAACGTGATCAAGGCACCTTCCGCCCTAACAAGAAGATTAGCCCAGAACACCGTGGTTATAAATTAGCCCAAATTTCTAAAGCTACACTCGGAACTTGTGATTTACGTAATGCCGTCAAGCTCCCTGCTGGTGAAAACCTCAACGACTGGCTTGCAGTTAGCGTTGTTGATTTTTATAACCAGCTTTCATGCTTATTTGCACCAGTGGCCGAACATTGCACAAAGAAATCTTGCCCAGAAATGACTGCAGGACCAGCTTACAAGTACTACTGGCAAGATAATGTCAAGTATAAGAAGCCAGCAATGCTTCCAGCAAATGAGTATATAACAAATGTTATGTTATGGACAGAAGGTTTCATCAACAATGAAAAGTACTTCCCAAGTGATCCAAGCGTTCCGTTTCCAAATGATTTCATCAAGATTGTCCAAAACATATTCAAGAGATTATTCCGTATTTATGCCCATATTTACCACCATCATCTTGAAGATATTCGTGCAATTGGTGCTGAAGCTCACCTTAACACATCATTCCGCCATTTCATTTTCTTTTCACAAGAATTTAAGCTCATTCCTGAAGAACAGCTTGCACCATTAAAGGAAATCATTGATCAACTCTAAACTGGCTTGGTACAAATTGATTTTTTCTTTTTTAATTTGATTTTTTTGGGATTCGCAAGGAAGAAACGATAAGAAATTGAATTCAACCAGATTTTGTCTTGAGCAGCTTTTTTACTGGTTTATTTCATACAGCTTTGCTTTTTGAATAGATTATTTAAATCAAAACGGTTTTGTTAAGTTTATACAAAAGTGATAACGGATCCATTTGTACAAATGCAAATGATTAAACCAGGGATTTTATTTATACCTCGAGACGGGTATGAATTGAACGAATAATTGGGCCGTTTCCATTGATCTTTGTGATTTCATCATGAGCCTTCAAAAGAAGATTGCAATCATATGTGCACTTTGGCTTTCCATCAACCATTTCACGTTCAGCGAAACCACGGTAAACAAATTTCATAAGTGTATCACGTTCATCATCTGTTAATGCCTTGATTGCAGCAGCAAGTTTAGCTGATTCAATTGAGCAAAGGATAGAGCAGACAGCCTTAGCAGCAGCATCCTTTGCTTCTGTCATCTTGCGAGCTTGGACATCTTTACTATCACTTTTTTCGACAACATGCTTTGGACGAACTGGTAATTCTTGTAAAACTGTTTTGAGGGCATTTCCTGGGTTTGAACGAACTTCTCCTTTTGCTTTCTCAGCACGTTCATTTATTGTATCTACGTAAGACATTTCCAGCCAAGTGACAAACCATCAAATTTTCAGAGCAACCGATAATCACTTTTTCTTAAATTATATTTTTGTCATTTTTTTTTAATAAATTTAACAATGTCAATAATCATTCGCTTCTTAAATAAATCAATTTGATTATTACTAAATTTAGTAATTTATTATACATAAGCAAATATCTGAATGACTAAAATGTATCACAATGTAAAAGAAATCGAAAATCAAGAAAGCATTTACACGAAATTTATATGTAATTTGAGTCGGAATCAGAATCAGAGTTGTCCCTTCTGCTAGTAGTCGGCTTTTTGCCTCCCCTTGCAATACTGGATGCGCGAGACCTGTTTCTTGTTTCCATCTGTGCTTCATTTGGATTTTCTGGATCATAATCATCATCTCTAATGGCAGCACCAGAGAACGAATCCATCGAATCTGACTGTCTTTGGTGTTGTGCATAAGTTGGTGATCTTGATCGAGAATGATTTTTCTTTTTAGCTGGACCTTTTCCTTTGGTTGGTGCAGCAGCACGAACAACTCTTCCTGGTTTTCTGCAACATGAGTCATATAAATAGCAAATAATAAAAAGAACAACAAATGTTATACCGATTAAATATCCGGGTTTGAATATACCATATTTAAGTTCTGGTGTTGCAGTGGGTTGAGGAGTAGATGGTGTATCTGTTGAATTGATAACATCAACTAATCTGACAATTTTAAGAACTGTTGGTACATATTCAGCAACGTAAGAATCCACGGTAGTTGGGTTTCCGCTGGGATCTAATGATACTGTTTGAGTTTTGCTTATTTCAAAATTAATTGTATTTGTATAATCAACTTTAATTGTTCCTGCCATAGCAGTAATATTTGCAATGGTAAAATTAACAGTAGCAGTAGATTCTTCACTTGCTTGCACAAAAGGAATAGATATAAGCAAGAAAAACATTGCTGTAATTGAAGGTTTTTGAACCATTTATGATCGGCATTTTTCGAATTTTTCAATAAAATTTATTTCCTTTGAAAAACCGAAGTTTTGGTAACTTTTTGAAAATGATTATTTGTATTCTCTACCGGATGCGACCGTTAAAATAGGCATTAATAAAAAAATTCCATTTTGTGAACATTTCGTTTATTGGATCTGTAAAGATGATATAGAATGAAATTATTAAAGACACAGTGAACACATTTAAGATTTTTCTCGGTTTCCTCTAAAAATTTATGAAAAAAATTCTCATTGAATTCGAAAAAAAATTTATAGTCCTAAAAATATAATATTTTTATTAAGTCATATCTTTAGTTTCAAAAGATTTATTCATTTGTGTATATTTTGATTTCAAATGCATTAGTATTATTCAGCAAAACGTCAATTATAAAATTACATAAAAGTTATATGTTTATTAATATTTATAAAGAATATTTTTAAATTTGTAAATTAATAAATCTCCGTTCTAATCTAAAACACTATGTAATCTTCCGGTATAATGTAATCGCTTGGTTTATCACTTCTCCAAAGCTTCGGCGCTGTAACAATTTTCTTTTTGAATGCGTTAAGTAATGCGGCCCACCACGAGAAGGTACTGTTTGCGATGATGTTGTGCTTGCAATTTCTCATTAACTCGAAGTCAAATATAGGATTCGATGTATTTGTTCCTTCGATTAATGTATAGTTTCCCTCAATTTTGATGTTCTTTCTAAAGAAATCGAGGTCATCAGAAAATATAAAGAAATGAGGATTTTCAACATGTTGTTTCATGTAGTTGATGGAATCAATGTAATATTGGAGAGGAACAAAGCCAAGAGATCCATGGTCTGTACGTCTAATATGAACAGATACGGAATTTGTTGATTTAATCATTTTGAGATATTTTTTATGAAGAGATGGAAGTTCAACTTTAAGGGTGAACTCTTTCATGAGATCTTTTTTGTACTTGGAAAAATTGTAATATCTAAGATCTTCGAAATAACCTGAAAAATACTGATTAACAGGTGTCTTAAAATCCGAAAGTTTATGGTTATAAATTTCGTCCTCTTGGAGAATTTCAGTGTATGTTATCTGTTCCATGGTTGCAGGTTTTAATGATAAGTTAAAAAAACGTATATTACATTTTCTAAAAGAATATTCACCTTTATATGTATTACTTAAGTTAAGACAATCATTATCATGACACTCTTTAAAATAATGAAGATCAATGAAAACTGGATATCCAGTTTCCTCTCTTAAAGTATATGCAAAAGCATACTGAAATAATTGGTTCCCTAAGCCAGAACGAATACATACAATTTTGTAAATATTTGTTTGAATTGGGACTGTTCCATTATTTTGAAATACTTCAATCTTATAAGAAGCACTTCCTTTGTGAATTCTGTTTGGTATAATTATTGAATATATTTGTATAAATATTATAAATGTAATGAAAAAACTGATGAAATTTGATTTTTTAAACCTCATCAGTTTCTCAGTCAACTCAACCACGAAAAGATAAACAATTGAAATTTGTTAGTGACGATCAAATAATGTTCGTTTTTTTATATTCACATCGTTTTTTATATTCACTAAGGAAACAAAAATACTTGAAACAAAATTCCAAAATATTTTGGAACAATACTTCTTATCAATAAATCTACAAAAGGTCATTTGAATAAAATTTATTTTTATAAAAATGTATACATTGATATATCAAGCCGAAAACTTGTTAAATAAAAATATATATTTTATAAAATATATTTTATAAAGCGAATCATTGATAATGACAAATGTATTTGAAAGTAAGTAACAAAACAATATTTTGTTTAAGAATGTATGTATTATGAATTAAAAGAAATCAATGAAAATTTGCCCCCAAATTAACAAGAGTAAAAATTGACGATTCAATATTTTAACCAAAAAACTTTTTGTTTGACCAAAAACCAGTTATGATTTTGTTTTGAGTGTCAAAAAAACAAAAATTGTATAGACGTTTCAATCGGGAAACATTTATTTTGCAAGATGCAAGAAAAAAGAAACTCAGTATTAGTAGATTTTGCTATGTCTTTATTAATGATTGAACAGAATTTATATCCATCGGAAATAATTCAAGAACTTGAGGAGTCCTTTCGCATCCTTGTATCTGATCCTAGTCGTAGAAACGAATGTAGTGCACGAATAAATAAATATGTAGATGGTGACGATATTATTGCAAGAATGATAGATATTGTGAATTGCGTTAATGAAGAGCCACCTATGGCCCCAGAGCAAGAAGAGTATGGGTTTGAACGAAGAAAAAAAACGAGAGGTTGGACTATTGTCGAAGACAACAGATTAATAATGGCAGTAAATGAATATAGTATTGTAAATCTTGCAGCTATTGCAGCTTTTGTTGGATCTGGAAGAAGTAGATCACAATGTTCCCAAAGATGGATTAGAGTTTTAGATCCGAAACTATCAAAAATGCCTTGGAAAAGTGAAGAAGATGAAATGTTATTATCTTTATGTAAATCACTTGGCACTAAATCATGGATGAAAATAGCAACTCAAATGGGGAATAGAAGTGATGTTCAGTGTAGGTATCGATATACACAGTTAACTCGTGACTTTAAAAACAAATCAAAATTAATAAGAAAACCAGATTCTTTTTCAGAGATTGTGAGAAGTAATAGTAATTCAAATATAGCTATGAGTTTGCCGGAAAAAAGTCCTAAATGTTTAATTAATGAGATGCCAAATCATTTGGATTTTTCAGAAGTAGATTTCTCAAGTGCTTATTCTGATATCCCAATTGATGATGGAATTAGTGGTATTAAAATGGATTTTAATATACCGGATCAAATGTGGATGATGTAAATAATAAAACTTACTTTTTTATATTGGAATTGGTTTTATTTGAAAATTCCAATAAAAAAAGAACGGATACTATTCTTTAATTATAAAACTAACTTTACAGAGAATAATTTAATAGATTTATTTCTTCGAAAAAAATGTTTTAAATGATTTGACACTAAAGAGATTAATATATTAATACCAAATAATACACCTAGAAAAACAAAAGTAAATATTTAAAATTTATACTTTTATTGTTCTTCAAAATTTTTTAAAATGAATAATCTAAAGCAACAAAATAAAAAATTGATATCAATAAAAATATTTTTAAAAAAATTAAAAGATAAAATATTTTGAAATCTCGGATAATATACATAAATTTTACTCAAAGCAAACAAATATTTCTTGCATTGATATCAATTTCTTTAAGTTTGAGAAGTAACGTAATTATATATGTGTGATCGTTTATGGATGCAACCATAAGAGCTGTTCGAAATATTTCTAATTATTTCCAAATATTATTTTTTTATCCATAGGTATTCCGAAAAATTTCAAATAAAACAATAATATATTTTTTGCATTAATTCCTTCATGTTAGATATTTGATACCTATCGTGTATGTGAATCAAAGAAAAATACTCTTTTCCTCAATCCCACCGTTATTTCATTTACCTACTTTACAAGATCCATGTTATATTCATACATGCTCATTAGCTTTTAAATTTATTTCAATATTAATTCCCCGAACACAAAATCAACCACACCTTTATATACAAAACACCCTTATATCATTCAGAAATCAGTAAGTACCTCATAAGGTTAACTTGCTTTACTATTAGAAATTAAATTTATCTATTATCTTCAAAAATATAACATTTGATATCAATTTAGGCGTTTAAACACCCCGAGAGCTCGTTTGAAGACGTTAAATGATCTCACCTATATAAACCTAACAATTCCGAAAATTCAAAGAATGTGTTCAACATTAAAATATTAATATCTTCTTATAAATTCGTATTTTATATTCAAAAATTCATTTCTAGCATAAAAAAGTTATCTGAAATATATTTTCAAACTTAAAAAAAATTATATAATAGAGAAAACAAACTGACATCCACAGTTCACAAAAGCTACAATATTGATTTTGTTAATATGAAATCGTTTTGTTAAATATTGATATAAAATAAACAAATTATAATAAAGAATATTTTTTTCAACTTTGGAAAGAAATATCGAAAAAAATATATGAATAATCAAACACCTGCTTGTGATTTCAAATACATAAATTTCACGAACTTTGAGATATTATTTCATTAAGAAATCGAAGAATTTATTGTGGTAGTTTATTTAATCATATACAAATCAAATTTCTAACATTAAATAATGAGATGCACAAATATCGAGAAATACACTGACAAAAATCATTCACACCAAAAATTCCTCTTTAGGTACAATGAAATTCATCAGAATCTCTGAAAAAAATCATAAGCTGAAGCGTTTCTCCAAAAGGCATTTTTTGGAAATTTTTTCACATCACATTTATAACGGTTTATATTCATGGGGTTGGGATCATCAAAAGGGGAAAATCTTTTAGAACCTAATTATTTTGAGTGGAACCTTCTCCCAAGTAACAACAAATATTCATGTTCACCTGTTTTTACACAAGAAAATGAGAAATTTAATGCTTTTTTTAATTACAGTTTATCAACATTATTTATTTACTGTTGTTCAGCCTCCCAATGGCAATTTGATGAGACGTTTTCGTTTTCTATTGATGTTATATCAATGGAGCAATTAATTTCAACCAGAGCAAATTTTACAAAATCTCAACCATTTTGTGCTATACATCTCCATGAATTCGATGATAAATTTTTTATTGGTATACACCTTTGTCCCAATTATCCATATACACGAAAAGACAGATATTTAGGTTTACTAAATTCTGGATCAACTTGTTATATGGCCACTATAATTCAAATTTTATTTCACACAGGATCCTTTCGTCAACTGATTTATAGTTATATTGATCCACCTCCAGCACCTGCAGCATTCCAACAATTATTTTTAGATTTACAATTATCATCACGTGCCCCAACTCTTGACACATTTATTCGTGCTCTTGGATCCTTTAATGATTTAGCTAATGTTCAAAATGATGCCAATGAATTTTTAATTGGAATACTTGAACGTCTCGAAAATGATTTAGGGCAAACATTTACGACTTCCATAAATCATATTTTTGGAGGTCTTACAAAACATATCATTACTAATGACACTCTTTGTTATAAATATGAAAAAACAGAATCATTTTATACCTTTCCAATACCAATCTCAGGTCTTAAAAATCTTTATGAAGCATTAGAACTTCTTACATCTACAGAGAAAATTGATTCATATGACACAGGCACAGACTTAGGAACGATCGAAGCGCATCAAACGTTCACTTTTTCAAAGCTCCCTTCAATTTTTGCGTTTCACTTGTGTCGTTTTCAATATGTTTCAGAGAAAAATGCGGTTGTTGAACTTCGTGATCATTTTGATTGTCCGTTTACGATAGACCTAAAGAATTATACTGAAGAAACTGATGTAGAAACAGAATATGAACTATATGCGATCTCAGCGCATAGTGGAAATCCAATATTTGGACATTATACATCTTTCATTCGTATCAATTTAGGTGAACAATGGGTATATTTTAATGATGGTAGTACACGAATAGTTGATTTACCAACCATATATCGATTATTTGGTACCGATACAACAGAGCAGCCATCTTTTTTTAAGTCTTTTATCTTTACCTCAGCTGTTGCATATATGGTATTTTATGTCCGTAAAGATTGCCAACATTTAGTTATCTCCAATGAATTCATACCATTACATTTAGTACCACATCGGTCCAATTTATATTTCTCGCGGTTTATCATTGGCGAAGAGATCATAGGGAAGCCAATGAATCAAAATCTCGAATCATATAAATGGAGTAATCCCGATGATACATTTCTAACATTAGTGCAACGAATTCGTCCTAATTATGACGTCACTAATGTAAATGTATGGGCACAATTACCAGGCAAATCACAATTCATCGGGCCATTAACATTAACTACGAAAGCTTCAACATTTGTAATCAAAGGACATTCGACTGATTTCTATTACTTTAAATCTGATGAATTTAACTCGAATCCATTTTTCTTAGTTACAGAGAAATCGCCTTATCAAGTGATAACATATGGGAATCAAATTCCACAATATTTCAAGCCTGAATTTGAGCCACGTTATCAACATCGACCATTTCGTAATGACATTACACAACCAGGTTCAATTCTTTATGAGACATCATTCCAAAATATTATACTAAAGTTTAATGGTCCAATTCCAATATGTTTAAACATGTCATTAAATAATACATATTATGATGTCCAAAAGCGGATATCAATCGAGATAAATATTCAGCCAAGGAAAATATTATTATTAAATAACTCACAGCCAATGTTACCCTTAAATTATCCATTTGTTTCATGTTTCCCTTTAGGTAATTTGTCGTTCCAATTGCTCAAAAATAACGTGACTGTTTGTTCTTTATCTTTATATTCGCCACATTTCTTAAAACTTGTTACGTGTCAATTCTATCAAAAACTAGTCGAACCTTTTTGGGTACCGAAAAATTATATATGTAAAGATATAATCGGATTAATACCAAAACTATTTCCGAACTTAGGATTAAGTGATAAATTAAATTACCAATTCTCAATAGGAAAATTCTCCAAAATCGAAAAGTTCTTTAATTATAAAGATAAACTTCCAAAAGAAAACTTTCGTGTAGACTTAATTAGATATGAAATACCATTCACTAGAGAAAGAATTAAGAAAATGTTAATGAAAGGGGAGCCAATGAACATCGAAGTGAGAGTTACGACGTCATTACATTGCGTAACATTCACAAGCGTGTCGCGTTTGTTACCAATAAGGAAACAAACTACGTGCGATGACGTCTTCAGGAAAATGAAGCGAATTAATGACTCTCCACAAAATGACCAAAAGAGTTCTGTGATTATTTTCATCAACGAAAAGCCGAAGATTAAGGAAATCGTTGAGGAGAATGAGCTGCTGTACCCGGTCATGCTGAGGATGACCGCGAAAATGACGAGGCAGAACCAGAGGTTTTGCATCGCAATTGTGGAGGAGGACTCGATAGTGGTAACAAGAGAGCCAACTTTGATATCGAGGTCACTAAGTGGTATGCTGAATAACAGGCCCAAAAATCAGGGAATATCTTATTTGTAAATTTTTGTTTGGTTATAATTAATTATATTTTTAATGTAACAAATGTTTAATATGCCTTTTTCACCTCATTTTGTCTGAACTGGTTGACTCCGATTGTTAATCCAGTTATAAAAGTGACAAAAAATACAGAAGAAAAAAACACACCTACGGGGACTCGAACCCAGAGTCTCCTCCTTAGAAGGGAGGCGCATTATCCATTATGCTATAGGTGTTACCTATAAGCAATATTTAAGATAGAATTTTTAATATTATGTTTGTATCTGCAAAATCTAAAAACGATAATTGACTGAGAAGAATGATCATCGTCAAAAGAAAAAAAAATTTAATTCATCAAATATTCACGAAAATTGTTTTTCGTATTTATTTACAAAGCATCATTAGAAAAAGTTAAATCTAAGTTAAAACTTGGATGCGGTTATGTGCTCTTTCTTTTGTGTAGTTTACTGTTCCACCGGATTGAATTTTGATAGAATGTCAATAATCATTCAAATACACAATTTTTGACAGGATGTGAATTGGCTCATAAAATATTCAATATTTGATACAATTTGCACTTCTAAAATCAAAAAGCGTCCAGATATGAGCTCGTTGGATTCGCAACTCTTTCAGAAGCCTTATGGTTTCCCTTCTCCCAGTTATCTATCACTGCAACGTGTAGCCGAAAGTTTTCCTGATAAGACTCGAAAAACCTCTCCATACGATATTGATGAAAACCAATTCTATGACATGTTTGGACAGCCATCCAAGGAAGAAATACCAGAGGTAGTTAAGCCTTCTTCATTAGGAGAAAATCCAATCTCTGTTCCAACAAAATCTTCGGATTGTATTTACAATCCTCATATTATCAACAAAAGGAAAGTTGATAGAAATATCCGTCAAAAAAGCACTGCACGGAGGTTCATGTCACCTGAATATAAAACAAGGAAGACAATAAAATATCAAAAATCAAGACACCCAATTCAACCAAGCCCAACCTTTTATATTAGCACAGATTGATAACTCTTTGTTTCTTGTTAAAAATAATTCTTTTATTCATTTTTAGATTTTTCTTGAAAAAGAACGTTAACGTCATAACCGTTAACTTCAAGCGAATGTAAAAAACAATCTCTGAGATTCGCTCTTTCGTTACTCTGATGAATCTGTACTGCTACTTGGGAGACCTTCTTCACTTCGTTTATAAGAACGTCTGAAAGTACATCAACTGCTTGCTCAGTTGCTGATTTATATCCGTATTTAATAAGTTCTCTTCCAAGAAAACGCTTAAAAACTGATCTACAAAAAGGCATCGGAGATCCAGATGGAAGTTCAGCTTTACAACTAGAATATGGCATTGGATATGCATTTCCATGAGAATCACAAAAAAGTAATTCTGCTATAGAAAATGGTTCAAATGCATTTTCTATGGGCATTCCACATCTAGATTGTAATATTTGTGGTGTGAGTACAAATGCTGATCTTTGATGAAGTGGAAGTGCCATCTGTGAAACAAGAGCATCTGATCTTGAAATAGTCCAATCATCAATCTTCCCTAAAATAGGTGGTTGTGTGCATGATAAAATAAAATCTTTTGACGCTTCAAGCATCATCGCTATTCCTTCACAAACTTCGTGTGACACCGAAAATTGAGGGAAATTAAATTCGCCAGCGGGTTTAAGTGCTGCTGAAATTTCTTCATTATTTCCAAATTCAAAATGTCGAAGTGAATTCTCAATCATGAATTTAAGACACATATATTTGCGATCAAGGCTTTCAAGAATTTTTGAAACTTCAATATAACATTGTCGAAGATCTTCAAGTTCGGAAAATAGCCAAGAGGAACCATCTGTAACATTTGCATTACACATTTTACAAAGAGATTCTGGCGAAAAAATACAACCATGAAGATTCCAATTTCCATCTTCTGTTTCTTCCCAACCTTCAACTTCTCCTAAAATTTGTTTAAGGTTTTCTTTGTCAACTTGTGCACATGCCCTTCCATTTACAGATGTTGGTTGGATTCCTTGTGAAATACAATGAGCTGCCCAAAATGTTTGAAGAGTTGGAGAAAGACAATCATCTGGGAAATCATTTGAACTTGTTGGGACTTCAAGTTCTGTTGCATGTAAGTGCATTGCGATATCACATGGAAGAGAATCAACATTCTCCCAGAAAACATCATAAGAATTTGTAGAAATAATTTTATCAAATACGTCTCCGCATGGAACAAGGTTGAAGAGATCTTCGATTACTGTTTCCTTTACTCCGATTTTTTTTGAAATTTCCTCGAAGTCAGGCTCCTCTTCCATACTCAATTCACAATGTTTGTTTGAAATTAACGTTCAATACTTTACATATCAAAATGATTTCAGATCACATTTCGTTTGTTCGTTGACATGTGATTTGAAAACACATATGTTCGAGGACCTCCGAAATTTTGAGTTCCCACAATTAAACACAGGGACCTTTGCTGATTTTGGAGGAAGCTTTCCAATGAGCAAATCTGTTGTAAATAGAATTAATGAGTATTCTACAGATTTATTTGCATTATATCCAATTGAGTCATCTGGTAACTCTAAGATTGAAATTGAAATAGAAGACTTCAAGACAGACCTCCTTTCCTTGTTTCATACAAATAAGGAAGAATATACTGTTTTTTTCTCTTCAAATACTTCAGCTGCAATTAGATTTCTTGGATTTGCTTTTCCTTGGGATCAAGGAAGCAGATTTATTTATCACATTGATGCACATAATTCTATTTTAGGAATTCGTAAAATTACAGCAAAACGAAATGGAGAAGTTAATGCTGTTGGATCTTTTCCAAAATCAACAGGCAACAATCATTCTTTGTTTGCCTTTTCTCCACAAAGCAATTTCAATGGGAAAAAGTATCCACTTGATTGGATTGAACAATTTCAAAATCTAAATCCAGGAAAATCACATGTTTTAATAGATTGTGCAGCATATTCTCCAACATGTGACCTTGATCTTTCTAAGCACAAACCAGAATTTATTGTCATATCACTTCTTAAAATGTTTGGCTCTAATGGCGGCGCATTAATCGTCAAAAATACTGCTCTTGATCTAATCAAAGAAGTTCCTTCCATACCTTATGATCCAATGTCTATTGTTGGTGCATATGCTGGATTAAGAGTTAGAAAGTCATTTGAAAATGCTCTTGGTACTGAAACAATATCACAACATGTCTACAATCTTGCGTCTACTTTGTTTACGAAGCTCAAATCAATGAAGCACTACAACGGGGCACCCCTTGTACGGTTATATCCAGATGAATTCAAAGGAATTGAAGAACAAGGAGGAACGATTGCGTTCAATTTATTTGACAGCAAAAACAACCCAATTTCACACGACTCAATTTTTACGGTTGCAACCGCCGACTCAATTTTTCTGAGGTTTGGGGTGCACTGTAATCCAGGGGCAACCTATACGAATTTGGGGTGGGCCCCGAACAAGATTGAGCTTGCCACCAGAAAACATGAAGCTGCTTGCTCACTAACAGCCTCAATAATTGATAATATACATGTCGGTACTATCCGTGTCTCTTTTGGTTACATTTCCAATATGAGAGATGTTGATAAAATTGCATCTTTTTTCGAATCACATTTTATCGAAAAAGAACCCAAAGAAATGCCTATCCCCAGCTCATTTGAACTTGATAAAGTCTTCATTCATCCAATTAAAGGTTGCCAAGGTGTGGAAATCACATCTGATACTTATCGGTTTGTCAGAACAGGTCTTATCTACGACGAAAACTGGGGTATAGCTGATGAGCTTTCTACTTTTTTGGATCGGAATCGTTGTCCACTTCTCGCTACTTTGCGGATAGAAATCAATGACAACTTAATGACCATCACATCTCTTGATGGCCGAAGCCTTACAATATCTCTACACGATCGTCCCAAGGGCACGAAATTCACGTCTTCCACTGTTTGCCATGAAAAGATCAATGGCGCAATTTATGACCAACATGTCAACCAATGGTTTACTGATGTCTTAGGGCAGAAGGCTGTCCTTGTCCGCCTTGATGCCACCGAAATGAAGCCATTCCGCTGTTTTTTCACGTCATCTCTCGAATCAGTCGGATGCACAAATGTTGAACAATTGCGTCCACACTTCATATTCAAGAGCAATGAGCCATTCGAAGAGGACGTATGGGCACAACACGTGCAGACCGCAACGCTTGGCGACGATTTGCGATTTGATGTGTCCGGGAAATTGCTTCTGCGCACTGAGGCAATGATCGACTGCGAAACGGGAAAGGAAACATCGCCGCTGCTGCACTCGATATGTCTGCTGCACGGCGGATGCGCTAAGCCAACGTTCGGCATAGAGTTAGTCGCACAGTTTGTGCCTTCGAGAAAGAATCCGAAGGAACTGAAGCTGAACTCTGTGCTGAAGTAAAGTGTAAAATTGTAATAAATGAAATCTGTAAAAATTTGATTTAAATGATTAGACACACCAATCACAAAATATAGAAGGCGCTGCTAAGCATTTGTTTTTGAGAAAAATTTCTTTAATTCAGAAACATCATGAAACAGATCTCTTATGATTGTTTGGATTTAAATTTAGGAAAAAATAAAATTACATTTATTTTGAGATTATCATCATATTCATCTTGGTTTTATTTTTCTGGTTTTGTATTAAACAGTATCTCGCAAAGGTGGATGCAAATCAAAAAATTTAAGCTTTTTATTAATTTCATACTCATATTGGTAATTTAGAATATATATATATATTAAACTATAGTATAACCATAATTCAGTGTTTATTGTTAACACAACAACAAATATATAATAAGGTTGTTTCGAACCAGAATATAAAATCATATATATATATATATAAGAACTTTGATATGCAAAAAATTATTTATATGAAATTTTATCACTAACATATGGATTCATCAATGATTATAACCATTGGTCATTTTCTTTAATGATAAAGTCATTAAATTGCTTATCTACAACTTCGGTTTTATTACCGTCTGTATCACCTTTTGATGTTGACTTGTCTGTATCACTTAAAATTTGCTTTTGATTTCTTTTTATTAAAAATATAACAATTGCAATTATAACAAAAATTATTATTACTGCGCCGCATATAATACCAATTTTGCACTTTTTGGTAAGCCGTTGTTTTGCTGCAAATCTTTTTGGATTATGGTATAATAATTGGAATAAAATACATAAAATGATGAATAATGATAAATAATATATTCGTATGTAACAAATTTGGAATTGATATAATAATATGTTGAACGAGAGAAAGCAATTGTAATCGTATTAGTGAAAAATGATACGGAAATTACTGTCTGAGTGATGGAGTGCGTCGAAATTATTGTGCTAATAAATGTTCCTCCAAATTGGTACGTGAATATATTCGATTCAGTAAAAGCATTTGACTGTATAAATGAGTTGGATTTAGTGAATGTATTCAAATTAGAAAATGTATTTGAATTAGAAAATGAATTGGATTTAGTGAATGTATTCGAATTAGAAAAAGTATTTGACTACGTAAAAGTTAAAGTTACCAAATCCATAGTAATATCACAAACATACACATATCCTGAATCTAACGAAGCAATTTGAATTACTTCGTCTACAGAATGTCCATTTCGAACAACAGACAACGTAATTCCATTTGTTAATGTTTGTGGAAATAATATCATTTTACATGCAATTGTTTGTGAAGCTGTATTAACAGTACAAATATTTGTGATGTCCCAATTATTAATTATAGATGCATCTGAATTAACAGCTGCACTTCCATCAGTGTAATAATTTCCATCATGTTTTATACCACTAATATAAAAAGTATAATCTGAAAGTGTCTGTGATGTAATTTGCGTTGCGTCAAAATGAATTGTTAAATACAAACGAGCCATTTTTCTGGAAAGTGATACAGTTATTGTGTTAGTAGACGATCGAATTGTGCTAGATCGACCAAACATAAAATCTAAAGCTTTCATTGTTACTTCGCCATTTTGTTTTCTTGTGTCAGTTATTAATGAACTAGGATAGAAGCAAGTTATAGTAAAGTATGTTCCTCCAGAGAGAGTTACCCCTTCTGAAAACATTGTATTTTTAAACAGACCATTTGAAGAAGAGGTATACCATACACAACCAGTGAAGGTTATACCATCACCTACAAGATCTACTAGCATTTGATCGTATGATTCCCATGAACTGTCTGTTGTAAGAATTTTCCTTAAATGATTATTTGTGTTTTCATGTTCGTTAATTAACTTAAAATATGAACTGGTGAGTTTAGATGATTTGATACTATTGCCAAGTTTTAACCAGCTTACATCAAATTGTGCTGTTAAACTTTGGATTTGAGATCTTTGATAAGATGATTGAGACTGTGCACGTGCTAAATACAGGATAATCATCACATTGCTTGATGTTAATATTTGTAAAAAAATACTTATAACGCAAGAAGATCTGACAACACAAAATTTCAAAGCCAAAATTTTGAATCGTTGATTGAAAAACTAACAATTTGAAAACAAAAAGTGCCAAAATTTGTTTTAATCATTCCATGAATTGACCTCATTGAAAAAGTGGTCTCGAAACTTCATTATTGCGACGCACTTTTTTCTAATCAAAAAGTGGATCAAGTGTCAAACCCCCGGTACCTATTTGATGCTTATCTCTTTAATACATCTAATTTCATAAATTGATGTTAATTTATTTTAGTAAAACTTATTTCATCAATTGATGCACATTTCTCCACTTGCTACAGCCTATATAATCTTTTAAACCATCTTGTTCTTCATTCTTTTTGAATTTGATCATATTTTGATCAAATATTAGTTTTTTTCATTGTTCTATCTATTTCGTTCTTTTAATGCGCCTCATTCATGCATCAACTTTACTTCGATTACTCTTTTTTTGTGTATTGATTTATCATTCGTTTTGTTCATTTTTTGTTGTTTTTGCATCTCAATCACCATTAATGTTTAAACATTTTACTAGGATTGAAATAAGAATTAAATATTAATTAATGTCCTGATTATAATATCAACAAGGGAGTATAGCTCAGTGGGAGAGCGCCACTTTAGCATAGTGGAGGCCTGGGGTTCAATCCCCCATACTTCCATTTTTTTGCGCATCAATGAAACTTTTTTTCTTTAAGAGTTCGAGAGCTGAAAAAGAAACGCAGCATAGCTCAAGGCATAGGTAATACCCCAATAAATTTTTGTAGAGAGACTTTAGGATTTTCTGAAAATCGGATACATCTGGGAAGTGGGATATCCAATCAAGAAACCCCTCTAGAGGGGTTAAATATTTAATCCTTTACACCCTCCTGAGATAAAGATGAATCCATCTTTGCTTTCAGGAACAATAACCATCGACAAACTTATTGAATGTAAGCAGATTAAAATGATATCTAAATACCATAAAATTGCACCCTTTTTTAAAAGCAATGATGGATTTATAGTACTAGAATTAATTTCAATAATGGTATACTAATTCTTTTTTAGAAGATTCTAAATATTTAGTAACATAGATTTGTAAATAAAATCACAATGATGAATTCATTGGACCAAAATATAAAATAAAATTCGAGTAAAACTATAAAGAATAAATTTTTATTTAAAACTTTTTGGTTTATTTTTTCTTCATCACCAACAAAATCAATTTCAATAAAGTAACCAACGAAACAAACACATTTTCAACCAGAAACATTTCTGTTTCTATCACTTCAGCATATTTTAATAACATCAAAATTTTGGCACTCTCAATAATCCCAAGATATGACCGCACACACCTTTATGGTAAGCATTACGAAGCACACGCATGAAAGTTCCTGAGCCGCCATAACATAGCGCAGTGATTACGTAACATGCCAAAACGAGATTTTTATTCTCGAAAAAGAACAATTCCATATATACAAAACTGAAAAAGATAAAATATATAATAAAGATAATAAAATATATAAAGCATTTTGTTTTGAAGAAAAATAAAACCAAAATCAGAATATTAAAATGTAAACTGTTCAAAACTTTTCAAAAAATATTTTTCAGGAGGACGATACATATCGTGACACACCCCAACTGAAAACACACAAACACTTGAATCAGAAAATGAAGCAAATAATACATCAATTTAAAGCCAACCTATGCATATGCAAAAGTTGATTTCTATAGAACAGGTTATATTTAATCTTACAGAAAAAAACTTTGAAATTTCTGTTGCAAAAACAATGAATTTATTTGATAAAGATTTTCCTTTTACACCTAAAACCTTTTACATTTGATTAATGTATAATTGTTTTAATTTATTCAGCATTTTCATCTCAAAGAGAATCAATCTAAACATAAATAAATTTTTTACAAGAAATTCAATCTAAAGAAGAAGCAATTTTTCACAACAATCCAAAAATTATTGAAATTTCTACTAAATATATTATATCATTGAAAAAATGATTGAAAACGAATTAATCAACACAAATATTCTCAAAAACTTTCATACCAATTATTTTTCACATTATAAACTGGAGAAGAAAACAAGAAAAACGATACTAAAGATCAATTAAATGAAGAATTTAAAAATAATTATGATAAATTAAGAATGATTGGAAACTTCATAAGCAATTAGTTGAAGAAGGAGTTAATCCGAATGAAATATCAAAAATCATTCGAAATGATGATATAGAGAAACTTCAAGAAATATCAAAACAAAAAGATTTCGATTTTAATCAAATAATTAAATCAACACTTTATGAAAGATACTCATTTATTAACAAAGAAAATGTTACATTAATTGATTTTGCTGCATTTTTTGGATCGATTAGATGTTTTAAATATTTATTAATGAATAATGCAAATGTCGAAAACACAGGTAAATATCCAATTGCAGGTGGAAATCTTGAAATTATTTATTTATGTGAACAAAATCATTCAACGTTTGATGTTTATGAAATAGCAATTAAATCACATCGAAATGGTTAAATTACTTCATGAACAAGAAAAAATTGATATTAATGTTAAAGATGTTTATTTATTTTATTTAATATATATTTCAACAATTTACAATTTACACACAATATTGTAAAATTTAATTATTTAAAACTTTACTTATTTTTTATTATTAGATTCTATTTTATTGTTCTTAGCCTCATCATTTGCTTTTTCTTATTCTTTTTATTATATTAAAAACAAAACCAATTTCCATATGATTTATTTTTTACTAATCATAATTATACATTGAATCTATTGGATCAGGCAATTTTCTTACTTCGTTTGACTCCAAGTCATTTGATTCGATTGGCGGCGGGAACATATCAATTTCTTCATTTCCATGTTCATACACCGGCAAAGGGAACTTACTCAAAGTTTCCGAATTAATTGGCGGCGGGATTTTCTTTTCGTTATTTTCGTTCTGTGGCTTCACTTGGTTCTCCATACCGACGGAGCTAATTGGCGGCGGTAATATTTCCAATCCATCGCTTGGCACCGAAGGGAACGGCGTCAATTTCTCGTTTTTATCTTTATTAATTGGGAACTGTGACATAATATAATCGAATTTCGGGAATATATATTTAGTACCACTTTCTTTAGGTGGTGTTAATATACATTTTGGTATAACAAAATCGTCATCTTTATCATCAATGAAATCGTCAGCGTCATTTAACTTATCGACGAATTTAAAACTATATTTAAATTCATCGTTAGGTATTGGATTAGGGAAATTGGTATCAATAAAGAAAGGCTTTTCGATGACAGATTCATTTTTATATGGAATATTATTTTGTTTTATTGGTAAAGGTGGTAAAGGTATTGTTGATTGTTGATGTTTTTGATTAACATTTGAATTATTTTCATTGTTGTTATTATTTAATTCATCTTCTATTTCTTTGGTTAATGTAAATTTATTATATATCGAAGATAAGTTAAAGAATTTTCCATCTTTTTGGAATATATTTAATTCTTTATTATTTACCGAAAAAAGTTTGTCGAAATCATTCGAAATATTACGTGCAATTTCAATTAGTATATTACATTCTTTTATTATTATTTCTATTGCACTAATGATTTTAAATTGTTCTTTACTATCACCGATTGAATAACTTGTGGAAGAATGTACAAATTGTGACGAATTAATGGAAATTATTTTTGAGGAATTAAGTGTCGTATCGATTAATGGTATGAAGAATGTTAAATCAGAAAGTTTTTTACATACAATTAATGCGCCTAAAGAAACAAGTTTTTTATTAGTTTTAAGTAATGGTAAAAACTCAGATATACTATGAGTGATTTCATTAAGGAAAAAGATCAAAAAAGGACCAGAATAAAGTTTTTGTTTTAAGGTGATTATATTATTATATATATTTATATAATCATTAAATTCATCAAATGATTTCATTGTTTCAATTATTATTTCGACATCTTTTTCTAATATATTTTTAAAGTAATTTATATTATAAAAGTTTTTGATTTCTTTTATTATGATGTCAATCTTAGGAAATAATGGTTTAATCGAATTAAGGATATCAATGAATTCAGAATCATTAAATGTTATGTCATATCTCATTTTAGTAATTTTTGATTCGAATTGTTTTAAAGCTTTTGCAGTCTCTGTTAATATTGTTTGGATTTCAGGATTACGAAAAGAAGTTTTATAATTTATTAATTCATTTAATAATAATAAACTTGAAGTACCAAATGTTAAAAATATTTCTGATTTCCGTAATAAATAGATTTGAATTGTTTTCTTATAATTCTTCGTAAAGATAAATATTTGTCTTAAATAATAATGTAATTGATGCGCTTGTTCTGATTTTGCTGGTTCTTCAACTTTAGATATTAATATACTAAAACATGTTAAGTTAATATATAATTCATATAAATCTTCGATTTTAATTAATGTTTTGTTCATAATTTCGAATGAACTTTTGATTAAACTTGTTTTACATTTAAGTTGTGGATCAGTAAATAATGAATTAAATTGATTAAATTCATTTAATATATTTTTGATATCATTAAAATATTTGTTTTTGAATTCTTTAAAAATATTATTTTGCGTAATTAAAATAGAATATAATATATCTAAATATAAATGATGTGCATCGAACATACAAAATGATATTTGTAAATTAGTTAACGATGATTTAATAATATTTTTCAAGATTAAATTTTCTGGTGTTTGAAGAAATTGATTTAAATCATATAAAAAATCATTAAATGATATTATTAAATTATCTTTTAGATGTAAAACTCGACGTTTTTCAATAAGTTTTGGATTACCAATTGCTGTATTAAGTAAAAATTTAATGAATTTATAAAATTCGGGTTTTATTGTTTGTATTAATACATTAATTTGATCTTTTTGTATTATCGGACTTTCTAAAAGTTTTGGAAATTCATTTATTAAGTTGAAAAATTGTTCGCCATTTTGTGTTATTGGTGAAGCGATTATATTTGTCGAAATACTTTCATATAATAAAAATCGATTATCAGATTTCACTGATTCAATCATGTTTAAGTTCTTTTGTCGTATCTCCATGAAAACTGATGGAAATCGTTCATAATCTGTTTGGAAGATTTGATCAACAAAAGATTTCGCAATTTTATTATCTTTAATATAATCAGTATATAACATTGGTTTAATTAAATAAAAATCATCTAAAAATGTATCAAAGTTTTGTATTAATATACTTTCTTCAGTATGAAAATCACATTGGAAACGCATAATTTTATTGGATGAATTAACAATATGAAATATTTTTTGTGACATTTTTGATAAGATTTCTAATGACGTTACACTTCGAATAGGATTTATTGGTAAACAATTTATAAATACAAAGATAAATAAACTGATAATATGAACCGGAATTAAAATAAAATTTAAATATGCTTTAAACGGTTTCTCGGTATATGTTGGTTCAAATGATTTACGGACTGAACTACAGAGAGAATCAAAGACCATTACATAACGAGGTATAACATTTCGAAGATTAGACGTAAGTTGGGAAAATTGAAATTCGGGAATTGATACAGATTTCTTTTCTAATAAACCAATACGAATACTATCAGCATAACCAATAAGGGATTTCAGATCATCACAAAGTTTGTCCATATCTGGTTTAACTGGTGGGATTTGAACAATTGATGAAATATTGTTTGATTCTGCATCACAAACATTAGCAAGATTTCTAATGATGTGAATAAATTTGAGCATTTCAATGCACAATTGAAGAAATCCATTGGGATTTGGAACTGCTTTTAATAATGTTATTTTTTGATTGATATCATCTAAAAATGTAATAGTAGAGCTTAAATGGAATTTCAGCATTGTAAAACATAATGTCAATGTAGCTCCTGCTATTGAAGCTCGATAAATGTTTGATACTTTTTTTGTTGGAGCACCAAGTACACAAGCATCTGTAACAATTGTCGTTGTTAGTATTTTACTTAATGAATCAAGTACAGGTTGTGGAAATTTGGGGCTTGTATTTGTCGGATCGTTATTTAAAGAAGCAATATATGATGATATAGTGAGTGGTATAACAATAGATTCTCCTTCAGAATGCGTTGATGATAATGCTATATGTAATGCTTTTTGTAGGTCTTGAGGAGACAAGTTCATTGTTTTCTCTAATCGACCGTTTGTCGAATAAACATTTTACGATTTTTGTTTACAAGCCAGAAATTTTTCAACTTCAATTCAATTTGAAAACTATGGTCCTTATGAATTTTCTGATAAAATTGGTACCTATATTGAATTTTTTCGACCGTTTATCTTTTGCGATACACTCGTTGCATGCGTTACAATAAATTTTTCGAAAATTTCATTGTAATGCATCATGATCAAATCTGTCATACACAACCAACAAGAGAACAGACGTCCATTTATTTCATATAGTTATATCAATTTATAATGACGTCAATCAATTTATTATTATATTGATGACATTTATAGAATATAAAAGCCCAAATTATCAAACACTATGTAAATGACATATCCAGAGATAACATAATAATCAAATTAAACTCAGTAAAGCATCAGACACATGCAAACGCCAAATCATCCAAAAAAGCATTACAATAATAAACTATTCAAATATCAATGTCGTAATCAAATTTGTTCGTCAGCAAAAACATCACCGAAATGTCGGTTATGCGTCTTATTCTATGCTGATACATAGCCATCTCACAAATGCACCAGTTGTTCGATTATAAGTCCATCCTTATAGGTAAGAAAAAGTTATAGATTTAATTTATCAAAATCAATAATGCATATTTTACGTCTCAACCAACAAATAACTGTTTGTAAGTATCCTTAAAAACAAATAGTTAGATTAAGTCATTTTTTAATTTCATGAAATGGTTATTCAGTCAATACACAATTTCTGACTTTTAGTCTTGTATCTATTAATCTTTTTTATATATTGCATTCGATGAAAGGCTAATCAATCTGACTCCAAGATGATTTGCGATACGTAATGAAACTTCATCAGCAAATGCTTTTGGATCTTGGTTCTTAATGTTCTTTATTGACACTGGTTGGAGGAATTCGATATCAATTTTCATTCCTGGAATTCCCAGGAATACGATCATTTGATACCAATTATGATGGAAAGAAGAAACATTAGAAAGAGCTCTAGTCGTGCCATAAAGTGTATATCTTATTGTTGTTGGTTGAACAGGAAGATCTGATAAGAATGCACCAAGGTGGAATCTGAACATATAATCTCCAGATGTTGAAGCACCTTCAGGGAAAATAAGAATAACCGGTTCGTCTGGATTCTTGGCGCTTTCAAGAATGATTTTTGAAACGCCTGTTGACTTACTTCGGTCAACAGATATTCCTTGGTATACATCAGCAACATCTTTAAAGATTAGTTGTTGAGTAATTTCTTTCTTAGCGAGAGCGCGTGGCCCAAATCCTAAGAAAAGCCAACCATCAAAGAAGCATGTATGATTTGGAGTGATGAATCTAGCTTCTGGATTATATTGACCATGGAAATTAACTTTAAGATATCCTAAGAAGAACAAGAAAATCCTTGCAATGATTGCCCAGAACTTTATTAAGAATTTTCTTCCATTCATTGGTCGACCAAGAGTTCTCCAAATAGCACATCCAAGAACAAAAAATGGCACAGTAATTAATGCAAAAGTAAGTGCAAGTAATGCTTTTGGAATACCAAAAATAATAAACATTATGATATGAAGTATTCTTTGTTGAACTGTATACTTTGGAAGTTTTCTTAATTCCAATAGTTGTTCTATTGTAACTTCTGTGGGTGCTTTTTGGTGGTAAAGTGATTCATCTTTTGGAAGTGGTGGATGGAGATGGTACAGAGGCATTTCTAATCCGGCCACCCGGTTATCATAAACAATGCAAAAAACCACTTTTTCAATTAATGGTCGTTACGAATTGAATCAATTTCTTTGCATCGCAAAAAAAGTTTTGACAGAAATATTCAATTTGCGCGCAAAGAATCAAAAAAAAAAATTCTTTTTAATATTGACCAATTTCTGATATGGATCATCAAAGCAAAGCAGTATCAAAATTTTTTTCATAATTAAACAATACAAATTAAAAAAGTTTTCGAAAATTTCATCATAATTTATTTGCATTCATTAACACTATTCTCAACCCAAGCAATAAAAACGAAAGTAATACTGGGTGGTTTTACTCTCTTCTTATATAATTTGAAACTTCACCAGACAATAATTCATCTGCCAAAACTTCCATTCTTTCTTCAGACAAATACAACTCGAAACCATTCTGGAATCCAATTCCTTCATTACCCAAGAAATCCAAATATACAGATGGTACATTGAACATTTCCATTTGTCTACCTAAGTACAGCAACAAAATCCTTGAATGTGATGTATTTAAATTCATGACCAAATAAAACGAGTTATTTGAGTTAACACATTCGTCGATCAACCCACGAACACCTAAGCACTTTCCACTGTGTAAACTTATGAAATATTCAACGTTCGTAACCGATAGCTCCTTTCCCAAGTTAAACGGCTCCCTTCCGAAGTCCAAGTAATTTTTAGGTAAACTTGTCAATTTAAACGGCTGAAACTCGTATTCATTTCCATCGAAATTGAATTGATATTTTTCACATAACTTTTCATTCGTTAACTCATCATCCCAGTCAACGAATTTCTCATGATTTAATCCCAAAACGAAATGTTCTGATATTCTAACTCTTCTTAAGAACAAGTTTAAATCTTGCCCATTCAATTCTTTACCATGTAATTTTGCAAGATTATTAAAGTCATTTTCTGGTGTGTCACTTTTGATCAAATCTACGATAAACCTTTGAAAATCGGAATTTGTGTTGTTATCGATCGTCACTCCCATTTTTTGAAACACTTTTAAGCATAAGAACAAATTTCGAGTAAGTAAATAATGTTTTTGAGGATCTAAAACCGAAGGGTTCGCTCTAAGTCTAAGTTCATATATGATAAGTAAACTACATAAAGCTACTACCAAATAACTTGCGTCATTATTTTCATCAATACCTAATATACTTACAGCTTCAATCACTAATGGATCAGACAAATCATTTCGATCATCAAGTTTCGGCAAGAAGAAATTTCGCGCGTATCTGTCGACAGGGCATATTCCATTGAAGCATTCCTTATGTACCAAATGCGTGCATAAAGTGAATAATGGGACAAATCGTTGTTTTCCAAAGTTATCATATTTTATAGGTAATGTTGACCTAAATGTAAACAATTGATAGTATAATACTTCGCCTTCTTTTAATGTAGTTCGACATGCACAACATAAATCTTTTTCTTCGTTAATTTTCGCGTCGGATATTTCAGTCTTAATTTCGTTTTCATTGTCATGCGCAAATTCGGCAATTCGTGTGTTGAATTGTCGTAAAATTGATTCTTTAAGATTTGTTACTTTCGTTTCATCCTTTTGTGGTGTTAAATCTTCTTGTTTTTGTTGTTCATATGAAATGTTCATGTTTTGTAATGCGTTAATTCCAATTGGACCAAGTTCAGTGATTAAATCAATGAATGATTTTGGTTCATAATTTTGGAACTTAATTTTTTGACTTAATAATGTATCGAAATCATTTGGAATTTTAGTGATTAATTCTTCGAGATTATTTACTATTATTGGATCATTACTTGTTTTATTATTTGTTTTATTTGTATTAAATTTAGATGTTGTTATAAGTAAATTTAATATTAATTGATTTGTTTCATTTGATTTTTTGGTTAAAAGAATATAATATTCAATGGATAAAAGTGTTGGAGTGAATAAATATGAATGCAAATCCATTCCTTTAATAGGTTCTTCTTCGAAAGGTTTAAATGGCATTAATTCATTTGGATATTTCGATATATATTTCGAATATTTTGCTAATATTTTATTCGATGGATAAATAGGAGCTAAAGGATTCCATAAATCATTTGACTTCAGTTTAAAGAGAATTCCATTATGTGTAACAGAAGAAACAGAAATATCATTTAAATATGACTTAATTACTTTTTGATCAATAATACTTGCGTTTCTAAATATGTTTTGGATTGCTGTATAAGGTTTTTGTTTAAATAATATTTTTGATATTAATTTTTGTTTTGTATTTTCTTTCTTATTTTTGTTGATATAAAGTCGATCGAAAATTAAAGTCGATATTAAATGTATGAAAATGAAAAATAATAATTCATTCTTTTGACCTTCTTCATCAAAGATACCAATTGTATGTGCAAGTGTATTAATAAATTGTTCTTTATTATGAATGAAACCTGAACATATTTGTAACAATACAAACAAATATATAAATTCATCAAAATTTCGAACATTATATGTAAATAACTTAAACCCAAAACATGCCTCAAGAATTTGATGATACATAAAATATGTTGAAACTAATATTCGTTGTGTATTAATCGAAGATAACATTAAGAAATTATCGATGTCTTCTATTGATGATTTAAATATTTCTTCGATATTTTCTCTATGTGAATATATTAATGACTTTAATAAATAATATGGTGGATTAAATAATGATATTGAACAATCATCAAATAATGATTGTTTAAACAAAGGTTTTTGTATTTTTTTATCTAAAATATTATCAACGTAAATATCTTTAAGATATTTCACAATTTTTTGTAATGAATTTGTGATGTTTGTTGATTTACATTTATCAAATCCATCACATGCACGAATGAAAAAGAGATTATAACTAGTGTAAGGAACAAAATCATTTGCTTGTGTAAATTGATGAATATTTGTATATAAAATTACATCCTTATCTAAGACAATATCAATTAATTTGTCTAGGAATTCTTGATATCGATCTTTAAAGTCTTCAG
Organism: Histomonas meleagridis; assembly: GCF_020186115.1. Taxonomy (NCBI): domain Eukaryota; phylum Parabasalia; order Tritrichomonadida; family Dientamoebidae; genus Histomonas; species Histomonas meleagridis. The sequence continues at coordinate 846,791 of NW_027150820.1, forward strand.
ATGATAAAAGTTCCTTTAAACCGGACGAAACAGAAAGAGTGTTCGCGGCAATGCTTGCTACCGATAATTGAGGATGAAGTGCAAATAATAATTGTTTCGATTGAAATGTCTTGTATATTTTTAAATATACTTCACACCAATCAATATTATACTTCTCAATAATTTGCGTCAAAACGCGATTACAGAAAAAATGAAACGCATTGTCCATTATCTGATCAAGTTTTTGATAATCTTTGCATTGATTGACAATAAGATTATATTTGGCATCAATCAAATCAGCAAATTTAAGCATAAAAACATACCCACAATTGACTTTAAAGTTGGAATCATTAATACAACTTCCAAATAATTTGGAAAATGCACTAACGGTTTCAGAATTAGATAAAGAAATTGCGTCAAATAAATCAATGAGAATAGTGCCCTTGGATAAGGAAGTGACAATTAAGCTGCGATAGGAGTCACCAAGTGAACAGAATTTAAGAAGCCAGCCAACTAAATTAACCATGTTTTTTGGCTTGTTTTTCATAAGATTGGGAAGTTGTGATATAGCAGAATCAAAATACTGACTAAGGAGTTCGATGATAGAAGAGGGAATATTGGATTCTTGTTTTGGATGATTTCCATGAACATTGCAATATCCTGTTGGTCGCCATAAATCTGGATCGCCACAATCACAATTTCCAACTGAGGATACATTGACTCGAATTGTATGGCCTTTATGATTTCCATTTAAATAACATTGAAGACAAATACAACTACCACTATCTAAACCGCATTGGATACAACTAATAGAAAGTTGTGTGCGCATCCAAGATGCTTGACATTTACAAACAGGTGATGAATTTTTTAGAAAATTAAAGAATTCTTCCGAACTTGAAAATCCTGCACGATTCATTAGTTGTGTTTCACAATTAGCTATTACAAGATCAATATCTTCGCCGAAATCTACAGAAGGATTTCCAGAAATTTCTTCCATTTAAATGAATTTTTTTCAAAAAAAGGACAAGGTGAGGTCATTTGAAAATTTTTGTTTGAATATAGCACTTCACATAATAATTGTTTGCTTGTAAGGGAATCGTTTTTATACTAAATGTGAGGTGAAATGGCAAAATATTGTGCGCCAAAAGTATATCAAAAAGTGATTCACACTTAGCTTTTTTGTGGTTTACATTCCGTAAAATATAGAAATCTCAGGGTATGAGCAACGTTAACCGATAGAACTTGTTGAGCAGGCTCACACTGAGTGTAAATTATTGTCAATTGGCAATAATTACCACGCGTGTAATGAGAATAGGTCCATATATTTTTTAAATAATAAGTGAACTGAAATTTAAGAAAGCTACATACGATTCGATTATGAGTTTAGATGAAGAAGTAAGGAAAAATATAAATCACATTTACTTGATGGGCGGTTCTACACTTGTGGATGGGATCGAAGATAGATTTCAGAAAGAACTAACAAAGAAATTGAAAAACGAAAATATGAAATTTGAGATTCGTACATCTCCAGCTAGACCTAAGAACAGTTGGGAAGGAGCAGCTATTTTTTCATCGCTTTTCTGTTATACTCATGACTATGTTAAAAAAGATGAGTATGATGAATATGGAGTATCTTTTGTATTAAAAAAATGTTTTAATTAATTTTTTGGGTTTTTTAAACACATAAACTTCAGTTGGTAATTGTCGAAACGTATATATTAAACAATAAAAGAAGTAAATTTATGTTTGTTTTTACAGTTGTTCATTTCAGAAATTGTTTTTCTTTCGATACGAGCTTTACGATGCCTCAATTTCACTGTTAATGTATTTTGTCTTGACTTACGACCAGAAGCAAGTCTCTTTTCTTCAAATTCTTGGCTGTTTGTTGGGTAAACAATTGTGGAATTTCATTATCCCATTCACCTGGTACTGGTGGCTCAAGTGGTTCTTTAAGATTGCAAGTTTTCTATCGCCTTAAGCGATCTTTGTCATATGTCTAACCAATTCCAAGTTTTCTCATTGCTTGAGCTGCAAGGCGACAGTTACCAACTCCAGCAAAGCGATCAACTCCATCTGTAATCTTTTTTAAAATAATGCATCTTGGTGAAATTCGATTTAAAATAAAGCAAATAAAGTCTCCTTGTTCATATAAAAAGATTAATACGCTCATTAAAAACCTTAATAAATTTATGAATGGATACATATGTTTTTTTTAATAAGATGAAAATTAAGTTGAATGCAAAATTAAAAACAAATTTGATATTATGCATAAGTAAAAGCGCATCAAGTGATTCTAAAACTCAAAACCAATTTTTTTATTATTAAACTTTTAATAATATCATTATTCTGAACACGTTTAAATATAAACGTTTCGTACCGCCCCGAACCGTTTAATTAATTAACGTTCGCCTGTGGGTTCTTCTGGAGGTTTTCAATTAACGTTCTCAAATAATTTGTTGCTGCTTGCAATTTTGTATGGGCATAATCGAAAACCGCCGTCAATCCTGACTGTGGAGTGCATTCATTGATGAAATCAGTATAAAGTTGGAGTTCAGGGATATGAGCTGCGGCAGTCACACACAAGAAAAGCCCAAAAATGACTTCAAATGCAAGCAAAGAATCTGTTCCTTGATGATAACTATTTGCAGCCTTTTCGATGTTTGTTACTGTCATATGTACCTCGTTTAGAGCATCTATTGGGTTTGTAAAGAAAACCAATGATTCTAATGATCGGACACATTTATGATATAACGGATCATTTCCAAAAACTTCCGAAACTTTACTGTCCTTTTCGTGCTTGGGACAGTACTCGTCTGGAGGGCATAGGTCAGCGAAGGTGCAATTCATCAAAAATTTGGAAAGTGGATCAATTGTAGTTAGTCGCTCAACATTAAATGGTTCTCGATTTAGTGGCGACTTCCCAACGGCATAGAGCTTGTCAAAGGCGCATCTGAACATGAGCATGACCAAAAGATTGTCATTTCCTTCTTGGCGATATCCGAAATAATCAAGAAGTTGTCGAACAATTTGTACGAGCTGGCGAACAAAAGCATTGGAACTCTTGGGTGTATAGCTGTCTATTGCTTCGTTTAGAACAGATGAAAATGGAAAACCATAGAAATCAAATAATACATCAAATTTATCTTGGAGTGGATTAGCGATTAGAAACGCTGATTCTTTATCGAAGATAGATGATGTAGCTTCAATTATGTTCTTGAAAAGGAATTTCTGGTTTTCAAATGTGGAATATTCTTCTGTTTGTTTGATAGCTTCGTTTTTGAGCTGAATACGTTTGATTTTAAGTGCAATCTCGTATTTAGATTTTTCGAATGTTTCAGAGAAGAGCTTTTGATGATCTATTGAGATGACTAAATCTTCAGATAATATATGAGGTGTAGATAAAAGATTGATAAAGTCAGCAATGCATTGAGAGTATTTTGAAAATTGATCTTGTTGAATTCGTTTTAATTCAAGTTTGATAAATTGTGATTTTCGAAAGGCTATTGCACCTCTTCCTGAAAGGTAAGTTGGCTTCGCTTTGGATTTCTGATGTGATGGACCCATTAATGTTGTTTGTTCTGTTAAATGCGAGTATAAAAGGTTAATGACATTTTGATGATATCTTTCTTGATAACCAGCTGGAACTTCTGTGTTATTATCTGTTTTTACACCAACTATTTTAATGTAGCCCATATAATTTGGGTGATCAACGAGCCATTCAGTGAGTCTTTCGCTCATGCTGACACTTTATTGCTGGTTGAGCAATTGATCGGTTGAAACATGTAAAGTTTTCAATTACCAATTTTTGAATAGATTTGTTTGGCCAAACCTAATCAACTTTTGATTCAATTTCAAAAATTGCCAAATTAATACACCAATAAGATGATCAAAATGCATTGAAAAATCATTTCCCCTTTCAAACGTTATATGGAATCATGATTTCGTTGTGATGTGTTCAGAAAACATGCAATAACAGGAAAATAGCTATGAACTTTTATCATAATGAAGCGAATGAACTCTTCGTTATTTTCATCAGAATTATAATGGCAACTATTTTGAGTAAAGGGGTTTAGGAATTAGAGATGGAAAGCCAGTTAGTCGATTAACGTTCAATATAGGGGTAAGAAATAATGGAGTACCCCAATTTTAGAAAAGCTTTTTTTTGCAAAAGATCTATTTGAAGATTTTTTTGAAAATTATGAAAAACCTTCAAAGAATAATTGGGAACTTCATTAGATATATATTAAAGAAGGACATAATCCAAATGAAATTGCGAAAATAATTAGGAATGATAAAATATAAAAACTTCAAAAATATCACGCAAACATTTGAACCTTCATTTTCACAATAAAACAATTTACGTTTTTATATTTATTTACAAACAAATCTTATTTCATCCAATTTCAAAGCTATCACACAAAATTGCTGTTGAAAGCTTTTCTTCCATTTCTTCTTTTGATCCATAATTTGGTAAATCCATTGAGTTGAAGCACGTATGTGAAACAGGGAATTTGTTTTGATTAGATATTACATTCAAACAGAATTTTCCGCCATAACTTTCAAAGCATTTAAATCCTCCAATTGGAATTGTTGGTGAACCTGTTACAAATTTTAACAGCTTTAATAAACTTTGTTTATTCCATTTACTGATAACTTCAAAGAACATTTTTCGTAATTCTTGTGATGAACAAATAGTATTTTCTTCCCAATCCTTTAAATCAATCTTATTTTCACCAGCAATAATTAAATTTAATTCTTTGGTATCAAAAATAGAAATGTCACTTTTAGAAATAAACGAGTGAAATCCATTCAAAAATTGTTCGAGTTGAGAATGAACGTTTTTGTCAAATATGAAATTCAATACTTTACTGATGTAATCATTTTTGTTTTCATCTGTAACATCGATATTTCTTCCATTTTCAATAATTTCTTGATCATTAATTGTAAAATTCAAATACAAATCATCAACAGAATTACTTGTCATCCATTTTAATGATTTATAAATTAAAGGATCGATATCTTCAATATCGTTAATTTCATTTTCTTTACCAACAATTAAGTTTAAAATTGAGTTAACAAAATTTGCATCGATTTTTTGATTTTGTAAAATCGAAAAAGCAACAAATTGACCTGCAAAATAATATAAATCCAAATTATTGTTGTTTGGGTTTATCATTAATTTGTTTCCATTATTATTTGGAATGAATAAATCTTTTTCCAGAATTGATTTCCATACATTATAAAACCAATCACGTTTTAATCCACCAGCGTCAATACCATCTTCACATATATAATAAATTTTTATGTGATTTAATATTTCATTTTTTAATGTTGTTTTAAATAATAAAAATGTGTCTTCAAAGATATCATTTCTAATCATATAAATATCAATTGTTTTGTTTCCAATTTTGTTTAAAAAGTAATCATATTTAACATTAACTTCGATTTCTTCTGGAAATAGGATAATAAAAATTAATAATTGCTTTGAAATATATTGTATCTTATTTGCAATTAATTTGCCATATTTTTGTATTACATTGATAAATTGGGGATAATCTTTGTATGGATTTAAAACAGATTCTTTATTGTATTTTTCATCATCACTTAATTTATCAGAATAATTTGGTAGAATTTGATCAAGAAGTAATACTATAGTTTCATTTTTAAATTGATTCGAATTAAGATAAACTTCAAGTATTTCACTCCAAAAATCAAATGTTTTTTGTATTTGAAATGTTTTAATATATGTTGTATATAAATTAAGCGAATTAGATGATTTTGGAAATGATTGAATAAAAATTTTATCCATAAATTCACAATAATCTGGGAATATTGCTTCTTCTTTTGAAATACTTTTCATACATTTATTAAACTCTTCTGCTGAAAAATTGGAAACTATTAAATTATTTTTTATAACTAAAAGTTTTTTATCATCATTAAAAAGCTTTAAATCAAGAATTGTATTCATATTAAATAAACATAAACTATTTGGTAATTTTGTGCTTGAACGACCTATAAGATACATTATATAAGGTGAAAGATTTGAAATGCTGGGGAAAACTTTTGCAAAATATTCATTAGAAAAATCTTTGTCAATTAGTGCACAGAATGTTAATGATAAATCACGATCAAATGTTTTTATAACTTCATTAAATAATTCAACATCATGATTCTTAGAGAAAAATTGCGCAAGTGTAAAGAAATTAATAACTTCATCTTTTACATTTCGAATTGGTACATTTGATAAAAAGAAATAATCATTTAAAGCTTTGATTGCAATTTTTTGTATTTCATTTGTAAAAACTTTTGGTAATTCTAAGTTAGGAAGTTTCATGTTCGAATTAAAATTATAATCCTTTAGAACAAATCCATGAAATAAATATTGATTTTTTGGATTAATCGATTTAAAACATTTCCAAAATTTTAATGGATAAAATGAATTTATTTCATCAAGGTTTATAAATGAAGAAAAATCAAATCCCTGAAAATCATAAACTTTATCTCCAAGTTTAAATAATTCATTTGGAATAAATGAATGATTTTTTAAATAATATCCAAAAAATAACGCAAAATTAGGGAATTTTGGTAATAATATTGAAGAATAGTTTTTACATTCTATTATTTTCTTCTCTTGTATAGCTTTAATTAATGAATCAACATCAGATGGAGATTGATTTAAGTTATTATTTTCCAAATATTCATAATCTTCATTGGTAAAAGAAAAAGCTGGACATTGATCAAGAATTTTATCAATAAATTTAGAAGGTTTTATTTGATATTTATGATAAAGTTTAATAAGCTTTACATAACATGTATTTTTATTTGTAACTAATTTTAGAAGTAATGGTTCAAATAAAATAAATGTTTGTTTATCAATTTTATTTAAAAATTTTTTTAGTTCATTGGGATTAATCTCCGGTTTATTATAATTTCGATAAGGATAATCACATGTAATATTTCCTTTGGAAGTTAATTGGGATATAAATTTAACATAAACATTATTTATCGGGATTTTTGTTATTAAATCAACTAAATAACAATAATCATAATAATCAATTGGCTCATTATTAATTATATAAATATTATTACGAAAACATGTTATTATTTTTGCATTTATGCTTTGGATAAAAGCTTCGATTTTACCACTAAGTATGGTTTTATCTAGTTTGTAGATTTTATGAATGGAAACTAAGATACTAATTATTTGCGGATATGTTTGATAGTTTTGTATCATCATTTCAATTAAAGGTATCAATTTTGTTGAATACTCATTTGAACAATATTTCATGAAGTAATAAAAAGATGAGTTAAGTGCATAATCAGAAGTTGATTTAATTTGAGGATAAACATAATTGATCAATGTAATTGCTTGATTAATATCATTCTTATCAACTTGAAAATCGACAAGCAAATTCAAAAGCTGAGTTAGAGTCATGTTATCAGGTGAATCGAATGAATTACTTTGATTTTCCTTCATGAAAATGAAGTGATAAAAAAAGGATGCAAAGGCATTCAAATCTAAAATTTTCGTTCAAAATTAAATCATCATTGAAATATTGAATACATCTCTTTTGGTCGTAAAGGGTGTCAATAAAACAAATTTCTTTTTATATTTACATGCGCGATCATGATTTTGCCAAATCTGTATAATGTTTAAACGAGATTTGTGAGATATGTTCTATCATCAAAGAAACATATTGAGTTTTTGGTATGATAATTTCCATATGATACAATTAGAATTTATTCGATCACATCTCAGAACATATTGCATAAAATGACGTCGTTTTTCCAAAATTAATAAGCTACAAATTTATATACATATAAAACGATATTAAAATTAATTTTTATTGAATTTTGTTTTAAACAACATAATAGCTATTTATTAGATTTCCCATTTGCATCCAAATTACGAGGTACATTCGTGGAGTAAAGGTTCAATGTGATGAAATAATTCCAAGTTTTAACATAATATTCGAGAAAAAAAAGAAAAAAATTGGAAGTATGGGGGATTGAACCCCAGGCCTCCACTATGCTAAAGTGGCGCTCTCCCACTGAGCTATACTCCCTTCCTGTTATAATATACTAATTATATACACAATGATATTTTATTCTCTTTGGTATATATGATGAAAATTGATTTCATACATGTGTTTAATTTGCTTATTATGTTCAACATGTACCTCAAAACAAAAGAAATATCTTTACAGAGAACATAAATGAGCACTTCAAAAATTGCTTTTCATGAGCCATTTTCCCAAAATTTTTTATCCCCTCTACTTTCCATACGATTTGAATCGCAACACAAGTTATCTAGTTTTTTAAACAATATTTTTAACAAACCAATTGAATCTTTTAAATGATGTTATAAATTAAAATCAATTTTATCATAAAAATATTAATCACATATTATTTTCCATAAGGGACTAGGCTCTTATGCAAAACGCCCTCCATTTTGCGGTTTTCGAACGATAGGAAATTTGAGGAAAAATAGAAATGCCACATTAGGGCACCCCATCCATCATCCTGACGGCCGGTTTCGATCGTTATCCATTGAAAAACTTCGTTTTTCAATGGATAACGATCGAAACCGCTCGCACCTTCGGTGCTCGCATTTGATACATATTAATATATATATTTTGACAGACAAAATATTTGACATAACGATAATATTTAAGTTATTAAATAAAATATATAAGATTTATTATAACGGTTATCGATAAAAATTTATTCATATTTTTTGTTTGTAAAGTAGTCAAAAAGTCGATCATTTTTTTATTGATGCAATTGCAATTCGAAACCATTAAGAAAGTGTTAAAATTAAATGACAAAAGCTTTATCAAATGGGCCTCTGAGCAGGGAATCATTCCTGATATCCACCAAATTTAAATATGTCCGAAATGTCAATCGTTAATGAAAGTTTATTTCTCACCAAGTTACCCTGATGGTGCTGCATATAGATGCTGCTCAAGTAAATGCAGAAATTCAAAATCAATCAGATTAGATTCATGGGTATCACAAGCAAAACTTTCATTAAGGGGATTTGTTCACATTTTGCCATGTTGGGTAGAAGGTTTTGATATAAGAACTACATCTAAAATCACAGGTGTATGTGAACGATCAGTAATAACATTATTTCAAACTTTTCGATTTATTGCAGAAAAAGAATATCGAAAAGATATAGCTCAGAATTTACTTGGTGATGGAATAGTCGAAATTGATGAAAGTCATTTTTTCGGTGCTAAATACAACAAAGGAAGTGCATTGGAAAAAGAAGAAATTTGGGTTTTTGGCGAAATAGACAGTAAAACAATGAGAGTTGTTGCTGAGATTTGCGAAAATAGATCGAGAAAAGTTCTTATTTAAATTATTTGTTCAACAGTTAGACCTAATTCAGAAATTTGGTCTGATGAATGGAAGGCATATAATACTCTTAGTGATTTAGGTTATGTACACAAAACAGTAAATCACTCAGAAAATTTTGTAGATCCAATTACTGAGGCAAATACTCAAAAAATAGAATGTACATGGAATCTAATAAAAGGATACCTACTAAAAAATGGATTTAGAGATAGAAATTATTACGAATCATATATCCATCATGAATGGTGCTTTCGAAGAAATATAGGAAATACATCTGAAAAATGCTGGAAAGCAATAATTGGTGAAATTTCTTAATAAACTAATCATAATTTAAAATATTTTTATTTAAAAATGATTTCGAAGTGTATCAGACCCCCCCAATAAGATATTTTGCCATTATTCACTTTTTGAAATGACTTTGATCTACTTATCAAAAGTCGAATATTTTTATTGCCATTTTTTTTTCTTTCAAATTTCCTATCGTTCAAAAACCGCAAAATGGAGGGCGTTTTGCATCCTAACCAGGGACTACACTAGAAATAAACGTTTATAAATAACTTTTCGTCTGATTTTAGTTTAATCCATTATCAATTGATGAAATTGTATCGAATGATCAAAAAACAGGGACACCCCGCATAAAAATTTTTTTGACTAAGTACGATTGGAAAATGTTCATCTTTTTCTTGTTAATGTGGAAACCAAAATTTAAAACGAAACTTAAAAATCTCAATCCTCTATCGGTAAAAACATATTTAATTATTTATTGACGCACAATTATTGATAATTACTTCAGAACAAAAGCATAAAAAAAACTTTGAGCTTATCAAAAATCCCATCACCTCATAGATTGACGGTTCGAATCAAAAAGTTGACAAATTGACAAATTTTTCATGTCCGAATCCAGGCAAAACAAACTTGGTTCGCTACAGAAATCAAATAAGGCAAAGGAAAAGCGCAAAAATATCAAGTTTTTTGACTCTGCTGAATACGTAATGAATCATGGAAATGAATCAATTGAATTACCGACAACAGTTCTTGAATGTAAAATGCCTAAGGATCCAACAGATTCACCTCTGTCCCTTGCAGGGAATCGTGGAAATTTTGGTAATCTTGAAATTAACGCAAATGCAAGAACAAAGAGAGAACACATAAAACTATTCGATTCTGCTAGTTGGATGATGGAGAGAGAATCAAATAGTGATGGTGTTCATAATGAAGAGCAAAGAGTCGTACCAACAAGTTCATATATCAATTCTCAACTTGTTGAAGTGCCAGGTCCATCTATGCTTAGTGTTGATTAGATGCGAATGTGCGGGATGTAAATTTTTTCATAAATTTATCTTCTGGAATTTAATTTTTTTAAATTCTATTAAATATCTTTCCCCCGATAATCACCGATGATTTCAGTAACTTCGTGTCACAATGAGCACTCATCTTTTCTAAAATTCCAATAATCAGATTTTTTTATCCAATCTCATTTATTAGGGACCTAGATGATTTCCATCAATAGTAAGCAATTGTTACGAATCTTTAAGCATTGTGATATCAAGAATGTGATTTTTAGCAAATTCTAGCAGGCGTATCCATGCATAACATTTTGAATATAATTCCGATCAAAACCGTTACTCATTTTGTGGGGGTAAATGAAAGGAAAAGTTGAAGATTACGTGGTAAAAGTTTGTGTCGTTGGAAATAATGCAGTTGGTAAAACTTCTTTAGTGGGTACTTATAAGACTGGGGAATTCCCTAATCCTTTTGACCCAGAAATGTTATGTCGTGATGTATATGACTTTGCTGCTCAAAAGCAAATAATTGAGAAAAAGAAAAAATATAAACTAAACATTAAGGATGTGAATGATGGAGCTGAAGAATATTGGACAATAAGGCCTCTTAATTATCCAAATACTGGCGTTTTTCTTGTTTGCTTTTCTCTTGTAGATCCAAGGTCATTCGAAAGAGTATCAAGCTTTTGGGTTCCAGAGGTAAAAAAATATTGTCCTGAAGTACCTATTCTTTTGGTTGGAACGAAATCCGATCTCAGAGACGAACCAAATCCTAACGACGAATTTTTTCATGGAATTGTTTCTTCAGAAGATGGGGAATTAAAGGCAAATGAAATTGGAGCTGCTGCTTATATCGAGTGTTCTTCCAAAACAAATTATCATTTGGATAGAATTTTGAAACTTACAATCAAATGTTACTTAAAATTTAAAAAAAAAATGAAAAGAAAACAGAAGAAAAAGAAGTTTGTAAAATTTTTTAACCTCATGAATACAATAAAAAACATGTTTTCTTTGATAAGTCTGTAGATGATACCAAAAGGAAAGCACTATTAGTAAATGTATGTGAACTAATTATGGCTTTATTTATCAATTTTTTCCCAATGATTGCATTACATTTTAAATAAAGCGTCATAAAATGGACAGTAAATTCACACATGTCGGCAATTTTTTATGTATACTTTTCTCATTAGATAAGATTTGATTATAACTAAAATAAGATAATTATTCATTAAATTTTTATTAAAATTTTAAAGTTGATTTGAAACATTTTGAGATTGCATTTATATGCATGAAACAAAATCATAGCCTTGGAATCAACAGTGTTCGTTTTCCAGGAAATGTTTGTTCCTAAGTTAATTCACCTTTACAATTGTAAAATCTTTTAAATACATTTTACGGTTAGATCAATCCAAGTACCTCACCACGGCATTTTTCATGAAGCAATGTTCTGATGAACAACGCATGGCAATTAATTCATCTATTGACAAACCTGTTGCAATTGTTGCATGTCCTGGCTCCGGAAAGACATTTACAATCATAAATCGAATTGGACATTTAATACAATCAGGGTTTCAACCAAACGAATTACTTGTCATTACCTTCACTCGTAAGGCTTCACAAGAGCTTCGTGAACGAATTAAATCAATTGGAGTCAATATCACAAATTTTACAGTATCAACTTTTCATTCATTTGGACTTTCCATCCTCCGGAAATTTGGTCACCTACTCAACCTAACCAAGTTTAACATCATATCACAAAGTGAACAAATTGGGATTTTACAATCAATTTCCGATGCTCCATTTAACAAGGAAATTCTCCTTAAGCTCCAAATATACAAAACGCAAGGCCTTTGTAGTGATGATCTTGCCCCTATATTTGAGAAATATAATCAACAACTTCGATCTCAAAACTCATGCGATTACACAGATTTGATCACATTACCATTGGAGCTTCTCAAACATAACTCAGAAGTTCTCCAGTACTATCAGCGCCGCTTTAAATACGCTCTAGTTGATGAAATGCAAGATGTTTCCAAAGTTCAATTTGATCTGATGAAACTTATTTTTGGAGACCGTGGACGGCTCACAGTTGTCGGAGACGATGATCAAACAATCTATAGTTGGCGAGGGGCAAGTTCTCGTCTTCTTCTTGACTTTTCAAATGTGTATCAAAATGCAATTGTTATACGTCTTACAACATGCTTCCGATGTCCGCCACATATTGTAAAGTCAATGTCGGGTGTGATCCAGTATAATAAGCTGAGAGTAAAGAAAGTGATAAAAAGCGCATTGAATGAAGAAAACATGAAAAAAATAACTGTCTATGGGGCCACCTCACCAAAAGATGAAGCAGAGCTAATACTAAATGATGTAGAAAGGGTTTTTGGAAGAGGATCAATTGCTATTTTGTTCAGAACAAGAAAAGCGGCAAATGTGATTAGAGGTGAATTAAAAAAAAGAAACATGGGCGTGTCGTTTGCTGATAAAGCAAGGTTTATTGAGACAAAAGAGGTGAATAAGGTTCTAAATATATTGCAGATGTTGGCTGGAATTCAATACAACAAAGATTACGCCGATAAGAAATCATTGAAAAAAATTTACGATTTTTATAATTCAATGAAAAATGACGAAAACTTTTTAAATATAAAATCGTTAAAGAATATCAACAAAAAAGTGGCAAAGCCGATAGAGAACGATATGGCTGAAGAAGAAATAATTGAAAGTTTAAGAAATTCATTTCAATCAATATCCATTCATGATGCCGTATGTATCATTACATCTGCGTTAAAACTTAATTCATCTGGTATTGAATCGTTAGTGAAAGAAGCAAAGAAAACAGAAGATGAATCATTTCAAGATTTTTTAGACAGTGTTCGAACAGAAACATCTGAAGAAACGGGACAAAACGGAATCCATATGAGTACAATTCATCAGGCAAAAGGTCTTGAATGGGATTATGTTTTTTTAATTGGAGCAACAAAAGGATCATGGCCACAAAGGGATTGTAGCGATGAACAAATGGAAGAAGAAAGAAGACTGTTTTATGTCGCAATGAGCCGTGCTAAAAAAGATTTGACGATTTCGTTCCTCAAGGATTACGGGCCATCGGTTTTCCTCGATGAAGTTCCCGAATTGTATGTCGATGAAAAAGTTCATATTGAACAAGAAACCGAAATCGATAGAAAACCGTCGAAAAGTGCAATGCCGGCGGTTTTCTCGTCTGTGTTGAAGATTCATCAGGCAAATTCTCAGCCAAGAGATTACCCAGGGTTTACGATGGCATCTAAGATTGGTTCTAACTCACAGGATATTGATTGGACTGCGAAACAAAATGATTCTCAAGAATTAAAAAATGGAAATCATCTCAAACTAGTTCAAGCAAACCTACAGAGGAAAGCGCCTCAACCTCAGAAACGTTTGAAGCCGCACTTAACCTTAATTGAAGAGAAAACTATGAATAATCAATCAACAAAATAATTTGTATTTATAAATAAAAATGTTTGCATTTTCAATTCCAATTTTAAATGGAAAATGAGATGTGCAGTTTGTCTGGACGAACGCCTTAAGAAAACAAAGAGCCAATGTTTTCACACTATTTCATCCAATTTATTCAAACAGAGTAAGTCAATGTGTGGAAATTGGAGAAATGGGAAAAATAAGGCGAATAAAGAAGAAGCTACGAAAAATGAAAGAAGAAGATCATAGCAAAGCTTATGAGGAAGATGGTGAACAAAGTGAAATCAAAAAAACAATAGAAGAATTAAAATCAAATAATCTGCCAACTGAGTTTTCATCGACGAAAGGAAAACATATACCAGATCAAATTATTTCAGAAGCTGCAAGGACAGGTCAAATACGTGAATATCAACGATTTTTGAGAAAGAGATTGAAAGAATGGCAAATTCTTAAATTAAGAGGAACACAAATCTCAAGAGAAAGAAAGAAGTTCAGAAAGCTTGATTAATATTAGATTTGATGACTCATTTCAACCGAAATTAAATTATTATCAAAAGTAATTTCAACTCTGGTCGTAATAATGTGTTAAATAACTCAAAAGCATCAATAAACGTGACATATTTTTGTTGAAATATAATCAAAACCTTTTTAAAATTAAAGTTTGTTATTCTTTTTCATAATATATATATATATATATGAAGATATCATTTAGATAAAATTCAAATGTTGTTCCATCTATTATTTTCATTTACATAACTAACAAAGTGTTAAATATTTAACTGAAGCAAAAAATACTGAATAATTAATAAATATTTCTTCATTAAATCAGCTAATTAGATTAGATAAGTATGAGTCATGATAAACAACAAAACATGTTAATCAACCAAATCCAAGTCCGTGGCTTTAATTGTGCTCTGGACGACCATTAAATGCACGTGCATTTGAAACATTAATTTAGATACCATTTGCTTCAAATTTGGATACATTATTAACATTGGTAATATGATTGTATACAATTATTGAATACATTAATTAAATCGTTTGTACCCTTGAGGGTTCCTTATAGTAAATGATCTGTAAATTATAATTTTTGTGATTCGGTTGCATTGAGAAAGCAAAACCTTCTCAAATTATTTATACCATATGGATATCAACTGAGGTTGAAAGCAGCTCTGGTGACATAAAAGTATTATCCGATCCCTTTATATCTTTTTTTGTATGTGCATTTAATAGCATCCATTGATTACTAAAAAATTACCAAATCACAAATAAATATATTTCAAATTTTTATATTGTATCAAAATCAAAATAATTAATTTTTATTATACATCCATATTTGCATTATAACCAATTTTCTTCATCTTCTTTAACAATATCTGCAACTAAATAATATACATTATCACTTTGCTTTGTGCTTGATGTTATTGAATCTTTGAAGTGTAACTTTGAAGTAGTTTTATCTTTTTTATTGTTATATTTAACTAAAAATATAACAATTCCGATAATTATTAAAACAAATGCAATTGATCCACAAATTTTTCCAATTAAAGCTGGTGTTGTAATTCCATTCGATGATTCATTTATAATATAACTTATATATGTGTAATAATTTGAATAATAATTATAATACGTCGAGTAAATAACAATTGTGTAATCATAAAAAATAAATTCCGTTTCAATATATGAAAATGTTGAATGATTTATAAACAACTAAAATGATTTCGCTTGTGTTTCATAAATGGCAAATGAATGCTTAAATGATATTGAAATAGTAAATATATAAGAAAAAGATAAAGTTAAACAACTTTGAAGTGATTTTGTAAATGTATTTGATTTAGTTAATGTATTCGATTGCGGATATGTATTTGAACTTGAAAATGAATGTGTAAACAATGGTATGCAGGCTCCTCCTTCATAATCATTCACTGTAAATGGACCAAATCTTTCATCATCATATGTTGGATATGTAAGAACTGTTGCATTAACTGAAGAAAATCCACTTTCTCTAATCGATGGATGTGAAATACCGTAATAATAAATACATTGAAGATTATAACATTGCGAAAATGCACCATTTGCAATTACTGATAATCCTGTGCAAAGTGTTAATATCTTTAACCCATAACAACATGAAAATGCTGATGTTCCAATGAATTGAACTGAATTTGGAATTGTAATATTTATTAGTGATGTACAATTTGCAAATGCATTATCTTCAATACTTGTTAATCCTTTGCCAAGTGTCAAAATTGTCAAATTATAACAATTTGAAAATGCTGCGGATCCAATGCTTGTTACTGAATTACTAAAATTAACACAAACTATTTGTATAAGAATTTATATTATTAAAAAAAAATAACAGTGTAATTTTCCATTAAATGAGAACAAATCGTTAACAATAATTTTCACTTTTCTCATTTACATGGAAAGGAAAAAACCAAATGTAAGTCATAATGAATGGGAAATCCTTATATCATTATATATAACAATTTCTATGTTGAATAAAGAAAACACCACACAATCAGTTAATTAAATAATAAAAAAATTTGATGAAAAACATACAATAACTTTCAACATACTTATAATTCATATGATATTTTTGTTTTATTCCTCAAGAAAAAATGATTTTGAACTTTATCTAAATTTTTTTAAAGAAATCAATAAATTTGAAGAAATTAATAAATGTAATTCAAAAATATTTGAAATTTTTATAGCATATCTTTTCAAACAAGGAAATGAAGAATCAAAATATATATTTAATGAAAATATGATTAAAAATGGTTTGCTTGATCCAAAATTTGTTTTATTTAATATCTTTTTAAAAAATTATGGATAACAAAATAATATTTGGAAATTATTCATATTATTTGCATCTACGAAAGGTCAGTAAAAATATATATGATAATGTTTTTGAACCTAAAATGAATTCTGGAAAATTGAAGTGATATGAAAACTGTCATTTCAACTATAACATTCTTTTTTAACGGCCGGTATCTCAAAAAGTGTATTTTTGTTATCCTGTTGATGGAAGACAAAGGATTTGATGATCTTCCACCAGAAATCCAAAAAGTAATAGAACGAAAAAGCAGCAGAGACCCAGCTTCTAGATTTTCAAACAAATTACTGATTTTATTAAATTATGCAGGTGATGATGAAACGAAACAAAACTTCGTTGGAGCAGGATGGGTTGACAAAAAGCATTTTAGAATCAACAAAAAGCGTCTTGTCGTTATCATGAAAATAAAAATCAATACATTAAATGTAAATTTAAAAGACCTCAAATTTCACCAAATTCAAAACGATCAAAATGGTTGGACAACATGGGAGCGAGCTGGCTTTGCACAAGAAAGTACTGCTGTTGATCTTGCAGATGAAAAAATAATGAATGAAGATAAAACAAACTTTCCAAATTATACAAATAGTGAATCACCAAAATCTAAAATTTCACTACTTAGAGAAATCAATCTTGGAATGACATCAGCAAACACTATACAATCATTTAAGTCGATAATAATTTCAATTTGGGAAGAATTTACTGCAAATTCTACAAACAGAAATAGTATTGCAACACCAGAGTTTCTTGAGATGGCTGCTAAAAGGTTTAGAGCTTCTCACCAGAAACTTGCAAATTCAAAAGTTGTATTAGAAACAATATTTAAATGCTTTGACCCAAACCAAATTACAGTAACAGATTTTGCAAGGTTTATTGCAAAGTTTGGACCAGAAGCAACTCTTATGCAAAAAATTGCTTCATTATTAAAATCATCGAACGAAAACCAAAACTGGCTAAAAATCGTTCATGATCCTTATGCAATAAGTTCTGAGGGTGAAAGCATTTACGGCTTTTTTGATGAGAGCGAAGACAATTGTTTCGTGATTATAAGGAACGATAGAACAGTTTCTAAAGTTTACAACATGGTGGAAGAACCAGCGAGCGGAGAATATCTAATAGATTCATCTGGAACAAAATATACATCTTGGCAAAACTACTTCGAAGTGCATCCTTCAATGTAAGATATATTTTTTATTTGTTATTTGATTTTAGTAGAGCTCATTTCTGTTGAATAAATTTTTACGTATTTTTTAAAAAACTTTGTAGCAAAATGTTGAAAATGATGAAATGATTTTTGCTCCAAAAAAAATAACAATATATATATATATATATATATATATATCAACAAAATTGATTGTTTAAATGAAATGAAAATTGAAGAATAAAAGGAAATGCTCTACGTTTTAGTACAGTCCATAGAGCAACCTATGCTCTGTCAACACATTCTCTTGGGAAGTTTTATTTTTGCAGACGAATTTTGACCGGTGAATTACAACACAGCAGTTTATGGCGATATAACAACCGTCAGCGGAAAAGCATAGAAAAAAATCAAAACGGAAATCAGTTTAATAGAAATAAATTTTTTTTCAATGGCGTAAATTTGTACCAGAATTCTCTTGCCTGTAGATATATTCAATTTTGACAGCATTCGGTCTTATCGACGAACAGAAAATTGAGAAATATAAGCGTCACTTTTCAATCATTCGGATTTGAGGATGGAATCGCAAGGACAGATAAAGGTTCGATTTGCCGAAGCACCAATCGTATTCCAGGCAAAGCATCTCCAATGGGCTGATCTCAGTCATTTGGTAGATGCTAAAATTGAACCAAAGAGCATTTTAAAAGAATCTAAGAAGCTCCCACTAATCACTTTGCAATCCCTATCCTCTGTTTTTCTCCTTTGTTTCATTTTCGCTGTTTTCATATCTATCAGATTCATTGAGCGAACATTATTCAAAACAAATTTAGGCGATGCTACTCTTATTCGTTTCTGGTTACAAAGGTTCACTAATGTAGCAAGCCATCCGGTTTCTCCCGACATTTAAATATAACTATCCAACACATTCGAAATAAAACTTTCTCTATCCCGTATTTGTTTTTTTTTTTTGCAATCAAAAAGATGGGAAAGCCTAGTACCTTAGTGCAAGATTATACCCTCTGACTTGCGTTCATTGTAAATTTTGTTCCTTCTTTTTCATGCTTTAATGTTATTTCACTTTCCATTTTTGTAACAAATTATTTTATCTTTGAATACAAAATATTCTATGAGTGTTGTCAATATATCAATAACCGACCAAACAATAAAAAAAGAAAGGAATGAGAAATTAACACGTAATGTCTGCGCTTCGAAATAATACAAAATGTACATAAAGCTGCTACTACTATAATACAAAATGTGTGTGTTTATACCCGGATAAATTTAATCAAGCATAAGCACATCATAACTTTATATAGTGGAGGTCATTTTTTCTATGAAGGTGAAAATGTATTTGGAAAATTTGAATCAAAAAATCTTAATACTTTTTCTTCAGTTAAACTTAAAATAGTTTTCTCGATTAGGAATTTCAAGCCGGTTGATAAATTATTCAACTTTTAATCTCTTGTGCTTATGGTAGTGATTCCATCATTAGGCATGTGGTTCCTCATCTGAGGAAAGTTAAGCGTTGTTAGATGTTCTTCAGTAGAACCCGAACTTTTTCAATAGCACTCATTTTTGAGAACTTTATATCTAAATTAATCAAAGCATACTCAAAAAGTGAATTGAAGGCAGACGATAGGGAGTCAACTCTTTTTAAATGAAAATATCTCATTTTATCATCATTTGCTATTCATTAACATAGGTTACTTAGAATGCAAAGTATAATCTTCTATTAAAATTAAAAGTCTTTTTTTTCACTTTTTTCATATTTAAATTTTCCGAAATTTCAAAGCACTTTTAAGTTTTTACAGTATCATCAGTGGCTCATATGAGCATACAGTGTGTGTAATTATTTAATATATCAAAATGAGAAAAAAATCAATACCTAACTCAGAAAAGATTGCGGATATAAATTACAATTTCCAGAAAGATCGAGCAAGCATTTGACATTTTAGTGCCAAAGTTTCTAATGTACAAAATGTACTTTTTTTTTAATTTAAAAATAAAAAAATCTACCGAACAAATTTTCTTCTGTGTGTAATAATGTTATAGGCAATCGATTGAATGCAAAACGATCAAATACGATAGAAATAAATGGACATCCGATCAAGCTCTTGTGAATATCAGAAATAAAAATTGATAAGTTTATTGAATATTTATATAGTTTATTTTGAACCGATAAAATTTTTGCTTGAAGTGCGCACGTTTACTTCCATGTCTGCTTTGGTGTTGGCGGTTTTTGACAGTTTTGTATTCGGTTGTTTGGTTATTTTGTAACCGCTATGTGCATACGATAGAAATAAAAGAATGAGCGAAGCAACAAGCCCTCAAAAAAAGCATAAAGTTGTGTTAATTGGTTCAAGCTCAGTTGGAAAAACAAGCATTGTTATCAGGTTTGCAAATAAGACTTTCCCAACATCACAAGAATCAACAATTGGTGCTGCATTTATTTCAAGGGATGTTCAAACACAAAAAGGAAACATAGTATCTCTTCATGTGTGGGATACAGCTGGGCAAGAAAGATATAGATCATTGGTTCCAAGGTATTCACAAGGTGCATCTGCAATTATTATTGTTTATGATGTAACTGATCCTGATTCTTTTGAAGAAGCAAAAGAGTGGCACAGAGAAACACGGGAAATTCAACATGAAGATGTAATTTGGTTTTTAGTTGGAAACAAATGTGATTTAAATGCAACTGTTGATCGTGAAAAAGCAAAAGAATTTGCTGAGGAAAATGGCCTTACATATTTTGAGACATCCGCAAAGACAGGACAGGGGGTTGAAGAACTATTTATACAAATTGCTTCTATGTTGAAAACTTTTCCAAGCAATGATGCAGTTGATTTAGATGGACAAGACGCCGATAAGAAACCATGCTGCTAGTGCTATTGATTGATAGTTAGAATTAAGATTATTTAGATTTAATTGACAAATCCAATATAATTTAAAACTTCAGAATTACGAAGCTCTCCTAATTTTTCATTGTGAAGCCTTAATTCTTGAATTTATTAGCCTTGTGTTTATATTTTTTAAATCATCGCAACTTTTTTCAAAATTGTAAACGTTTTGTAACTTTTTCAATTAAATTCAGATGTTTACTCAATCTGTTTTCTATGTTTTATACATTTGACAAAAAATGAGAAATCCGCAGCGTTGGCTCATCTCTCCAAGTATTTGGAATCCATTGAACAAATTAGAAATGCACATTATTGCAATGGTACAAAAAATCCTTATGGTCAAGAATTTGGGCGAATTCTATCACTATTTCTCTTATCTCTTCAGTGTTCGTGTTCTTAGTTTTATTCCAATATTTCTTTACTCAATAGACATGAAATCTGCGGCTCAAGGAATGTCTTCTCAATTAGTATTTGCCTCATTCTTAATTGCATTGATATCATTTGTAAATCCACGTGTAAGACCAGGTGGACATGGAACAGGCGGAGTTGTTCATGTGCCGTGCTTCCTTGGTTCCTCCATGTTATTATTAACAATTGTATTGAACTATGCCCCATACCGAGAATTTCATTTTATTGTATTCATTTTAGCTGCACTTGATCAAATGGCTATTGGAAATATGTACTTGTCAGATTGTTTGATGGGCGTTTTCTTCGGAATTCTTATGAACAAGTTTAATCCCAGTGAAATATCAATAACACTTTATCTCATCCTCATGTTTGGTTCTATGTTCTTCTGGTTCCCTGCTTCGGCAATTGTGTCAACTGCTTTACCAGTAATCTTATCTTCATCTATGATAAGAATCAGAAAAGAGTTCTGTTGGATTTCATTCTTGAAATTCTTGTTCTTTGAAGGTTTAAAGAAAATTGTTAACATTTCAACCGAATATGAAACCTTTATCTTTGATATAATATCATCAGCACTTTCACTTTATCTTGTTCAAGTTGCAAGTGACTTCAACTCTTTCCGTTCAAGTGTAGGCTCTTCATTCCGTGAAACTTTCCATAAGTTTGGCTTCTAAACCATGAATCGTTTTTATTTTTTTGTCAAACAAACTTTGTTAATATGCGGGGGTGCCCTATTGCGGCCGTTAAAATACAAATGCTCCCCAAAAGAAAACCAAAGCAAACACCTCCTTCATCTGAAAAAACGAACACTGATTCAATCACAGATATTCTGCAAAAACAAGTTGAAGAAGAAAGAAAAAAATTTAAAACAATTGAAGTGAATGAATCAACCCAAAATTCTGGGAAAAAAGTAATATACAAAAAAAGAACAGTCCAAGCAGATACTACAAAAGCCAATGAAGAAATTTTGCGATCAAATAAAAAATATTCTAATTCAGAAGTTTCAGCTGAAACACAAGCAGAATCTTTCCAACATACTCCAGAACCAACTGGTTTTACTTACTTTGATCGTCTGAATGAAAAAGATATATTTCTTGATCCTTTAACAAATTTCTAATTAATATTCTTCTTCTCCTAACATTTTGATTTTTTGCTTCTTTATTGCAATTTTAAATCTTAAATAATGAAATTGTTTAATTTAACTTTTCAAAAAGAGAAATATTTTTAAAAAAATGAAAGAATTATGTATTATTTAATAAAAAATAATAAAATTGAAAGACAGAAAAAAGATGAGGAAATAATAACGAAAGAAAAACCTAAGCGATGTGATGATAACGTTAGCTTTGAGATAAATGAAATTTATAAATGGAAGATAATCCAAATGAACAAAATGAAAAATCAGTAAAAGATTCTCAGCAAGATAACAAAGTACTAAAACACAAGAAAAAGATTAAAAAGTTGTATAAGTTTAGTGTTGATATTGAAGAAGAGCCAAAAGAAATTAATAATTATGAAAATTCATGTCAAAAAGCCTTTCATAAGGAAGCTAATAATCTTTTTAAACATAAAAAGATTCGTCGAGCTTCTAGTATGGAGAAATTTTTTATTGGAGATCATATTGGTATTACAGAATCACAAAATCTTCAAACAAATTATCAGAAAGAAGAAATTTTGTTTGCTGCAAGAGCTCGTAGATTTTATGCATATAGTCATCTAATTGAAAGCATAATTTTAGTAACAAATCAAAATATATATATCCTAAATAACAGGATGGAAACATTCGCTGAAACATTTCCAATCATAATTAAAAATATAGAAAAAATTTCGCTTTCAAATGAAAGTGATAATACAGTTGTAATACATTTAGGCGAATATAAATCGGAATTATTAATAACACCATACAAAGTAGAATTGGTATACATTATATCTTGTAGATTTGAGGAGTTGACAGGTAAAAAATTGGATATACATTTTTCAAATACAATCGAATTTCCTGTAAATATGGAAACAATGTTGGAAGTAGAATTTGTTCCAACTTCTGAAGGTGTCAGAACAACATTATATTATAAAGCAAACTCATAAGAACTTCCAATAAAATAAAAAGAAAGAAATAAAACTATTATTTGAAAAATCTTTTATAACTATTATACATCTCTGAGTTTCTCTTAATTGAGGAAATGATGAAAAATTTTATGGCACTTTTTCTGGGGAATCTGTACGTTTGTTAAATGGAAAGTAAACTGAATCCCCAGAAAGAGAAATCAAGAAGACAACGACCTTTGACTTGTTGTATTTGTAACAAGATAACCACGTTTCCAATAGTTACATTAAAATGTTGTGGCTCAATTGCATGTAAAAAATGTCTTCTTAATTATCTTCAATATTCATCATTTTGTCCAAAATGTGGAACACAGATACAAAACAATAAGAATCAAGACAAGTCAATTTGTCCAAAACATAAAAAACAATATGAATATCGTTGCAATACATGTAATGTCTTCCTTTGTCCTGATTGCTTATTTGAACAATTAACATCACAAGATATGACACATAGCGGTCATCAAATCAGCAAAATATCAGAATTTTATAAAAATACTAAAGAAAAGATAAATGAAAAAATATCAAAATTACAAATAGAACAAGAAAAACTTAAAGTAAAAATACAGAAACTTAAAAAGCTACGATATGA
Organism: Histomonas meleagridis; assembly: GCF_020186115.1. Classification (NCBI taxonomy): domain Eukaryota; phylum Parabasalia; order Tritrichomonadida; family Dientamoebidae; genus Histomonas; species Histomonas meleagridis. The sequence continues at coordinate 870,834 of NW_027150820.1, forward strand.
AGCATCAGCTGCAAAAGATGAGATATTTATTGAGTCAAATTCATCATTTCGCATTCTTCAAAATCACCTTGAAGAAGCGTACACTCAAAAGCAAAAGGATTATAGTGATACTTATGACAAACTTGAAAACCAAATGAAAAATATACAACTTGCAATTGAAGAAGCGGAATTAATATTAACAAATAATGATCAAAAATCTGCTATTGCCGGTGAAGAGTTTCTCCAAAAGATGGATAAAACTCTTGATGATTATAAACCCGTAATTGTAGGTCCTCCATCTACAGAATGGACAAACGAACTTGTACCTCCGTTTAAAAAGTTGAAATTCAAGATACCAAACTTCAAACAATATCATGACATGTTTAAGAAATGCAAAAACGAAGATGTTCGATACTTATATTCACCAAATGCGAAATTATATGGAGCGGTTTGGAGGGCAAAAATTTACCCTAACGGAAACTCAAACGGTCTCCAAACCCATCTATCGGTTTACATTGAATTGATCAAAGGGATTTCGTCTTCATCTTTTGTTTATAGGGTTGAAATCGAAAGTAAGAAACCTAATTATGAGAAAGTAGTGAAACAATATGTTTCAACTTTTGAAGAAATGGATTCATGGGGTTGGAATAAAGTGATTCCATTAGAAACATTATTCGACGGATACATTGATGAAAATGGTTCTGTTTCGTTTGAAATAAGCTTAAGGCCAGAGTCGTACCTCGTATGCGCAAGAAGAAGTGCAGAAGAACTTGAAAAAGTTAAAGAAAAATGTAAAAAATTAAAACAAGAACTAAGGGAAAAAGGAGTTGATCCAAATAGCGAATGTGTGTCAGAAACAAATGAAATAAATAATGTTTGATAAGGAAATCGATTTCGTTTTGACAACAGTTCGCAATTGAAAAGCAAATTCAGAGGACACAAAAAATCAGAAATTTCATAAATTTATCGCAGTGAAAAAGTTTATCGTTGGTCACCACAAGTTTGAATGAAAACTGGTTTCTATCAAATACCAACCTTCCCAGATTGTTCATTTTTTTCGATGCAATTACTTGTAGACAATCCATGGCTTGAACATTGGAGAGGACATATCGAGTGGCGCCATAGGAACTATGAAGAAGCTAAAGAACGCATTAATAAAGTTGCTGGTTCAATGGACAAGTTTACTCAATCTTACAAAGAATTTGGACTTCACCACAATGGTAAATGTATTACTTACAAAGAATGGGCACCTAATGCACGTGAAATCTATCTTGTAGGTGATTTCAATAATTGGAATACTAAAGATCCTAATACAAAATGTACACGTGATGAATATGGGATGTTTACTCTTACTCTTCCTGATGGAAAGGATGGACCAGTTATTCCTCACAATAGCAAAGTTCGTGCACATTTAGTTCTTTCAAGTGGTGAAGAAGTTTCTCGTATTCCAGCTTGGATCAATTACACATACCAAAACCCAGAGAACTTCAATTTTGATGGCGTTTTCTGGAATCCTCCAAATCCATATAAGTTCAAACATCCAACACCAGAACCACCACGTGATTCTAGTCTTTTGATTTATGAGACTCATGTTGGTATGGCTGGCGTTGAACCACGTCTTCATACCTACAAAGAATTTACACGCGATGTTCTTCCCATGATTAAGAAAGATGGTTATAATGCCATCCAAATCATGGCCATTATGGAGCATGCCTATTATGCCTCTTTTGGTTATCAAGTCACATCATTCTTTGCAGCATCATCTCGATTTGGTACACCCGAAGATCTTAAAGAACTCATTGATACAGCGCATGGAATGGGCTTGTCTGTCTTTTTAGATCTTATTCATTCACATGCAGCCAAGAATGTTCTTGAAGGCATTAATCATTTTGATGGAACTGATCATCAATATTTCCACGAAGGTGGTCGTGGATATCATCCATTATGGGACTCACGTTTATTTAATTATAACCATATCGAAGTACAGCGCTTTTTATTATCAAATTTACGATATTATTTGGACGAATACAAATTTGACGGTTTTCGGTTTGACGGGGTTACCTCAATCATCTATAAGCACCACGGCAACTTATATTCCTTCACATCTTTAGATGATTACTTTAATGACTTAGTTGATGAAGAAGCAGTTACCTATTTATATTTAGCTAATGATGTTATTCATAGTGTTCGTCCCGATGCAATCACAATAGCAGAAGAAGTTAGTGGAATGATAGGACTTGCACGCTCACTTAAGGACGGAGGCTTTGGGTTTGATTATAGGTTAGGAATGGCCGTTCCTGACATGTGGATCAAGATCTTAAAAGAACAAAAAGATGAAGATTGGAATGTCGGCAACATCACATTCACGTTATCCAATCGTCCGTACAAAGAGAAGACAGTTGCGTATTGCGAATCGCATGACCAAGCACTTGTCGGCGATAAGACATTAGCGTTCTGGCTCATGGACAAAGAGATGTACACGCACATGTCGACATTATCACCGCAATCGCTAATCATTGATCGCGGGATCGCATTGCACAAGATGATTCGCTTGATAACATTCGGGTTAGGCGGCGAGGCATACTTAACATTCATGGGGAACGAGTTCGGGCATCCGGAATGGATCGACTTCCCGCGCGAAGGCAATGGCAACTCGTATCACCATTGCAGAAGGCGATTCGACTTGCCGAAGGACGACTTGCTTAAGTATAAGTACTTGTTGAACTTCGATAATGACATGTTACAACTGGAACATAAATATAAGTTTATGAGTTCAGGAGATAATGGATATGTAACATTGAAACACGAAGGTGATAAAGTCGTCGCTTTCGAAAGAGGAAATTTGTTGTTCGTATTCAACTTCCACCCAACGAAAAGCTTCGAGGGTTATTGGATAGGAGTCGAGTGGCACGCGAAGTTCGAATATGTGCTATGCACTGACGACGAGAGATACGGAGGCTTCAGGAGAATCGACACGAGGACTGTCCCGGAGTCGTACCCAGAGCCGTACCAAAACAGGAAGTGCAAGATACAGCTGTACTTGCCGTCGAGATCAGCATTCGTATTGAAGAAGTTATAAATAAATAAAAACTATCAATGAATAATGAAATGATTGCAGAGATTTGGAGAGAACTTTATGAATGAAGTGCTATTGAATTAAGGATAAAAACGCGTTAAAAATGAATATATAAATAATTATTTAGAAAATGATGAAACAGGAAAACATTTGGAAATATCATAAGCATATAAAATGATTGTATAAAGTAAAATGCATTTTTTAGATGAAATATTCGTTGTAATAATGAGTAGAAATTGGTTTAACTGATCATTTAAGTGGTAATTCAGTTAAATTGGTTATATCATTTTAAAAGAATTATGAAAACAAATAAAATAAATATTAATAAAATTAAGAAGGATGTTTTTCAGATTTTTTTGTTGAGCAAAAGTGATGAAAGAAGAAAATTGAACAAAATAATGCATTCTTTGTGGCAATTTCTATAAATCATAAAAATATGCGATAAAGATTGTGATACACCGATTCTGTATATATTGTCAAGCATTTTAAAATGACTTTATTTTGAAATTAAGAAATTAGTATATATCTGATTATCATACTGAAAAATATTAATGATAATACATCTATATGCATTCAAATTCAATAACTTAACCTGAACCTTCCGCTCTGATATTACATTGGTTAATAATAATGAATGGAGATTTTTATTGCTACATCACTGATTTGACCCAGATACGATAGAATATCGATATTTTATAGCGACTGAGCAGTTGGCCTCAGATAAATTTCAATATACACGATACAAAGTAACAGTACACAATAAATTTCAAATACGGACCGTCGAAAAATTATTTCAATTTTGAATTTCGGAAGTTTATTGGCTCAAAAAGGCATCTGTCAGCGACCGTTGTTTGCAAAGGCAAAAAAATAATATGAAAAATAAAAGTATCTTATTACATAATGAATATTTCAAGATTTTTCAGGAAAATAATGGCGACCTACCTATATTTGATAATATTTATTATTCAATCTCTAATATATTTTGGAGAAATTGGATTTTTTGTGTTTTATTCCAATCAGAATGCATTCAAAAAGCAAAATTTTCTTTGTATATAAAAACGTTCCATTTCAATAGTGCTTTATTTAATTTCTTCAGGAACGGTCCAGATTTTCTGGAAATTGACAAATTGATAAATCTTACCAGAATACCCCATGCTCCTTAAACAAGTACCTCAAATCAGCCTTACAGAGATCCAAGAAGTGCTTCCCGAGCATCACTATCATTATTCACGGCCAATTAATGCAGGTGGTTTCGGATCAGTTTTCCTTGTACTTTCTGATAAATATAACCAGGAATTTTGCATTAAGCGTATTAAACAACCCGAATCCGCATTTGATGAAACAAAAAACGAGGCAACAACATTAATCAGATTATGTCATCCAAATATAATATCAATGTACGAATTTTTCTTTGATAGTACACGCACAAGTTTATATATTGTATTAGAATATTGCAGTGGGGGATCATTAAAAGATTTAATTGAACGTGAGGGTCCTATTAAACCCCCAAAATTATATTCTTATTGTTATCAAATAATGAAAGCATTGCTATATTGTCACGAGCAGAATGTTGCGCACAGAGACATAAAGCCTGCAAACATTCTCTTGGACAACTATGGGAGACCAAAACTTGCAGATTTCGGACTAAGTCAAAAGTTGGAAAAAGGCGAAAACATTAAAAGCTATGCTGGTTCACGTCCATTTATGGCACCAGAAGTCATTAGCTACCAAAATGCAGATCCATTTTTAGCCGACATTTGGTCCCTTGGGATAACATTTTACACGATTGCGTTTGGGAAGCTTCCATGGTCATTTCATAACAGTGAAGAATTAGAAATGGCAATCAAAATTGGTGTTTTTTCTTTTCCTTCTTATGCCGAACCAGAATTTTGTAAATTAATTCGATCGATGACTGCAATTAATCCGCTCAAAAGGGAACCATTGACAAAACTCCTTCGTTCGCCGATATTTAACAGCATACAAAAGTACAGTAATGTTCCAATGTGCTCTTCACATAATAACTATACAGAAAATTCGGCTCATCAAAAATTTTCCTATATTCTTCCTTCATCTATTTCACATGGAAATATTATTAGGAGGAGAATGAATAATATGCCATACTTACAGAATAAACAGAATACAAAAAAAGGCGCAAAGGTCAGAAACACTTTTGCAATGTAATGTTCTAATAAATATCATGTTTGTTTTCATTGTATTATTTTATGGGTAATCCTGCCTTATATGTTGATTTGGTAATGATGTTTCATTGCCGTATGCTGGTAGAGATTTATTTGTTGAAATCATAATTAATAAGTCTGAGTAGCACTAATTTGAACTAATTTTTCATGTGAAAACAGTTGCCGGAATCTATGTTCTCTGTCCTTGCTTATTTTTATATGAACTTGGTTTGACGAGAAAACGCCAGAAATCATGGCAACAAAAGGTTGAATTGAATTTGACAAATTACTGCTTTCGAAATTTGTTTGAATCACGAACTGATTACAGAAATTTGAATTAATAACGTTCTTATACATAGCTTTTCAATAAAAAATTCTCGCTTCAAAACAATGTGAAAATCTTTGCATTTCACCTTCAGAAATTTACGAGGAAAAGAGAGGGGGGAAAAAAATCGAAAAACATTTCTTTTTTTCACAAAATAAGATTCACCTCAAAAATTAATTAAGATTAAATTAAGCAACAAAAAAAAAATGTTCAAATAAAAAATTTACATACTAGGTATAAATCGATTAAAATGATTTAAAATGATAAAATTCACGAGATTTTCTTCTTTTTCGAGTTAGAGGGCGTAATAATTCTGTTATTTCTGTTCGTCCAAACCAAGTTGCTTTATCAAGTGCTGTTTGAAATAATATAAACAATTTCCAAAATTTATTTTGAAACATGAAATCCTTGAAATAAATATCAAATAAAACTATTAAATATCTTTAGCATTAACATCAATTCCTTTTTGTTTCAGAAGTAATTTAACTATTTCTATGAAACCATTCTGAGAAGCATACATAAGTGCTGTATAAAATAATGTAAATGATTTTCAAATATCATTTTAAAATCCAAAATCATTAAAATAAATATTAAATAACGTAATCAAATAAATTTTGCGTTAACATCAATTCCTTTTTGCTAAAGAAGTAATTTAACCATTTCTATGTTACCATTTTGAGATGCCAAAATAAGTGCTAAACTAAATATTTCATATAATTTTTAAGTATTTTAAAAAATCAAATTAAAAAATTAAATATCATTAGTATTAATTTTATCTTTACCTTTTTCAAGTAATAATTTCACAATTTCTATGAAGCCATTCTGAGAAGCATACATAAGTGCTGTATAAAATATTCTCAATGATTTTTAAATCTTATTTTGAATCATTAGAGTATTAAATAAATAGACATTTTTAACTTCAATATCAATTCCTTCTTGCTCAAGAAGTAATTTAACTATTTCTATATAACCATATTGAGATGCAATTATGAGTGCTGTTTCAAATGATTTGAACAAGTTTTATATATTCATTTGCAATACCAAATAAAATGATTAAATATTTTATATGAAAAATAAGCATCATCAACATTAACATCAATGTTTTTTTGCTCAAGAAGTTGTTTTACCATATCTATATTATTTTTAAAAGATGCATTCATAAGTGCTGTTGAAAATGTTTAAAATAATTTCCATATATAGAGTTTAAACGAAAAAAGATTAAAATTAATATTATTTTGTGCATTTATGTCAATACCATCTTGTTCCAAAACATACTTAACAAGTTCAATATTATCAGAAGCAGCAGAAAAAGTTAATAAATTTTTTGGAATTTTATTTTCTTTTAATAAATATTTGATATGAAATATATTTCCATTTCTTGCAGCTTCATAAATAATATCATCACTAATTTTCAAACCTTCATGCAGCAAATATGAAAAAATTTCATAATTATGAAACAAAATACATTTCATTGCTAATTTTTCGATACTATTAAATTTACCAATTTTATTTTCATAAAGATATTTAAAAATACTATTTCGATGAAATTCAATCGCTGTTTCATATGATTCATTAAATGATGAATAGCTTTGTTTACATAAATGAATTATTTCTTCATTCCCACCTGCTGTTGCATATTTGCCTGTATTATTCATATTACAGCCATTTATCATTAAGTATTTAAAACATTGAATTGATCCATAAAATGCATAATCAATAAGTAATACCCAATCATTAATAAATGAATGCTTCTCATATAATGAAGGTTTAAGTTTCTGATTAAAATTAAAATTTGTTTGCGATGATAATTCTTGAAGTTTTTCTATATCATCATTAATTCGAAATTCGAATTATCTTTGTAATTTCTATTGGATTAACTCCATCTTTTATATATTTCTTATGAAGTTCCCAATTATTCTTTGATAATCCTTCATAATTTTCAAAGATTTTTTTAAATGAATAATTATTCTTTTGCTTTTGGACTTCTGATTTAGACATATAATGTGCAAAAAATGGTATTTTTTCCTTCTGGAAAATTTTTGGTTCAATAAAATTACGTTCAATCAAATGATAAAGAAGATAAAACGATTCTTGTATATCTTTTTCAAGAAGATAATGAGTAAATACATCAAATATTCTTGACTCACTTTTGCAATTTTCCTGCAATACTTCAATTTCATTTAAAAAATCCAAATACACATTAGAATCATCCGATTTTAAGACATATAATAAATATATAATTTGGCTTATGAGAGTATTCAAAGAAAATGGGTATGAATTACCAAATATGTTTATTATAGATTGAACGGAATGTGAAATATTTACCTCTTCTAAACCAAAAATTATGTTCTTAATTGATACCAGTGCTTCCCATTCATTAAAAATTTGATTTGACATTGGAGAGTTTTGTTCCATTTATTAAGTAAAAAATGAAAATGTCGATTTAAACACTAAAAATTGGGTTCTTATTATCTTTGTGTTGTATTAATATTTTAAGATCTCTGAAGTATTTATATTATCGATAAAAGATTTCAGAATTTGTTAAAGTACGAAATCAATCTGATTTTTACTGTTGTAAACTAATTTCTTTAGCAACAAGGTCGAGTTGTTTTTGGCCCTTTGGTGTGATTACACGACCACCTTTTTCATCTTTCTTGACATATCCGATTTCTTCTAATTGCTTAAGCATTGTGCGGACAACCTTTCCACTTGCTTGAGCAAAGTGTCTTGGTGCGGATCCATAATTCTTGTTTCCACCAAATTTATTACGGAGATATTGAACGCTTGTTCCTGGGTGAAGATAAACTGTACGAGCAACTGCAGCTGCACGTGTGTACCACCAGTTAATTAAGCATGGAGGCATTTGTTTGAGATGTCCTGTTTTGACTAAATCAGCCCAATTTGGAGCTTCTATAAGATGATTTGTTTCGAAGAACTTTGAAAGTTTGTCAATGAATTCATTTGCAGCGACATCGCGTACATTGACGCCTTTTCCTTTTGCACCAATCATTTGAAAGAAAGGCCAGACAAACATAGTCAATTTATGGCGTCAGTTTTTTTCTTCTCTTCAAAACAAATTAAAACTCAAATCCAATCTTATGAAACAATTTTGTTTTGTTTTAGTAAAGCATTAAATAGTATATATGTTTTCTTCAGGAATTAACTCACATGAGTTTTAAAATGACTTTCTCGAACGATTCATTTTGAATACTTTTTGATACGAAATGCTCAGAATTTTCTATCGTATAAAAAAATTATGATTTTTGTTTTTATAAATCATACTTCTAATAAATTTTTATGAATAAATAACTAATATAATTGACTATATAATATTTCAATTATAATTCCTTAATCTTTGGTTTTCTTCTTCGAGTTCATTCACGCGCGCCATTAACCCACTCAACTTTGGGGTTGCATCTGTTTCCAACAGTTCTTGAACCTGCTCTTCCAGTTCATTAATCCTGTCTATGAGATCAGGGTCATCTACTCGATTTTCGATTTTATTTTGAAGATCCGCAATTTGATGTGAGGCACTATCAAACCGTGTCTCAAGGTTATAAAGTCTATTAGCAATTTCTCTGAACCTGTCTTCTGTTATTTTGTTGAATTTTGAAAAAATCATATTTTGATCAATGTTCGGAACAACTTTAATCTGATTAAGTTGCATAGAATCTTTTTTGAGATTTTCAATTTCGGCGTTGGAAGAGTTCAATTGCTCTGTTAGAAAAACGATTTGATTTTGTAGTTGAGAATTATCAACTTTTAATTGTGAATTTTTTTGGATCATTTCTTCAATAATCGGTTGAAGGACTTCATCGGGTGGTTCGTGTGTTGTGTTTTGGTGTTTTAATTTCTCAATTTGAGTTGAATATTGAAGGAGCTGTTGTTTTAATTCAGAGATTTGTTTCTCTTGTTGATGCATCTTCTCAAAAAAATTAGAATTTTGATTGATCAAAGATTGGAGATTGTCTCTTTGCCTCATCACTTCATCTAATTTTTTAGATAATTCATTATTTTGTTGAAGGAGTTGAAAATTAATAGAATCTGCTGTATCTTTTGTTTCCTTGCTATTTGTGAGGTTGTTAAATTGTTTTGTTAGCACATCTGCCTGTGAAGCCATTTTGATATAATGATTTTTTTCTTCATTTGCTTTCTGAAGTGCACTTTCAAGTTCAATATTTCTCTGTTGAAGCATGGAAATTATGTTTTGTAAATTTAAAAAAGAATTTGTATCTTCCATACTCGATATGGATGATGGAGTCTGAGTCGCCCGTTTATTTTTTGGCGGCACAATTCGACCGTTAAAACAATGAAACTTGAAGTAATTTTTTGTTAGCAGATAAAAGTGACAAAAATTGATTGATTAGCATATTCGAATATGGGCAAACTTTTGTTTTGACCGATGTGTATTTAGTAAAGGGCTTTTTCGTATTTCATCTTGAAAAATGAAAATTCTTCAATTCCTTATCATTTTACACCTTTTAAATCATTTTATAACTCAATCTAAGCTTAAATATCCATTTTTCAAACACTTTAAATTTTTACATATGCCAAAAAGCAGAAGCAAAGACGAGCTTGCTGGTACACGCAAAGCGGAGGTTTCAATTTTCGAAATCATTGCCAATTTTTTTTTTAATTTTTTTTAATTTTTCCACAGTTCACTAAATGCCATTTAGATGTAAAATCCATCTCTAACAATATGTGTGCGGTTTCAATGATCCATGTTTTAGCCTCCGAGCGAAAACTTTTAGAATTAGATTTTTTAAACGTTTCAAAAAAAAACTCATTGAAAACATTACGTTTGATCAAAATAGCCTTCCTATACAAACCTTGGATAAACATTATGATGATATCTCTTTATTACATTGGGAACTTCATCTTTATCCTTTGATGCACAACAATTTTGAAAATATTATTATTGGTGAAAATATTAATATAATTCCTGATAGCACACTTACTGAATGGCCATTAGTTGTTTGTGTTAAATTTAGTAATTCAGTAACAAGCATTGGATCCTCAGTTCAAATTGTTATAATTTGACAATTTTGACACTTGGCACAGGATTAACAAGTTTTGGAGAGAATGCATTTGCAAATTGTACATCACTAATAAATATTACAATTCCAAATTCAGTTCAATTTGTTGGATCCTCAGCATTTTCATGTTGTGATGGGTTAAAGATATTAACACTTGGCACAGGATTAACAGATATTGCAAATGGCGCATTTTCGCAATGTTATAATCTTCAATGTATTTATTATTACGGTATTTCACATCCATCGATTGGAGAAAGTGCATTCTCTTCAGTTAATGCAACAGTTCTTACATATCCAACATATGATGATGCAAGATTTGGTCCATTTGCAGTGAATGATTATGAAGGAGGAGCCTGCATACCATTGTTTACACATTCATTTTCAAGTTCAAATACATATCCGCAATCGAATACATTAACTAAATCAAATACATTTACAAAATCACTTCAAAGTTATTTAACTTTATCTTTTTCTTATATATTAACTATTTCATTATCGTTTACACAATCATTTGCCATTTATGAAACACAAACGAAATCATTTTCGTTGTTTATAAGTCATTCAACATTTTCATATATTGAAACGGAATTTATTTTTTATGATTACACAATTGTTATTTACTCGACGTATTATAATTATTATTCAAATTATTACACATATATAAGTTATATTATAAATGAATCATCGAATGGAATTACAACTCCAGCTTTAATTGGAATAATTTGTGGATCAATTGCATTTGTTTTAATAATTATCGGAATTGTTATATTTTTAGTTAAATATAACAATAAAAAAGATAAAATTACTCCAAAATTACACTTCAAAGATTCAACAACATCAAGCACAAAGCAAAATGAAAATGTAAATTATTTAGTTGAAGATATTGTTAAAGAAGATGAAGATAATTGGTTATAATGCAAATATGCATGTATTATAAAAATTAATTATTTTTATTTTGATAATATTTAAAAATTTGAAATATATTTATTTGTGATTTGGTAATTTTTCGTAATAAATGGATGCTATTAAATGCACATACAAAAAAAGATATAAAGGGATCGGATAATACTTTTATGTCACCAGAGCTGCTTTCAACCTCAATTGAAATGATTGATATCCATATGGTATAAATAATTTGAGAAGGTTTTGCTTTCTCAATGCAACTGAATCACAAAAATTATAATTTACAGATCATTTACTATAAGGAACCCTAATGGGTACAAACAATTTAATTAATATATTCAATAATTGTATACAATCATATTACCAATGTTAATAATGTATCCAAATTTGAAGCAAATGGTATCTAAATTAATGTTTCAAATGCACGTGCATTTAATGGTCGTCCAGAGCACAATCAAAGCTATGGACTTGGATTTGGTTGATTAACATGTTTTGTTGTTTATCATGATTCATACTCATCTAATCTAATTAGCTGATTTAATGAAGAAATATTTATTAATTATTCAGTATTTTTTGCTTCAGTTAAATATTTAACACTTTGTTAGTTATGTAAATGAAAATAATAGATGAGACAACATTTGAATTTTATTTAAATGATATCTTCATATATATATTATGATGAAAAAGAATAACAAACTTTAATTTTAAAAAGGTTTTGATTATATTTCAACAAAAACACGTCACGTTTATTGATGCTTTTGAGTTATTTAACACATTATTACGACAAGAGTTGAAATTGCTTTTGATAATAATTTAATTTCAGTTGAAATGAGTCATCAAAACATATATTAATCAAGCTTTCTGAACTTCTTTCTTTCTCTTGAGATTTGTGTTCCTCTTAATTTAAGAATTTGCCATTCTTTCAATCTCTTTCTCAAAAATCGTTGATATTCACGTATTTGACCTGTCCTTGCAACTTCTGAAATAATTTAATCTGGCATATGTTTTACTTTAGTCGCTTAATCTTCTGGAATTTAGAGTTTATTTTGAAGATAAGCAAATTGTGTGAGGCACAAGGTTATAAAGTTGAATAGCAATTTCTATGAACTTGTTTTCTTTTAGTTTATTGAATATAAAAAAAAATCATACATTGATCAATGTTCGGAACAACTTTAAAGTTCTGATTAATTTGCATAGAATCTTTTTTGAGATTATAAACTTCGGCGTTGGAAGAGTTCAATTGTTCTGTTCAAAAAACTATTTGATATTTAGTCGCCCGTTTACTTTTGGCGGTAAAATTCGACCGTTAAAACAAACAACAAAAAAATAAAAATAAAAAAATAGAATTTTATAATTTAATAATAACAATAACAACTTATTCTCATTGAAGATTTTCAAAGAAATTTCCCCCAAACAAAAAATCATGATCAATTTCTTTGTAATCAATAAACGGATACACAACAGATTCCATGAACTTCATCCATTGTGAGTTATCATTTTTATCTTTCGGGACAATACTTGCAAAAGATATAGCAAATGAAACTCTCATTTCGCTATTATCATTCTTTGATTTGTTATAAGTTTCTGCCAACAACTTTTTGAGCTTCATAACCGCCTCATCATTGAATTTTTCTATCGTCTCCAACAAAAGTTCTTTTGCAGCCAAAAATGAAAAATTTGTATAATCACTTGAAGACAATAAGATCGAAATAATGGATAAAACAGTATCGTTATCAATTAGTTCGGAAGCGTATGAAACATATTCTACGGCTCTTTCTATTATTTCAGATTTTTGTGATTTTTCTTCTTTGATAATCTTTATAGCTCTTTCTAATATTTCTTTGTTGGCTGGAAGTGCCGCTGATAAATAAAGTAAATGTTCATCAAGTTCTTTCTCTCTAACAATGAACTTAATGACATTCTCTTCGAACTCATCTTGCCATGGAAACTTTTGATGGAAGAAAAGGCGAAGGAATTTAAGAATATGAATTCGATGTACTTTCGTAATTAACGAAGGATCTATGTCAAGTTGATAAATTTCAACAAGTGCTTTTTTCTTTGGTAGCTGATAGTCATTTGCACCCGGTGGTAGAATTGCTTTGAAGCAACACCAAAGAAATAACCATAATCCGTGGTATTTTGCAGTTATAAGATCTTGGACAGTTTGGAAAATACAGATGTTGTCTAAGTGAATAATGATTTTTTTGAGAATGTTTGGTGAAAGGCGGCATATCTCTGACATATCTTCGGGCCATAAATCAAATGCATGAGAAATCAATCTAGAAAGAATACCAATGTTGTAGTTGCTTAAGTTGCTTGAAGTATTCTCATCAAGACAATCAAAAGCATATTCTGTAATGTTTAAATTATCTGCGAATATTCGGTACAATGAAGTATTTCCAGATTGAAATAATGTCAAAACAATGTTCTTCAACTTTTTGTCGTCACTGTATTTGATGATTTCGATCAATTTTTTTGCATTTTTCTCTTGAAGAAAAAAATTTGATAATTCAGGATGATTATTCCGAAATAAAGATGTCACTCCATTACACTTCAATATTTCTTCCACTGTAACATCAGGGTGTTTAAGGGCTTCGCTGATTTCTTGGTTGGCCCTGGGATTCAATCCAAACATTCCAAATAAAAGATTCAGAGATCAGAAAAAGTAATTTTGACTTCAAAATAATCGGTTTATTAATTGAAGTTATTTTCTCGATTGATTGGGTTGCATTCAATTTTTTTATTGATTTTTTATGGCGTCCAATTTACCCAATGAGAACTACACTAATTGACTTAAAGATTATGCTAAAATAACTGTTGTTAGCAAATTGAAGAATTTTATATGGGTTTTATTAAGTGTTAAAAGAAATATTTGAATTTTAAAATGACTGTATTCAAATCACTTTTTCAATTATATAAAAAAACATGCTTTTCAATGTTGCTTCATTTCTTTGCCATGGCATTTATTCAAAAGGGTTTAATCTCCTGATGTTAAATGTTCTTGTTATTTTCATTTTTTCCTTATCTTTATCTCTTTATTTATATCATATCAGTTTATAATTGCTTCAAAACGAAAAAGTAAGTATTGAATTGTTTTGAATTATTAAATATTTTTATTATATTTTATTTTGCCACCTACAGATTTAATAAGGAAGCATAAATTAAACTTGAAAAATTTAAAAGTTTTATGCTGACACAACAGAGGATCGATTAACGATATCCGTCACTTTTTTCTTCACATGTTAAATTAACGGTCAAATTCAAAAACTGGGCATGAGCAATTCGAACAAAAATTATTTTAATGATTTGATATTACTTTTTAAAATCCGTGCAGACCCACATCACTACAATTTAGAATCCACAGCCAATGAAAATTTTCTCAAAATTCCACAATTAGATAAACAAAAGATTAGTTTTCTTGAAGAGAAAACCAAAAATTTATCTGATGTATCTAATGCACTTAAAGAAGCCAATTTTATTTATCGGTTTGATGAAGATTTTGTAACAAAATTTCCAGAAATCGAATTCAATGAGTATAATTTTATTACATTCCTATTCCAAATCATTGCATTTATTTTTGTTGACATTAGGAAACCAAGCGTTGATTTTTATTGTTCAGTTTTAGATCCTATAAATTTATGCATTATAAATAATCCCAAAATTTCACAGAAATATCATGCCCAAATTAATTCAATTTTTATGACGTTATTTACTTATACATTTAAAGCTGTTGGATTTCAACCTTCGGAAAAATATATCAAAACAACTTATTATCATTTCCAAAAAAATACATATCTTCCTTCAGCGTTTTATTGTGAGCTTATTGATTTTGTTTCTTTCATTATGGAATTAAAAAATGATTCTCATAATTTTGAATTACTTATTTTATCTTTACAAGAAAATCGGCCGATCATGCGTGGTGTATCTAATCACGTTACACTTCTTAAGATCATTGAACCATATTGTGAAAATTTTGATTTATTTAGCTTAACGGTTCTTTCATTAGTATCGACAAGAAACGTTTCGATCATCACCAAAAACGAAGTTAAGTACATTGTCACCAAATTTCCACCTAAAATCATAAAAAATTTCTCATCAGAAAAAGTCGAAGAAAATGATCGACAAAATGAAGTTCCAATTTTTCAAACTCATAAAATCGAAGTAAAGCCATTTGATTATCGAATCATTGAAGGGAAAAGTGATTTTTCGAATGGTCTTATTATGAAATTGATAAACTCGCCAAAGTATAATGGATTAACGAGTGAACATTTTGCTTTATTACCTGAGGAAAATCTGAGTCCACTTAAAGCGTTAAGTACTTCATTTAAATTTATGAGCATCGATGTTTTAACTGAATTTTTTACGAAGTTTTCGAAAGATCTTTATGAAATTAAAGATAAGAATAACTTCATTCCGTGTTATGTTTCGATGATTTATTTACTTTTTGATTTTTGGGATAAAGAAGAAATAATAACGCCGATTAAAAAAATGGTTTTTAATGATGTAATCTTTAATACGAATCAAACTTTATTTGGCCCTTATTTAATAAATGATGAAATATCAAAAATCCGAACTTTCACTGTTAAAGCATTTAAGAATTCATCCGAATTAATTGAGCTAATTAAATGTAATAAAGAAAACCCATTTTTTGTTGCCGATATATTTCTTAGGCTCGAAAAACTTGATTCGTTTTATAACAATGATTTTTTAAGAATTATATCTGATTGTTGTGCTAAGTTACAACTTCTTGACTTAAAAGAACATTGTCAACATATAGAATCAGCACGACATATAATGTTAATATTACTTGGCGATATTTTTTTAAATACATATGATTCATATAAGTATTTCGAATATTTCATGAAATTTTGTTATGAGAAACAACTTTCGAAAATAATAATTTGGTTATTTAAAAAAAGTACAACATATCAAAAAGATTGTGGTAACTTAACACATGTTTTTAATTTTATTTTGAAAACGTTGAGAGTTAATACTGATATGTGTTGGGAATTAATTAAAGCAACTTCTAAGATATTTGAGAAAAGACCTTATTTAAAAAATTCGATTTTAGATTTTTTGGATATAACAATTGATTTTTTAAATGAAGTCCAAACTAAAGAAGTTTTAGATTTAATATTTAAGTATTCAGAAGAAGTTAATGAATTACAAATCGAAAGAATTAAAACACTTTCTGATTCTATTAATAAAATTGATCCTAATGAATCATTTGATAAATTATGTATAATATTAGGACAAAAATGTAATACGAAATCAACTGTTCGACAAGTTAATTTCTTTATTATAAATCCTTATGTAATACAAATTATATTACTTACATATGGTTTTACTAATGATGTTATTGATTTGTTTTATGGTTTGGCAAGTTGTTCATTAACAAATATATTATATTTTCATAAATTTAATGTCGATGAAATTATCCTTAAAAGATTAATAACGAAAAATAATGAAATTGAATTTAAAGGGAAAACTTTCCAAATCAAATTACAAAACAAAGAAAAAACAATTGAACTTTTATATATAATTTTGATTTCACATTTTGATGAAGAAATATTTAAAATAATTTTAAAGAATTTTAATGAATTATTTTGTTATCTTTTATATTCATTACAAGTTTATAAAAGAATTACACCTAAAGTATATTCACCTTTTGGAATGAATATTCCAATTTATTCAAGTAATTCAATTAAAAGTAGTATATTTAAAGATTTCTCTATATCTTTTTATATACAATATGATTCAACTGTTACACATTTATATCCTAAAGAAAAACATTTAATGTTTTCTATTTCTGATAAAGAAAGAAATGAATTAAGATTCCAATTAATCGATACATCGATAAATGTATCATTTATTAATAAATCTTCTGTCTCTGATGTGAATATTTGTCGTTTAATGTCTTATGATACTAATTGGCATTTAGTAGTAACTAATTATAACTCACAAAAAAATATATTTACAACTTATTTAGATGGTGAACATTCAAGTAATTCGACATTTGTACCTATTAAATTTAAAAAAGGTTCTTTAAATATAAAAATTGGAGGAAAATCAACTGAAAACATTCAAATATTTAATAATAAAAACTTGAAATTATATGGAAACATTGGAAATTTATCATTTTATAAAAATAATATTGAACAAGTTAACATGGGTGAAAACATTTCATTATATGAAATACCTAAAGATTGTTCATTCACTTTAATGGATGAAAATAAATTCGAATGTTATAATCCTTTAATCGTAAATCAAAACATTGATACATATATCTTAGGATCAAATGCTATTGGACACATATTAAAGTTTTTAAGTCCTCAAACAGAGAAACGAATAAATTATCAAATATTAACATTAATTAGTTATTATGTTAACGAATATTCATTTTTTGAAGAATCGCTTTTAAATTTCATTGAAGACCAAAGGAATTTTAATGATTCGAAATTATTTTTTATTATTTATGACTTATTTAGTAAAATTAAAGTCAAAGAAAAACAAGAAAAATGGTTTTCATTATTTATCATTTTAAACATTAAAATATGGAAACAATATAATAACTTTCCACAAATATTACATTTCTTATCGAATGAAATGATATCTCAAAACCAACATATCTTAAAAGAAAAGTCATTTTTTAATGATCTTTTGATCCAAATTCAAACAATCGACAAGAAATATTGGGATAAGTTCTCGCTTCTAATAAAACGAATCGCTTTCGTTAACTTCGATCAATTTTCTTTCGATTCTTTCGCAAAAAACTTAAACAAATCCGTCGAAAAGTTTCCGATAATAATACAAAATAATAAGAAATCAAATAGACCAACATTAATTAATCGAATTCCTTTATCTAATTTCGATAACATAAATTCGTTCATTCCTCGTTCCGAAATATCATTCATGAACATTTCCAATTTCATTTCGAACAAAATAAATGAAATCGATTATTGCAAAGAAAACCAAAAATTAGTTCTTTCTGATTTTACGATATTTTTAATTGATTTAATTAAAGATATCTCAAAAGTTATAAAATCATTTAATAATAATTCGGAGTTTGTTTCATTATTATTTAAGTTTTTAGCATTTCCAAACGTGAAAGTTATATATAATATTGTTGTCTCTATTTGTATAATAACTGAAAAGGATTTCCATAAATGTGTGTTTAGAATATTGAAAAATATACCGCGATATTTATATTATGATGTGTTAAAATTATTATTACCTGAGATTAAAAAATGTCCGTATTTATTATCTTTGATTTGTGCACTTGTCTTTTTCGAGGCTCCAAAATCAATCGAATTGATCGAATATTCAACTTTCGACGCAATTTTGGGTTCTTCTGATGGTTTTTGGTATTTCTTTCCAATCATTTTAGTGTTTTTCTTAGAAAATAATTTCCAAAAAACGATTTTACAATTCGTTGCTTTTTGTTGTGGCTCTAACGTTAAAACAATTCAAAATATCTTGAATTTAATGGCGTATTTCTCAACAATTTTCCTTTGCGAATTCAATTCTGATATTATAACGTATTTTTACAGCGTCGTGTTGGAATTCGGTCAAAAACCAAAATCACAACTTTACAAAAATGTTTTCAATACTTTATTTTTTACGCTATATGACAAAAATCCAAATTCATTATACTTCCATACAATTGATGATATTTTGGAATTCTTAAAAACAGATATTTCTTCTATCAATGTTAAATATTATTTGGCCGTTTCAAATAATAAAATCATGAAAGAAACTTTGGTAAGTTTAATCGATTCGAATATTTGTAAAAATAATAAATCATTATCAAAGACTTATACATATTTAAAGGAATTTAAAAGAGAAAATAAAGAAAAGAAAATAGTAAATATTCACGCGTTCGAAGAAATGACAGAACATTTTTATTCGATACAAAATAAATATCTCGACCACTTTAAGGAATCAATTAAAAGTCAATTCGCAGCAATGCTGAAGGATTATTACTCTTGGGAATGATCTCAAAATGAATTGTTTAGTAAAAATTTATTGAAATTTTGTTTTTAGGAATGTGTTGTTTATGAAATAATTGTTTGTATTAAATCGCTGATATTTATCATTATTATTGTTTGTATTAAATCGCTGCTTTTAAGTGAAGCATCTGAAAAAGTCACATCGAAATTGTTGAAGAGAAGAATTAAGACAGAAACGAACAATTTTTCATATTTTAATTACAATGAAAATGAATTTATTAAAACACAAAATTATAATTTTGTAACGAATATATATGAAATTAATATATTACCAAAAATAAACCAAAAATTAATAATTAATTTAACTAATGAATTATCAGTTAATTACAGCGATGTACAATTCGAAAACAATAATTACATTAAATTAATTAAGAATCAATTAAACGAAATACGAAATCTTAAACATGAAATAATTCAAAATGACGTAAAATACGAAACACTTAAAGAGAAATACAATCAAATCAAAGAAAGTTTTAGTGAAACAATTTCGAATTACATAAACACGAATTCAAATCTCAAAAACGAAAACATAAAATTGGAACAAATTAACGAAGACTTAAACAACAAACTCAAAAACATATTAAAATATTATTCTAAAAACATACGGAAACAAAAAACAAATAATTTATCGATTTCTAATTTGATGAATATTCTTACAATAAAAGAAGAAAACAAAATTATAAATTTAAATGTTTCGAATCCAAATTCATTCGATGTAATAAATATAATAAACTTAAGAACAACTGGAAAAATTACACAAATTTCATTAGCGCCAATTAATAACTTCGAGCCACTCTTCATAACGAAACCTTTAACATATGAATTTATTTATCAAAAACCAAATTTAACATTTTCATTTAATTCATTTAAAGTAAATAACATTAATACAATTGACGAAATATCAAATTCTCTTCATTTGGAAGCAATTCCCGAAATTATTAATATTCGTCCAAAAATTTTAAACAATTTGAAGATACAAAAAATTAATGAAAACGAAATATTGAATAAAAATAATGAAGTTTTAAATATTTCGTTGCCTTTGGTGAATGAAATAGATGATAATGAAATGGAGAATATGAAAAATGAACTCAAAAGCGAAAGAAAAGAAAATGTTAATGAAATTGTTGAAGAGAAGAATTAAGGCAATGAATAAGGAATTGGCATAGCAAAACGCAAGGCAAAATGATTTGTTGGAGGAACTATCAAGAGTTAGAACAAATTATAGAGAACTCCTTGCAAAATGTAATTAGAATATTTGTAGAAATAAAATATTGTTTTGTTTTTTTAACATGTTTTTGATAGTGAATTCTTCTGAAAAAGTCGTTTTGAAAAATGTCTATCGAGGAAGTTTTGTCTGAAAAAGTGGAAATTCACTTTTGCATTATCTATCGTTACCTCCTAAAAAATAAAACTATAACAAAGAGATGAAAAGAAGGAGGTTGATCATCCAATCACATATTTTTACTATAGTAATATTATGATAATTTTTTTATGTTTTGCAAAATAAACATCATGTTTTAGTAAATAACTTTTAATAAATATTTTTTTGATCATGAATTTTCCTGTTGACAAACACTTGTTAACTATCAAGAAAATTGAAAATATTTAAGACCATTAATGAATACTAATAGCAAATGAAAAAATTAACTTTTTATCATTGAAGAAATATGGATTCAAAAAGTTCTATGCGGTGGATGCATACTCCTTTTTTCATTTTTCAAGTAAAATTGTAAGCTTTCATACATCCAGCTGACCATGGTCTATACTAAAAAAAAACTTTTTTTTATACTTTGTTTGATTGATGAACGCTCATCATTTTAGGAAAACAACAAGAAAATTATGATAAACTTTTACATAATGATTTTGAACTTCATAAATATGTTAAAAAAAATGCGTTAATTATATACAATAAATTAAAGTTATTTTCATAATAATTTACTTTTTGTTCAAACTTAATTTAACACAGATAAAAGCAGAACTACTCAAGACGAACACTTATTTGAAATTGAAATATCTTTCTTTTGATTTTTGAAAAATAATGCATTTTTACCATAATATCTCGAAATTTCCAATTTTTTCTTTAATATAATTTATCATTTACTTTTAGTGTTTATGATTTGGATAAATTGGATTTATTCTAATAATCATATAATAGAAGAAACATAAAATTTGCTAAATAACATAAAAGTTTGTATTTATTAAATTAATAAACAAATTAAAATATTTTGTTCTTAAAATATGTTTATTTATATCTGACTGATAAATTTTTCTTCTTTGAAATCGTCTGCAAATGGATCTTCTTCGATATTTGAATTATTAATACCAACTGAAAATGTATTATCTATTTCATTAATTTTATTATTATTTTCATCTGAAACATTCATTTCTTCTTCATTTTGTTTCCGCTTCTTATTTTGATATTTAATCATAAAAATTATAATTATCATTATAAATATAATAATTATTACAATTACAACAACAATTATAATGATAATTAATGTATTATATCATCATTGTTTATTATTACATCTTCGATATAAGAAATATAAAAGAAATTTGAATAATACGTAAAATATTCTGGATAATATATAATTGTATAATTATAATATATGAAATCGACATAAATATATTTAGTTTCAGATTCAATGAAAGTAACTGAATAAGATTTTAAGAAAGTATAATAAATTGATAAAGTTTTTATAAACGATAAAGAATAAGTTAAAGTAATAGTATTAACAAAAGTAAAATTCATCGAAAATGTATTAAAATATGTATTTGAATCAAAATTATTTTTTGATTTCGTAAATGTGTTTGAATTAGCAAATGTATTTATGTTAGTAAATGTATTTGAGTTAGTGAATGTACCACTTTGTGTGAATGTGAATGCGCGTGTTGGCGGGAGACATTCGTCAAGTGTTGTTCCCTTAGTAATTTCCATATTTCCAAATGTTTCATTTTGATATGTTTCTATTGTCATAACTAATGTCGCATTTATATTAACAAATGCATCATTTTGGATAACTGGTGAAATTTCTCCATTAAAATAAATACAAGGAAGTGATGTACAATTAAAAAATGCACATGAATTAATATATTGAACATTTTCATCAATAAAAATTCTTTCTAAATTATTACAACTTGCAAAAGAATAATTCATAATAGAAATGACTGAATTAGGAATTGCAAATGTTTTACTTTTCATATTCGGATAACTAATAATATATGTAATTTCTTTATTATATAAAACCCCATCATTTTCATAATTCGAATATCCAATATTTTCTTCTGAAACATTAATAAATTGAAGATTTGTACATTCTAAAAATGGATTTCCAATCGAAGTAACTGAACTTGGTATATAAATATTCACAAGGTTTGTACATCCTCTGAATGCATCTGAGCCAATACTTCGGACGCCTTCAGCTAATGTTATCGTTTCAAGTCCTGTACATTTATAAAATGCATTACCACTAATGGTATTACAACGGATTATAATATTATTTAATGAAATACATTCTGCAAATGCACCACCTCCAATTCCACTCATTAATTTATCTGGAAATTGGACATATTCTAATTTTTTACATGATGCAAATGCTCCACTATTTATATTTCCAACTGTTTCTCCAATTATTACTGTTGTTAATAAAGGCCATTCTCTGAATGCATTACTTTCAATCTCGCCAACATCAATAATTATAACACGTTCTGTATCATTCATATAATCATTTGAAAAATCAATGGAATCAGATATTGTGAGTGTTTTTGTCTCTTCGTTATATGATTGCTTTGTATTCACAAAAAATATAATCATTAAAATCAGAATAACTTCGTTTTTTTGATGAATGTTCTTCTGATTAAAATAAATTTTGAAAAAGAAAGTAAAAACAAAAAATATAAATACGAACAAAGTTATATTTGAATATATAGAAGGAATTAATGCATTAAATATCTTTGGTAGATTTCTAAGAATATTATTGCTGCAATTCATTGATAAATTACATTGAAAACTTTCATTAAAATGATATATATTATGCATAATATGAAAGATTGCAGTTATTTTGGAATAAATATTTGAAATTATTAAATTTGGAGAAACGAAATGCTTAAAACCTATTCTATTGTTATTTAGAGAATTATTGAGTGAAGCGCATTGCAGTAAATGATTTATGTTGTTTGCTGTTTGAATTTTTTGTAAAAATATTTTACTCTTTATGAGTTCTCTCTTGTTACTTGGGATGTAATGAATGCTTTTGTTTATCCAAAATAACGTTATAAAAAATACCAGATACATGAGCTGGAAGGAAACATAAGTTAACAAAAATAATTTTTTTTCTAATGATACAAAATACATAACAACAACTTCTATTTCTTGTATGCTTTTTCTATGTCCCTACAAACGAGCCAGTATTTTAATAACTTATTGGAGTTTGTTTCATAAGGAAAAAATGTTTTTCTGCACCAAAATTTTTCTGACAAAATAATTTGAACGAAAATATTAATGCCAATATGCGAGGAAATGAAACCATCCCACAAATCAGGCATATGCACATGCTTGTTCATTGTTTTATTTTCAGTGAGAGAATCAAAATTATATTTATTTGAAATAAAAACATGTTTGTTGAAATTTATGAGGAGGATGAAAGTGCCAATGTGAATCAATGTTATCATCAATTGAGAATATCCATCATATTTCATCGATTTGGTATATGCGTTTCCAATATAAATCTGGTTTGGTTGTAACGAAAAACCTCTAATTTTTCATTAGAAATGTGTGTAACAACTGTTGTTCAATGTGACATGTGAGTTTTCATCAAAATTATTTTGGATGCCGAGGCACACACATGAAGCATTAGGTGACATGAAAAGATCTCATTTACTTGCTCACAAGTGAGGAATTGACATTTGAATGGATTTAAGGGAAAACGACAAGAAACAACCAACTTTTTATGAAAAGAAATTTCAAATTTCGATTGAAATAATAGGATAATGATGATTAATCATTAAAAAAAGATATACTTATCTAAATGTTTTTTCTTCCATTTGCAAATGGATCATCTTCAACATAGCTCGTACTGTTGAATGGTTTTCTATGAACTCGTTCTGGCTTATATTTAACGGTCTATTGTCGAACGGTCCCTATTTTCTAAACGGTCGTGAGGAAAATTATTAGGAATTGACATTTGAATGGGTTTTAAGTTATTTATATTAGATTTTATTCAAAAACTTCTATGCACACCAACACATCTTTTATAATTATATATTTCTAATTTAACATTATATTTATTTCATCATTGCTAAATCCAATTTCTCTTAAGACCGTAACTAAATTTTGATTTTTTTGGAAATTTTTATGTAAATTTTTCAATAAGTTTTGGATATCTTCTCTTACCAAAAATGCCTTAAACACATTCATATGTTGTATTGTATCATCGAATATCTTAATAATCTGATTAATCTGATATAAGACTGAAACTAAAGTTTCATAAATTATAGAAATGTCTTTATCAAGATTATCATCATCATCATCAACATTATCATCAATTAAACTGAAATCAAATTGCGAAATCTTATTTATTAATGTACATGTCATATCTATCCATGGATTTACTTGAATCCAATCCATTTGGATTTGAAAAACTGATACTTTTTCGAATGCTTTTAATATAAACAATAATAATTTGCGCGCTAATTTTATCCCATCGACAAAAGGATAATTTTCTAAGTTATTAATTGAATCTAGTATAACATTTTCCATCATTTGTCTACAAAGAATTTCGACATTTTGATCGGAATAAAATCCAATAATATATGTAGTAATTTTTATAAATGACAAATAAATATTAAAATCATTTTTTCTTGTATTCATTATATTTAATATAAGTTTAAATAATATTGGAAAAGAATGTGATATTGGAAATCTTCTTTTCATTAAATCAGTCAGTGAACGAAATGCATAATTAATATTAATATTATTCATTGGATCATTTAAAAATAAAAGTATCATTTCTAATAACTGATTTAAATATTTATCAAATGCATAAATTGATGAATAACTGATAGCAATTATAGTTAACACATCTAATATCATTGGGTCATGATGAATATTAAAATGTTGAATAAACATTTCTAAATCAGAACTAAGATATGGTAACATTAAATTTTGGCCTTTTGTACAAAATTCGGGATATATTGAGAAGATATCTTCTTGGTTTCGATTTAATTCAGGTTGTTGAAATGACATCATGAAAAAGGTATGAAAATTAGCAATAAGTGCTTCCAATTCATTATAATTTTTTAAATGCTCAATCATATGTATTATAGTTTGGCCAACTGCATATGAAAAATTCGGATTTGGTGTTGTTAAAAGTTGTAATAAATATATAACATATTCACTAATATGTGGATAAAAATTAATATTGATTAAGGTATTAAATGCAGAAAACGCAGTAGAATTTGAAATTTGTATCGAAGACATTATAATTGGAACACATTCACTGACTTTCATATTAAATGCATCTGATTTTTTGGCTATTTCACATAAAAGTTTTAATACAGTATCACGTAAATATATTTGGGTACTTTGAGTATTAAGTACTGAACATGTTTTTTCATATATATTAAGTATTAAGCTTTCAACAGGATTATTTGGATCATAAATATCACAATTTTCAACAACAAATAAATATAAATATAATGCAAGCGCACGGAGTTGTTCATTTTGATTATTTATTTGTTGATCCGCATTTTGTAGATATATATTAAGAGTTAATTGTGGAAATTCTTTCGCTAAAATACCTAAAAGTTGTATTGATGAACTTGTATATCTATCGGTATCATAACTATCAAAGAATTTAACAGTTAACATTATTGATGCTTGAAGAATTGGTTGAAGACAATTTTGAATGATTCCATTATTAATTTGATTCAATTTTTCTGATATAGCAATCGCTCGTATAAATTCAAAGATTTCATCATGAAGATTATCATCATTAATTTGCCCTAAATCTGTAAGTGCTGCGTTTATAGCTTTTTCAGAAATAGATTGAAATGCTTCAACATAAAAATATTTTGCCAACGCATAAACACATTTATATGCAGCTGCTTTAAGTTCAATAATTCCAAGAGCTTGGAGAATTACATTCGTTAATTGACTGGCAATTACTGCTTCCATATAACCATTAATCATTTCACTAAGAATGTTTATATATAATTTCGGTTGAGCTCTACTAAAAATGAAACAAATAATCGAAGAATTCATGCGGAACATTTTTATTCGACGCTTATGAATATCTCAAACATTTCGAGGAATCACTCCATAGCAATCTTTAACTGATGATTATTATATTTGGTAATGATCCCTGAACTTATACTTAATAGAAAGCTATTCAATATGTGTTTTTTAAAAAAAATGCCAGCACCTCACAATTACCTGAAAAAGCCGCATACTTTGAATACTTTACACGAATAGAAATTTTCAATCATTGCGGTTTCATTCAAAAATAAATGCCATTTCAAAAAGTGTCATCCAAATGGAAGTAAAATCTGTTGTTTCTGGTGACTCAGACAGTGGCATAAGTGCTTTGATGTATGCATACCAAAATGGTAAAGCTCCGGGGAGATATATACCAACAATAATTGAAAATTATACTAAAAAAGTTAATATTGAAGAGCATACAATAAAGCTAAAAGTATGGCAAATAGCAGGTCAAGGTGATTACGACAAGGTCAGACCACTTTCTTATGCTAATGCAGACGTTATTATAATATGTTTTTCTCTAGTTTCTCAAGACTCTCTTCTTAATGTAGAGAAGATATGGTTACCAGAAGTCAAGAAATTTTGCAAAGGAGCAGCTTATATTTTGGTAGGCTTGCAAAGTGACCTACGGGATGAGAATTCTTCAGAAGAAATAGTTACAACAAAGCAAGGAGAGGAAATGAAAGAAAAAATTGGTGCTTATGGTTATATCGAAGCATCAGTGGACAAATATTCAAATATAAATGAAGTCTTTGAATTAGCACTCAGGGCCGTAATTGCAAAACAACAAAAAAAGAAGGGATGTGAAATTTACTAAAAAATTATATTTTATTATAATCCAACTGTATTCATTTAATATTTATCAATGATTGATCATTTTTATAAAACGAACCCAAAAGAAATAAAAGAGCTGTTAAACATTTTTCTTCTTAGTTTTACGTTAATAAATGTAAGCTTGCATTTATTTTTACTTAGTTGAAATTACAGCAATTGAAAAAATTCAACATGAATGCACAAGCATGAGAATTAAAAATAATCATCATAGAATGTCTTGTATTATTATTTTAATAACCTAAATAAAGATAACATCATTAATTGACACACTAAATCACGCATTTAAAAAATGTCAACAGCATCAATGTGTGTGTAATTGCAAAGTTATTTCGATACGCTTATAAAATTAATTATTTTATTAGTTAAAACAAAAATTCATAAAAAAATAATATCCATTGATTTACATAATAAACAAATAACATATTTAGACAGATTTTGCAGCCATGTTTGATGGTATGTGGTCAATTTCTTGATTAAATCTTTGGGTGTAAAATTGAATTCCTTTTGAAATTTTTTTTAATTGTTTTATGAAATCTTCTTGAGGGCTTTTTGTTATGTTTCTTATTTTCTTTTGAAATCTGCATCGAGCACATGAAGCAATTGTACCATGAAATGATTCCTCTCCGTTAAATTTAATAGCATTTTCCCAAATTAAATTCATGTCATCGATATAGCTTTTCAACTTCGAGTAGCTCCTATTCTTTAGCCTTTCTAGAACTTTATTTAACCACATGGGTCTTTGAATAACATCGTAATAATCTGGTACATCTTTTTGCCTTACCTTTTCTACAAAGGCCTCACACATATCCCAATGTATGAACTTCTCTGTTATTTTGATGCATTGTTTGTATTGGTATTCATTCATTTCTCAAATTGAATTGACTATGTTTGTTTCAATTCCAATGGTGTTTAACGTTTTTTTGGAGATGCTTACGTGTAAATGTTTTAAATTTATAAATACATATTATCATTGATCGTATTGTAATAACGCAATATCGCATAAGGAGACAGCAATGAAAAGTTAAATTTATATGTAATTCTTATATTAGATCATCACATCTTAATCAACTAAAAATTATTTCTTAATTTTGTCCTAAGAAAATCAAAGCTATAAGGTGTTTTTTCATATTGGTATTGATAAATTAAAAAGAAACATTGGTTGAAATTTGGAAGAAATTCATTTTTAAAGAAGTACCTTTTACAACACCTCAAAAGCAATCACCGATAGACACGATTTGAATGATGATCCATCAATTTTCTGTCAGAATGTTTCGGCGTTATAATATAAAGTGACAGTTTTTCAGCGGTTCCCACATTCATTTCAAATCATTATCGTTCATTCAAAATGGAACCATCAAAAAAACAGTAATTTCCAGGAAATGAATATATTAAAGCATACGAAATTCGATCAACAGGATTGAAATTTTATTTTTTATTATCACTACTCAATCTATGACATGAAATAATCTCAATTTTTATTTTTGACATTTTGATATTTATAAAAAAAATCACACAGTCTCATTATGTATAAGATATGAAATAATTACTTAGTACCTCAATATTAAATCTTTCAAATGCACTAAGTGATTGCTAATGGATAATTCCAAAATGAGCGAGAAAATGCTTACAAAAATATGGGTATTTTTTTAACGTACATAATGTCAAAATTAAAACAGCTGTTTAAGTGAAAAAGTTCTTCAACAATCATTCAAAAACCCGATTTGCCAAGCTGTAATTTCGTTCCAAACCATTTGTGCAGGAAGCTTTTTCAATGCAATTGAGAAAAAACCGATAAGCAGTTTTTCATTCGTACATATGGCTCCAAAAAGAGAAATCATAGTCCCGTTTATAATTGGCGCTGGAGCACTTGGGCTATTCTTTATTTCCGTCGCTGCATGCGCTTATAATGCTCTTTACGTCGACGACAACACATATTCAGCGCAAATCTTCGGAATTAACATACGTATCAAAAATATAACACTTGTCATTGCAATTTTCTCTATAATAACAGCCGTTCTTTTGTTAATCGCTTCAATCATTTATCTTGTTGGCAAATATCCCTTCGCTTCAATTATGCTCTTTATCTTCTCTATTGTAGCAGCAATTATTTACATCGCCTGCCAAATTATTGGCCTCAGTTTCACAAGGTATGGCCCAACACCAGTCCCACAAATTTATAACTATTATGATGACGCAGATTTCCGAAGTTATTACGACAACTACTCTTACACAGGCTTCGGTCAAGTTGTCGCTTCTTTAGGCTATGCGTCATATGATTCATTCCGACAAGATCATCCAGATTTGTACGTAAGTTTCTACGTATCAACGGGTAGTGATTATCTTCTTCGCTCTATCCCATCTTGCTCCATCGACGCAACCCAATCCAACCTTAATTCCGCAAGTCCATGTGATTATAGTATAGTCGAAGATAAATGTGTCGGCGATTGGACCGGAGAATCCTTCAAAGATTATCTCTGCGACATGTACAACCAACGATCTGAGATCAACGAGACCGCAGCAGGTGGCCATTTGAACGAAGGTGAAAAACTTGCCGCATCCATCGAACGTAAGCGCGACGGCGTTGATTCCTTTGCTGCCTACTATTCATTTAACTCATTCCTTCTTGGTTTTGAGATTGTTGTTTTGATCATATTACTTATTGCATTAATTGTCAATGCGATAATGAGCGTCTTCTGTGCCAAACCAAAGAGCAGCAACAAGAAGCCACAACAAAAAGCTCAACCCAAGCAACAAAAGCAACAACCTAAGCAACCAGTTAAGAAATCGCCACCACCACCAAAGAAAGAAGAGCCAAAGAAGAAAGATAAGTCCGAGTCATCATTGTCCGAGCTCTCCATGAAGTCATCATCAGATAAGAAGAAGCCAAGGAAAACTTCATCCGAATCGTCATCATCTTCATCATATGTTATGGAAGAAGAAGAGGAAGAAGAGGAGGAAGAGGAAACAACTTCTTCTTCATCTGAATCTTCAAATAATGAAAGTTCCACTTCATCAAAACCAAAGCCAAAGCCTAAAGCTCCAATGCAACCTCCTCAACAGAAAAAGAATATCGTCGAAAGTTCTTCTAATACAGAATCATCTGGTGAAGAAACTTCAACTTCTTCACTTAATTTGTCTTCTGATGAAAGCTCTACTTCTGGATCTTCTAGCTAATACAAATGTAAATCCATTTTATTTGACGCTGGAACCGCTAGTAATAATTTTATGGATGCGTCCTAAACTTATCATTCTCCATTTTTGATTTCGTTTTTGATGTGAAATTGATCGTTTTGTATTGAAAAGTGTCGGCAGCATTTTTATGTATAGATTTGTGGCACAAAACAAAGAGAGAAATGTCTTTGTCCTTTACGTGAAGACTACGAAATGAATGGGGAATAAAGTTTAATTAAATGATATCAACAAAAATTAATGATTAAGATCTTATGAGTTTAAAATATTATTATTGGATTGGGAATAAGTCGAATGTGCTATTTGTTCAAAAAAAGTGTTTTTTGGTTATGATTGTATTGATGTACAAAATTTAGAAATCTTTAAATACTAATAAAACTAAAGTTTTATAATTATTAGATAATGTTAAATAATGTAAAGATTAATATTATTACGCTTCTGAAGGATAGGATAAAACAAAAAATTATTTTCGGAAATACGTTTATTAACGTTCTTCAAATCCAACCTGATTTTACAAATCTTCTTCTCATTCGCAGGTTGCAAATGGTGGAATTTCACGCTTGAAGAGTTTCCAAATATTCTCTCTAATTCGGTGAATACACCACTTTTTGCACTTTGCTATTCAGAGCATTGTTCTCATTGCCATGGCTTACCTTCTGCAGTAAAAGAATTCTCTGAGAAGTTTAGCGATCGCCATGGAATATTAGTAACAATGGTTGACTGTGAGAAAGATCACAATGCTTGTAATCTTTTCCATACTCAAGGAACTCCAAATATGGTTCTTGTAATTGGAAAAGACCACAGGTATTGGCCTCACACCAAAGTTCGCACGCCAGAGCAACTTGATGAATGGGTAAATTCAATAACATTACCTTACACAGAAATTTCAACACAAGAAGAGCTTGAATCAGCAAAACTAAAGCCAACTGGAGGTGGCTCCACATTCTATCTCGTAATATCTCCAATGGATCCATCTTTAAATCAATTTATCAAATCATTACGATACACTCAACGATTCAATGACACATTCATTGTAAAATTTAATTATTCCATTTCCAAGCCGAGGCTTCTTGCATATCATAGTCCTGATTGTTTTGATGAATTTTATGATAATATTTCTTCACTTTCTGATTTTGTTGACAGACATAAATTTGGTATCTTCCACAGATATGAATCCGATGAACTTGAAGATCTTATTAAGCAAAGAAATGCAATAATATATGTTAGTGAACGTCCTTTAAATAGCTTTAGGATGAACAATTTGCGAAACATTGCAAGGCAGCGTTGTTTGGACAACTTTGCATATGGGTGGATAACAATCGAAGACAATATCCAAGTGCTAAAGATACTTAACGTATCCATAACCGACGTTCCGTTTCTGTTCGGAATTAACCGTCAAAAAGGCGTCAAAAGTGTTTACAAATTGAGAATAAACGACGCAGAAAAAAACGGTTTCTTCGATTCAATATTGAATGAAGGAAAGGCGCAGAAACTCAGCAATATGCAATCAGCGGCTTTGCTTTCAGCATTGAATTTTATACTTGTGTTCATGTGTTCAGCGGCTTGGGATAAGCTCACTGGAAAACAAGCGCAAAAAATCGAATAATTTTCTACACAAGTGAATATAAAAAAAAATCTTGTAAAAACAATGTTTAAATTAAATATTATAATATTAGCAATGAAGGTTTTGGTTAAACATTTTTGAGTCTTTTCCTTTTATTGATGGTTGTCGGCGAAGGCTTTTTTCCCTTAATGGAATTGAGCCTATCGGATTTTTAGCAATGTAAACACCTCAAAAAGTTATTAAAAAGAAGAAAACGATCATTTTAAATGATAAACATTTCCTTATCTGTGAAGAACCATTCTGTGTTTAAATATATGTCATGTTCCGTCAATTGATTGCATTATTTTCACATAAAATCGCAAAAATCATAAGAAAACCATCAGCGGCAAAATATAGAATAACCTCATAACGGTTGTATTGAATTGTCATTTTTAATCAGAAAACGATGGAAATGACGATCAAAAATGAGAAATTTTTATCTCGTTTTATACGTGTGCTCAAGCAATGTACTAAGAAAAAAAAGGAAAAGTTCTCAAAGGTTACATTTTTTATTCTGAGATTTTGTCTAAAAGCAATTTTTTGTATTCAATAATCAATATAAAGTTATGAAAATCTTCAAAAAAGTTGTATACTACATACAGCTTAAGTACACCTGATCCATATCGATGTTTAAGAGGTTTTCATGTTGGGAGATTTCGGATAATTTTTCTAAAATCGCTTTATCTTTCTTCCTGTTAAGTAGCTGTGGCTGCCCCATGTTGAGAGAAAATTGTTCGCGTGAAGTGGAGTGCTTTGTTTGAAGTTTTGCACATTTAATTTGGTAGCGATTTATGTTTTTGGTTCTGTGATTTGGGGTTCTTGAGTGTGGCGACTTACGTTGGCTGTTCGATTTGATAGTTGGATTTGGGTTTTGTAGCATTTTTTTGGTAGATTCTGAATCATCATTAGCTCTCAGACGAATTTCTTTCACGTTTGATACGCTATGTGGCATGCTTGAACTCAAAGATCTTTGTCTTCTTTTGTTTGTGGTTGATATTGGCTTTGGGGACAATGCTTCAAAGCTATTTTGGCTTAAAATTTCTTCTGTTTGCATTGGTTCAGGGAATGTGTAACCAATTGCTCTTAGTTCTTCTTCATGGCTCATTTGTTGCTTTTGTAAGAATGTAAATCTTTCTTCATTTCCGCTAAAAGCAATTTTGGAAGAATTAGATTCATCTTCTAATACTGGATCGAACGGCGTGTTGTTAAATCCCAAAGAAACTCCATAACCAGAAGCAAAGGAGTACTCCCGAGGAAAAGGATACGAAATTGGAGAATTCGAAATATCACGAACAACCACTGGGTTTTCATTCTCAACATCGGTTGAGCTTGTAAAAATCTCACCGTTTTTACTGATCATTATTCCACATAATTGAGAAAAAGATGGTTGTCTTAACGATAAGCCTATCTGATGTTCGGCCAATTTTTCACACATTCCTGGGCATGGAAGCGATTGTGATGTTTTGACGCAGGAGTCCTTTTTCGAGGTCATTTTGCAAAATGCGCTTTTCATAGCCATTTTCAATAAACACGATTGAAATTGGGGAGCAGTTTTATTCAATTTTTTTACGCGAAAGAAAATTGAGTAACCGTGTCCGCTGTTGTATTGATTTTGAGAAGCCGTTGTTTAAAAATGTATTTTTTATCACTTATTTGACTCTCACTTTATTCTAATTTTATTCTTTTCAATCATACTTCAAATTGTATTAAATCAAATTGATTTTATTTGTCGAAACTGATTTTATGAGAGATGGTACTGTATAACATGGAATGTGGTTTTTACATAATATTTCCTTTATGAATCTTGATATATAATGATCAAGATATTATTACCATTAAAAAAAAACATTTAAATATATTATTGAGGTATTTCATAAATATCCACATATTCATATAAAGTTGTTTTAAACGATAAAAGGTTTTGGTCATATTTTTAAATTCAAATTCTCCATAAAAACAAAAAGATGATTTGTCTATTAAAACATGTCTTTTGATATTAGGACTGAAATATTTTTATATATCTTAATTTACATAATAATTTGATATGATGGTGTTAACAATAACAAACAAATTGAAAAAAGGCTGTGTAATCATTATATGAAGTCGATTTAATTTGATCTTTGTTTAAACAAGATGTAATTCAACACCAATAAATATGATATTAGCCAATAAATCGAAAATGGGCATTCCTATTTCGGATAAATAACTTTTTTGAATTATTTTTTATAATATAGGTACATCATGAAAATATTTAAAAGAAATTTATGGGTTATCATGAATGTTTTCCATTATTAAATTGATATCCATATAAAACATTGTAAAATGTTTGTCTTTGGGTATGATTGAATAATTGTAACCATTAAAAATAACATTTTCCTTTAAAATCATTTTCATATAAGTGAGGTACCTCATATATCAAAAATCAACAAATAATACATGTTAATGCAATTTTATTAATAAAATTCGGTACCGAAATCACATAAAATTAAGTTAACTATTAAATATCTGTGAGTCGATACTCCAGAATTTTCCCATGATATACCCCAACTATGGTCATGATAAGTCCAACAATAAAAAAATAAATCCTTGTATTAAAAATATAAATAAAGTTATAGCGCATTCTGTGCTTCCATCGCTCACATAGATTTGTTTGTTTGGGGAATTCTAATTAACGTTCTCCTAACAACAAAACAAATTTATGTCACTAAAATCATCATTTAAAGCAAATCCAAAACCGCACAGAACTACAAAACGGCTAATAGAAACGGTGGAACTTCTAGAAAAGGAAGACAAACAAAAATATGAAGATCTTGAAAAATATTATATTCAACATTTTGATGAATATTTTGGTTATTTAAATTGTGATGAGCCAGAAAAGTTATCTAAAAGCCTCAAATTTTTTCTCCATTATCTTCAATTAGCAAAAGACGATACATATGCAAAAAATATTTTACAAGTTGATATTCTTGATCGCTTGTTTACTCTTTTTGCTTCAATGAGTTCTCCAATCATAACACTAGATACACTTAATCTTTTATCTTTGTTATCATATTGGGTTGATATTACAATTAATCCTTCTCAATATAATACACTTATAGACACCTGCATACAACTTTTTTCATCAAATGATCCATCTTTTTTTGAAAGTCTTCTTGTTTTTATTGGCAATTTTTCATTATCAAATGATGGATTTAGTGCTTTATTTATTCAAAACCAAGGAATAATACACTCAGACAACATCTTTTATACCCATAACCTTCACAATATTGATTATCTGCTTCGTCTTTGTTATTGGATGGTGTTACAACTTGTTCAGCGTCCATTTGACCTTGAAGAGATATACCAAATCACGATTTTAGTTGAGAAATCGTTCGAAAACAAAGACATAAAATGTATTTTATATTCTTTTAAGATTATCCAAACGTTAATGAAGGCAGATGTTGATTATCCGTTTTCGGAACAATTAGTTTTCTACTTTATTGCATCAACTGCATCGACTACTGAAGTAATAAAAGAACTTTTAAAAACTATTCTTATGATTTCGAACCAAGACCTTTACAGAATGATCATTAACGATGACTTTATAAATAATTTGGCCTTACAAATAATTAAAGTCAATGGGAAAGATACAATTAAACGTAAAAAGTCTTCTTTCATCGCAAAAGACACTTTTCACTTTTTGAATGAAATTTTTCCGTTTTTCGTTCCAGATGTTAACAACATAATACTTATCGCAGCTATGTTAAGTATAGCAGAAGGTGCTTATGAAGAAAGAAAAGAGGCTTTAACTTTCGTTTATAAATTATGTAATAATGATAGAGAATTTACTATTGGAATTTGCGCTGCAGGATTACTGTTGCCACTCGCAAATGTAATAGATACTGAAATGTCAGACGTATCAATGATGTGCTTAGAAATATTGTATATGTTAGGAATGGCATGTGAAGAAATGGCTATAGATTTAACTCAATGTCAAGGATACGAAATTATCGCTAAAGTATTGGATAAGTTACTTGGGGTTCCTGAATCAGATGAAATGAATGAAAGGATTTATGATTTGCTGAGATATTACTATTTGGATGACGAAAATGTTTGATTTTTATAAAAATATTAATTTTATTGATAGGACTTTTTAGGATTATAGCGTAATAGAAAATGTGCAAGAAAAAGAACAGGATCAGGTGGTCGAATTTTTTCGAGTTCATCAAGTCCGAAAGCTAAAAGTGGAACAAGCGTATCATTTAGATATTTTTTGAGTTCTTCTTCATTTGTTTGAGATTCGCGATCGCTTTTTGTATCCTGGCTTTCATTAGCAAATGATTCTTTAGATGAAGATCTTTCTTCCATTAAATTTTTTTCAATTTAACGTTTATTTCATGTCACATGTCGGCACCAATTATGAGGGTTAGGCGTTTTGATGATGAAAGATTAGAAAAATTAAGGAAAGCTGCAAATGTGAAAATTGGACTAACTGATAAGGATATGATCCGTGATTATTTTCTTGAGGAAGAAGAAGTTGAAGACACTTGGATGGAAGTAAGTGATCAATTCATTGAGACTGGAGAGGAACCTATGGAACCTTTTTCAATCAAAGAAGATCTTAAGTACATGCACTATGATAAAAATGGTAATTTATTACCAAATCTTAATGAAGAAGAGGAATCTGAAGCAGATCCAGAAGAAGATTTGATTACAGAAGACAAGGAATTACTGTTGGATTCTTTGCGTTTGTTAATTCAATTTACCCAAGGAAATAATACAGTCAGAGATACAATAGCTGACTTTTTCGAACGCAACTTGGAGGAGCAGGCCAACATGCTTACTGATGCAGCTTGCAACCTAATGTTTATGGGCTTTTATGATATTTATGCAATGAACGAGAGGAAAATGGGAAGAATCTACCAAAAAATATATAGCGAAGCCTAATAAACTTGTTTTAACTGTATCAGAACATCAAAAAAAAATTATCTTTAATGTTTGAATTATTTCGATTTATTGGTATGCTAAATAAACGAAATCAGAATAATTTATTACTTGTTGAGGATCTTTTTCTTTTATGGGAAAAGCTAATTATACATAGATTTCTAGCAACAAGATTACCAAGAAGATTTTCAGAACATTTTGCAGAACGGAACAATGGCCTCAAAATTTGAACTGTAAAACCATTCCAAACACAGAAAAAATTGAATGACGAAATATTCAAAACAATAATCATTATGCTTCTACCATTTTTTGCTCTAATTGTAAATTGTGAAAGAGTACCCATCAACGGTAGTTACTATACTTGGCCTCAAGGTGATATTACATTTAGCAAAGGACAAGATGGTTCCTTAACATTCAAATATACTGGCTCTGCTACAGAATATGGTATGGGTTATGGTATGCCACTTGAAGTAAAAGGTGGTGATCAATACAAATTTGGTGCAACAGTTAATATGGTTTCAGGTATAGTCAAGATGACAATTGTTCCAGGTGATGAAAATGGTACAACTCTTAGCTGGACTCTTGGGACTGCTTCATCAACTAAAACAGGCCAACAAGAAAATTTTGAAACTGTTGTTAATCTTCCACCACGAACACATCGTATCACGTTAAGATTTACAGGTGGCCAACCTTCAGAAGGCAAAATCACTAACATATGGTATGAATTTGTCAAACATTATGATGCTCCAGAATCAAATGTCACATTTTCCAATGACAAACTCGATATTCAAATTGATGCAGGCACCTTATGTGCCACAGTTTTTGACAAGACGTCAAATCGCACATGGATTAATAACGGAATAAGTGGAAGTTGGTCAGTTATGGAAGTCTTTACACATTCAGCTAACACCAAAACGTTTCATTTTATGGATGGCTTATCATCATACAACATCACATTTGATCTTAATGATGATGAATTAAACATTACTTATGATGGCGACCCTGAACTATCCGTTCGACCACCATCTTTTCCTAAAGCGTTTTTAACAGATAAAAGCGATCATATTATCATACCGATATATGAAGGTCTTAACATACCTAATGGAGATCCAGTATATACCACCAGCAGTGGTTATCAGAAATACTTTTCTAATCCCATGGGCCAATTATCCATGGCATGGTATGGTGTTACTAATAGTAAGTCATCATTAATGTATGTCTTTGATACGCCATATGATGGACATGCTATAGTATCCGTAGGATCTGATGGGTTATATACTCTCGGTCCATATTTTGAACTTGAAAAAGGACGTTTTTCATATCAACGGAAAATGCGCGTTTTGTTTTTCTCTGGTAATCATGTTACTATGGCCAAACGTTATCGAAAGATAGCACAAGAAAAAGGTCTTTTAGTAACCTTTACAGAGAAAGTTAAGAGGAACCCAAACATTGATAAACTTGTTGGAGGAGCTCTTACGTATGTAATGGGCTCTTGGAAAACATCACGTATTGACTTATTTAAGGAAATGAAAAGTTTAGGTATCCAACGTATAGTAAATGCTATGGGATCAGGAAAAGAATACATAGATTATCCCGAAAACAACTTAAGTGATATCTTAATTAGTACATATGATATATATCAAGACACAAGTATATATGAATATTACGAAAAAGGTTGGATATCATGGAATGATCGTTGGATTAAAGAAGCATATCCTAATGATCTCTTCGTGAACTCTGAAGGTGAATTACTTACTGCATGGAGTGTCCAAAACTTATCAAACCCAAGTCAAATGGTTGATTGTTATTGTCCATGTGATGCACGTATACCATATTATGCGAAGTTACGATATGAAGATGAATTAGCACGAAACCTTTCATATGGAGCTCGATTTATTGATGGCGCAATGGCGACATACTTTAGAGAATGTTATAGCGATAGTCATCCATTAACGAAAAGAGAATCGAAAGATAAAAAAATAGAATTGTTAAAATATTATCATGAAAACGAACATGGATTATTAGTCACAGGGAGTGAAGATGGTAAAGATATCGCAATTCCTTATTGTGATTATTTCGAAGGTATGATGAGTCCAGGCGCTTATAGAGTTCCAGGGTCAGGACGAAACTTAGAACAATATTTTTATGAAGCACCAGAAGCACAAATTCGATCAATGTTGAATGAAAGTTTACGAGTTCCTTTATTTGAGTTAGTTTATCATGATTGTGTTGTTAGTTATTGGTATTGGTGTGATCATAATAGTAAAGTTATTCCATTATGGGATAAACGAGATTTATTTAATCGACTTTATGGTACACCGCCAATGTTTTTATTTAATTCTGACTTTTGGGATAAATATAAAGAACGATTCGCAAAGTCATATCAAGTTGCAGAACCTGTCTCAAGATTAGCAGGTTATGCAGAAATGACTGACCATATATATTTGACTGAAGATATGACAGTGCAGCAGACGGTGTTCAGTAACGACGTAAGTGTAATAGTAAACTTCGGAACAAAGGGATATGATACAATTTATGGGAATCGTGTCGAAGCAATGGACTCAATAATTTATGAAAACTTTTCGAAACTTAAAATCGCCACGAGTATGCCCGGTTGGATCGTTGGTGTAATTGTTGGAGTTGTGCTGGCATTCGTTGCTGGCGTGTGCGTATTTATTATGATTAAGATGTCTAAAACGGATCAACAATAAACAATAAAACACAACAATAAAACATGAAAATGAAAAAAAAAAAATAATAATTTTATATTTTGATTGTTTAATCAATTATATTTTTTTTACAATAGTTTTTGCTATATAATTCCATGAAAGAAAATTAATAAAAATTTCATTAAAGAATATACTAAAAAATTTTAACATAAATATTTCTAAAATGTGATTTTTATTTCATTAATAATTTGATTTTATATTAATATTATATTATATTTGGATATCAAAATTTTCTTCTTTGAAATCCTTCGCAAATGGGTCTTCTTCAATGTTTTGAAGTGAATATCCTGTCACAAATGTATCAACGTTTTCTTGTTCTTCATATTCTTCTTCTTCTTTTATTTCATATTCTTTATTCTTTTCGTTTTGATGCGTTTTTTTATATTTTATTACGATAAAAATAACAATTAGAATAATTACAATAACAATAATTATAATTACAATAACAACACAAATTATAATGACAATAGTGTCGTTATCATTCGTTTGTGTTTCATTCTGATAATAACTTGTATAAGAATAATTTTGATAAAATGAATTTGATTTCGTAAATGTATTTGAATTAGTAAATGTATTTGATAATGAAAATGAATTTGATTTCGTAAATGTATTTGAATTAGTAAATGTATTTGATAATGAAAATGAATTTGATTGAGAAAATGTTTGTGTTGATGGAATGCATTCGTCAATTGTTGTTCCTTTACTAACAGAGAAGCTGCCAAATGTTTCACCATTATATGACGAAGGCACCATAACAGATGTAACTGTAACACCAGCAAATCCATTTCCAATTGTTGGTGATTCATTACCATTAAAATAAATACATTTAAGTGATGGACAATAAGAAAATGCATAATTTCCAATTGTTTTAACATTTTCGCCAATAAAAAGTGTTTCGAAATTAGAACATGAATAAAATGCATAACTTTCAATAGTTTCAACATTTTCGCCAAGAATAATCGTTTTGATATTATTACATGATTCAAATGAATGTTCTCCAATTGATATAACTGAATTTGGTATTGTAAATACATTTATTACATTTCCTGGTGGATAAATAATTAATTTTTCAATATTTTTATCATATAAAATTCCATCATTTTCATAATTAGAAAAATATAAATTTTCTTGAGAAACATAAATAAATTGAAGTTTTGAACAATATATAAATGGATTTGTTGATATTGATGTGACTGATTTTGGAATTGCAATGTTTTTGATATTAATACAACTTTGAAATGCAAAGTTTCCAATTGTTGTTAAATCTTCTCCTAATTCAACAATTTCCAAGTTATCACAGCTTGAAAATGCATTTTGTCCAATTGTATATACTAATTTACCAATTTCAACTGAAGATAATGAATTCCAATCTGAAAAAGCTGAACTTGGTATTGTATCAATTCCTTCAATGATTAAATGTTGTGCTGAATTTTGATAATTTTGATAATCATTTGAAAAATCTGTTTCAGAATTTATTCTTAATGTTCGATTTTTATTAAAATAAACAAATTGAAATGAATTTTTGATAAATAAAATAAATATTAATGAAATGATTCAAATGTTACATTTTGTTTTGTTGATATTATATTTTTTAAATGAAGTATTATAAAACATTATAAAGAAAATAAAAAACAAAATAAGAATTATGAATATTAATAATTTTAAACCATTTGAGTGCATATTAAAGAAATATTTTAAATAAAAAGAAAAATATATTGTATTTATACTTTTAAGGATGATAAAATTCAATTTTGATTTGTTGTGTGTTAAAATAAACATTTTTTTCATTTGGAACATTTCTTTGATCCTAAATAAATTATTTTTAATAAGTGAAAGAAATGAAAAGCCTTTAGAATTAAAAAGTAATTTTTGAAATACAACGTCAATGTTTTTATTTTTTTTAAGCATATTACATGGAATATGTTTCATAATGCGAATATTTTTATAAATT
Source organism: Histomonas meleagridis (assembly GCF_020186115.1). Taxonomy (NCBI): domain Eukaryota; phylum Parabasalia; order Tritrichomonadida; family Dientamoebidae; genus Histomonas; species Histomonas meleagridis. The sequence continues at coordinate 912,826 of NW_027150820.1, forward strand.
TTGTTGATTTGTGATTTTAGAGTATAAATTTTTTTATTTCTTAAAAAATTTATACTAACACATACAATTTGAGATAGAATCAAAGTTATATAGATGTACAATAACATACACTGAATATAACTTGTTTTCTCTTCAACAATGAATTCGATTTCTTAACGGTTATCTATTGTTTGCATCGATGGGTATACCCAAAATTTTTCATTACACGATCGTTTTGAACCAAAGCTCAAGCTAAAAATCCACAAATTAGGTCGTAAAAAACCAAAGGAAGTCAGCAAATAATTAATTACCTATCTATATTCAAATGGGGGTATTTGAAAAGCTATTTGATAACCAAAAGATTTATAAACCCTTTTAAAATGCAAAACCAAAGAGTAGAATAAACATCCAAACACATCGAACCTCATTCCAAGTATAAAACATTTTACCAAAACGAAACTTAAAAAGATTACTTTTAATGATTCTTTGGAACGCTGTCTCTAAGTTTATAGTCGTGGCGTTGGCACTCTTCTATCAATGTCTTTGCGTGATCTGCCAAGTCCATATCACCTTGAATCAATGTTCCTCTATCAATTCTATACCTACAGTCAGACAAAAGTAGTTCGTCATCATTAACTTGTTTGCTTGGTCTATTGACAATATCTTTTTGAATATCCCAAGCAAGTTCGTCATTAATAAATAACTTATCACAATAATCACCTTTTATAACGGGATTGAACTGTGCCTTTTTCTTCGCTTTCTTGCTTCCTGGCACTATTGGCATTACTCCACCATAAACAGTGGTTGGACGTGATTTGATAATTCCATTATGTTTAGATGGTGATGGATTAACATCAACGACAGCAACTAAGTTATGTGTAGTGTCCGCAATCTCTACTGCACCACTTACTTTGACAACACGATCACCTTGTAATAATCCAGTAACAGCAATAATCGGAAATTCCCATTCAATGTGTGTGCCATCGGAGAAATCTAACTCAGTAAGTCCCTTTTGGAGAATGTCAACACGCGTAATGCCAGGATCAATACCGAAATTAAATCTGGCATGAATATTCCATTTGTTATCTGGTGTGAAGATTTGAATTTGTGACACTGGTGGGTGGTGGCTTGTTTGTTCTCCATAAATTGTTACTCCGTTATCCCATCTACCAACATATGTTTCACCAAGAACTGGATTCCATGGTTTCTTTTGTTGTAAGTAAAAATGATATCCTGCGGCAATACCAACACCAATGTATGATAATCTCATAGCTGGATCTGTGGCATTGAAAGCTTTTTCTAAATAAGATTGTGTAAGAAAACCGAAAAGATCAGCTGATCTTTCAAGAAATGTTCGTGGTTCATTGTATCCTACTGGAAAACTAAATCTTGTTACATCCATTTTGAAGATTGCCATTGTGAATTTTTTGATCAATTTTCTATTGAGAATTCTCTCAAATTCTTGTTCTTCTTTCGTCATTGGTTTTACACCTTCTTTAGAGTTATTGTTAATGGCGTTGTATCTTTCACGTGCATAATTATTATCTGGAGGATTGAGTTCTTGGCGTGGAAAAGAAGTATATGATGCATTGTAATAAGGAAGATCTAGTAAGAAACCGATTTCTTTGTTTTTATGCGGGGCATCTCCTCTGTTTATAGGGAGCATCTTGATAAAGTGTTGGCCGATAACCAAAGACGATGCGATCAGCTCAATTTTGTGACGTTATATGGTCGATCAAAATTTCAATGATTTTGGTTTGTGATGTTGGACGATAAATGTATTTTTCCGATCAAATTTAACACAAAAAAAACGTTTAGTTAATTGAACTGTATGAAATGTCAGAAAAGTAAAAAAATTGTGAAACATTGAGTATTGATCGACAAACTGAAATTTCCCTTGCATCATCATCCTAAATTATTGAAATAACATCAAAATACTTGAATTGTATATCATAATGATAGAATACAATGTAGTTAGAAAATTGATGAAATTGGATTATTGATAACATCTTAAAAAAGAAACAACCATCATTGAAAGCCAAAAGAAATGATAAATTTACATGAAATTGGTGATAAGAAATTTTGATATTGGAACTTTTGATGATTTATGAAGATTTTTCTTTTTAACATTGTGACACATAAGATGTCTGCATCCTTGTATATAATTGCTTTGTTAGTGAATAATTATTTGAAAAAAGGAATGATTTAGATTTTTTGATTTATCTTTGAAATACAAACTTTAATTACGCAAAGTTAAATACCATTTGATGCTTCAGATTTTTCTTTAATGAAACATAAAATTGCTTGTGTGTAACAAAAAATTAAAGAGAAGATAAGTGTGAAAATTCCGACCATTTGATTGAAAAACTTGGCATTAAATGGTGTAAACCATTGAAAACTTTCTTTTTTCCATATTCAAAATCATTATTTCTGTCAAAAATTAACGTATTCACACTTTTCCCCATCAAAAGAAGATGGGTGCAGGGAAATCTAAAGTAAAAGAAAAAACAGAATATACATCTTCTGATGAAAGTACATCTGACGAAATTAGTAATGAATATTCTCAAGAGCAATCATCTTCACAGATTTCTATTGACAATAATAGGCTTGACTTATCCAATAAAAACCTAACATCATTTGAGGAAGATTCAGATCAAATATATGATTTAAATTTAGATCATAATCGCATTCAAGATATTCATGTTCTTCCTCCAAATCTTACGAATCTTAGTATTGACCTTAATTTGCTTGAAACAATTAATACACAGAATATTTCAATTCAAAAATTTTCATGTAGTTTAAATTTAATCTCGAAATTTACAGATAATTCATTTTTTCCATCATTACAAATTCTCAATATTTCACATAACTCACTTACATCTCTTCCAGATTTCAGTAAAGTTGCACCTTCTCTCAAAGTATTTGATGGTTCGTTTAATTCAATCCAAACTATACCACAATTTTCCGAACTAATTCAACAAATTATTCTTCACCACAATGAGATCACAGAATTCCCCGAACATCTTACACATAATTTACCAAATCTTCGAAATCTTAATTTATCACATAATTCAATTTCATCGATTCCCGATATCAACGAACTCACGACACTTCAAATTCTTGATTTAAGTCATAATATCATTCGAACTGTTGGGAATTTAACACTTCCTTTACTTTCAAAGGTTTACTTCAGTTACAACAAACTTAAACGTCTTCCGCATTTGCACTGCCCCAAAGTTCGCGAGTATTATTTTGCTACTAATCGTATTAAGCATATTCGTCCTAAGAGCTTTTCATTTCGTGCGAACAAGATTGATTTGTCAGATAACAAAATTATTGAGATTCCAAATGATCGATTTTTCAATCGACTTAAATTACTTGAATATTTTGATATCTCATTTAATCGACTTCAACATTTACCCGAAACGATTGAAGTTTCAAACTTATCATTTTTGAATATATCGAATAATCCATTCGAAGAAGTTCCTGATAAGTTCCCCAAATCACTTGAACAGTTAAACATTTCGTGTTGTAACCTTACTTCGGTACCAAATTCGCTTATTAACCACGAATTCATTTTTGAAATTATTTCTTCGAATAATTTCATTTCCGAATTTCCATACATTAAATCGTTAGAAATTATAAACTTATCGAAAAACAAACTCAAAAACTTTCCGAAGTTCTCTAATCGCATTAAACGCGTTAATTTATCATATAACGAAATCGAAGAAGTTCCTGAAAATGAAATAACGCAATTAAACATTTCGCATAACAACGTCAAAAATCCAAACAATAATACATTACAAAGTGATTTATTTGGATTTTATACATTAAAAAGTCAAAAGGAATTATTCAATGATAAAATGATCATAAATTCGAACTTAAAACTTTTCGGAATATTTAATTGTTCCGATAATAACTTAACAAAGTTTAAGTTCCAAAACAATTTACCGATCGAAGAAAACATAAAAAAAATGATCAAAACAATTAAAACATTAAATTTCGTTATATTTAATGTCTCAATGAAAAATACAATGTATTATAGTATAAATGGAAATTATTATTTGTACGTAATAGATGTGAACAATAAAATCATCGAATTAAGAAATAAATCTGTGCAATTAGCAAAAGATTATGTTCAAATGAATGGAAATGTTTCCCCTGAATTATTCGATATATTTAAGGTGAAATTCGTTCCGGTTGTTGAATACATACAACTAAACGTTGATATGAAATGGATATTAGCTATATCAAAAGAATTAAGAAATATGATAACAAAAAGAAAAATTGAAAAGTTAACAGAGAATGTGGTGAGCGCTGATGAATTGGCGTGTAAAATTATGGCTTGCGCTGAGACAAACGCAAAGTTCGGCAACCTGTCAGTGGTCGTGGTCGACGATGCCAAAATTTCCGGTGGTTAATGCCGTAAAGTATTCAATTATTTTGTGTTGATGCGATTTAGTAAAATGTAAAATGTAAAAGATTCTTTTTTGCAAAAAATATTTTTTAATAGATTTCACATCCCTTCGAATCTTTTTTTTTTTTGCTTCTTTTTCTTCTTTTTCTAGGACAGCCCTAATTGCTAATTCGAAAACTTCTTTTACACTTGAGTATTTGTCAACAGAGCATTCGATATAGCCATAAGCACCAATTTTTTCTTTCATTGCTTCCCCTTGTTGTGTTGTAATTATTTCTTGTGATGAGCTATTATCTTTAAGGTCATTTCTCAAATTCGCTAGAATGTATGGTACTCCTTTGCAATACTTCCTAATGTCTCTTATCCAAATCTCATCAACATTACGAAAAGATTCTGGAGAAAAAAGGGAAAAACATATTATGAAAATATCCGTTTGAGAATATGAAAGTGGTCTGAGCTTATCATATTCTTTTTGATGTGATGTGTCCCATACATTCATATTGATATCAAGCCCATTAAAAGTAGTTTTAATTATATATGGATCAACGAATTGAACTTAATAATCGTGGTAAAGTTCATGATTTTGATAGACATATGCCAGTTCAGTTTTACCAACTGTTTCGTCACCAATAATGACGGACTTTATATGCATCTATTAAAGTGTATTTTTCATAAAAACGGTTTATAGTATTTAAAATTTGTGCACTTTTTTCTATGAAATGTGATGTGTTGGCATTTTTTCCAACATTTTGCATAGCTATGCAAAATTTGTGATGAAATTTGGTTGGGCTCTGATTTATCGATAAACCGCTGATAAATGTCAAAACCGTTATCGATATTTCATCGTTATCAGATATTAATCAGATTTTATCGATATTATTCTGATTAAAAAAATCAGTCGTGAAAATGTTAAAAAAATATTTTGGATATATCCCATAGGATTCGATGGGTTGGATTTCTGTTTCGATATATATTGAAAAACATATTTAAATATTCGTAACATTTTTTTCGTGTTGGGTGAATTATTCTTAAAAATAAGTGAGGGATGTGGTAAGTTCAATTTTAAATTAAAATTTGATTTTTTTGAAAATATAACATAGAAGTTCTTGTTCTTACTGTATGCATTAAAAGTTATATGTTTCATATAACGAAAATGCTAATGTTCTCATTTTTTTCCCCGATTCGCAATTTTTTAAAATAAATTGTTTCGTCTCTAACGCAACAATTTTTAATGCATACAATTTGAAATACAATAATAATCACATAAATATATGAAAACATGAGGTGAATGTTTATCTTGTTTTGTTTTTCTTCATTATTCGAACCGGTTTGTATTGAAATTGAATAGTTTATCTTTTATTGAATGAATAACCGTCAATATAAATTATTCTGAAAATAACCGTCACATACAAATGGATGGTGAAAACATTCGATTGATAAGCCATGATGTTAAAAGATTTAACATGGATGTTTCATGTGATAATTTTAAGGGACTTATAATTTCTGATTTACATGTCGGTTATAGATATAAAGTCAAAGATTCTATCAGAATGTTAATGCCTAAAATTCAACAATTGGTTGCAGAAGTTCAACCTACACACTTATTTGTTTTAGGTGATTTAATTCATATTGGATTTAAGCATATTTTTGTTGGTGATTGGACATATTTATTTCAGAAATTTGAGGGAATCAATGTTGAAACTCACATAATTCCTGGAAATCATGAAAAATACATGCGTGGTTTAATCAATACATTTTATTCACAACATGGAAAAGTTTACTTTCATAATGTTGAGTTAATGCATTTAACACCAACTAACGGCACCAGACCCATCGCCATGGGTCATGACTTGCGAAATGATAACAAAGTTCATTCAAATAGAGGATTAAACAGATGGATTAATTTATTAAGGACAAGTTTTCCAAGACTTATCGAACCTGATGCACTCCTTATCCTTGGACATACGCACCAAAACTTTATATCTCAAGACAAACTCACGGTTACAATCGATACTTTTTCCGTTGATTATGGAATACAATACTATGGTGTGCTCCAGCCAAACCAAAATCAAGTTCTTGAACTGAGTGTACATGAATTTGATATGTAAATGGGCTTTAAACGCTTTTGAAAATAATTATTAAAAAACAAATTATTTCATTTTTTTCAAATTCGCCAAATGTTTTAAGTCATATGGAAAATCGTTCTCCTAAGGATAAAAAGAACAATTTATAAAGTCAAAAATGTATAAAAAATAACCAAACGTTTCTTTTTGGATGTGAGCTGGTTGAAAAAATATTTGCGATGGCCACTCGTATTGCTGCTTCCTTCTGTGCCCACTTAAAATATAATTCAATTATAAAATATATTATTAATGAAGAATTAGAAAGAATTTTTGTTAAACATAAATTGAATAATAAGAATAAAATATTCAATACCTAAAGATTTGAAACTAACATTAAGCGATATAATATTATTCCCAGGTATTTCTAAGGAAGATTTTTATTAATAAATTAAAGAATCACCAGCAAGTTGTTTTGATGTAGATAAAATATGGAAAGAATATAGTAAAATAAAGGATCAGCATAGTAGATTTAATATTTATACGATCAGATATATTATATATTATTAATGGCTAATTCTGATATCTTCTTACAACTACGGCAGAAATGCGGAAACGAGATGTAAAAAAATTTGTTATTGATATACAAATGAAAAGGTTCTATAGGTTTACTTTGCTTTAAAAAAAATCCATTTTAAAATTCATATCACATTATTTCAAATTCTTGCAATTTAACAATATAATCTTTTGTGTAATATAATCTCATAAAGGTAGTTGTTAATCAAAAACATATAAAATCTATTAAATTATTACCAAAAAACATATTTATTATAGTAAATTATAATATTATATTTTTTTAATATGCTTACTACAGATTCCAAGCAAGCTAAAGTTTTGCTTGTAACTTTATTAAAATGGAAAATGAACTGTTTCGTTTTCTAAACGACGAAGCAACTGATGAAATTCTTATTATATAAGAAAGAAACACCTTAAGAACAATTGTAGATGTAAAAATCAATGAAATCAAATAGATTCTTATAAAAATCCTGTATGATCCTTGTCATGTTGTTTCCAACAATTTTTTGAAGTTTTTCTTATAGTGCAATTTATAATATTAATGTATTTATGCATTTAAATTTTGCTTTGTGATTATATTTGTTATTAGGTAAAATGTATATTGCGATTTTGATGATTTTCATATGTTTGTATGTTTATATTAACTTTTGTTTTGGAAATTTTCTTTCGAATGTTTTCTGCGAACATTTGATCTTCGAGTTGATTTTGATTATTAGCAATACTCGCTTCATTTCCATTTCTTATTGAAAATGAAGATTTAATGTTTATAGAAGAGGAATATGGATTAGAATTTTCATTTGTACTTTTTTCAAGAAGTAAATTTACTATTTCTATGTGACCATTTTGTTGTGCAATTTGAATTGCTGCCAAATATTATTAAAACATATTCCAAATTATTAAAACATATATCGAATTATTAAAACATATATCAAATTATCAAAACATATTCCAAATTATTCAAATGAATATTTTTTGCATTAACATCAATTCCTTTTTGTTCTAAAATATGTTTCATAAGTTCAACATTTACTGATTCTGAAGCAAATGGCAAAATATTTTTTGGAATTTGGTTATTTTGAAGGAAACAATTAACGAGATATAAATTTCCATTTCTTGCTGATTCGTTTATATTATCAGCATTAATATTAATTCCTTTTTCTTCCAAAAATGCTAAAATATCATAATTATCTTTTTGAATACAAAGATCTATCAAATAATGTGTGACTTTAGGCGTTTTTGGCTTTGATTGTATTTTTTCTAATTTATTATCATAAATATATTTAAAGATATCATTTTGATGAAATTCAATTGCTGTTTCATATGCATCTTTAAATGATGAATGATTTTGTTCACACAAATGAATGATTTCTTCATTTCCACCTGCAACTGTATATTTACCTGTGTTATTTACATTTGAATTATTCATAAGTAAATATTTAAAACATTTAACTGATCCAAAGAATGCTGCATAATCAATTAATGTAACATTTTCTTGATTAATAAATGAACACCTTTCATAAAGTGATGGTTCGATTGTTTGGTTAAAATCAAAATTACTTTGTGATGATATTTCTTGAAGTTTTTCTATTTCATCATTTCGAATTATTTTTGCAATTTCATTTGAATTTACTCCTTCTCTAATTAATTTCTTATGAAGCTCCCAATCATTATTTGATAGTTCTTCATAATGATCCATAAAGTATTTTTCTATTGGAGCATTTCCATTAGACCCAAATGAAAAATGGTTTTGGTTTTCTTCTTTTGGTTTATAATGAGCAAAATATTTTGAATCAATGTTTTTAGTGATATTTTTATCAATAAAATTTTGTTCAATCATTTGTTCTATTAAATAATATGATTCTTGTGTGTTCATTGTAGTTATGTGTTTGATAAAAATTGTTATTAATTTAACGATGTTTTGATTAATTTCTTCTTCTTTTGTTTGAAGTGTCTTTAAAAAATTTAAGTAAATATCAAATACTTGTTTTCGCGATGAAAATGCATTATAAACGATGTCACTTATAATAATATTAAATGTGTGAGGATAATTTGAATCCAATAATTCCAATATTTTTATAAACGGAAGGCTGGGAGTTTTCTTCGGTTAAACTGAATATAATTTTCTCAAGCTTAATTAAGAATTTCAAGCATGATAAATTATTCAAATTTTTATCAGTGTTTGTGATAGGAAGACCATCATTAGGAATGTGATTTGGAGAAATCATATAAAATGAAACTAAACATCCTGAGGCGAAATTTGAAAACTTAAAATTTAAAAATTAATGACATTTTTATTGATTATAATTTTTTTTGGAAATTTTTAAAGACTTTAACAAAAAATGTATTTCTATCCAAATACTATTAATAAAGATCTTATGTCATATATATATAAATATATGCTTGAACAAGAAACAATTTTTGCGTACTGTGGAATGTATACGCACTTTTATACGCAAAAAGGTTTTGAATGATTATATGGTTGTATACGATAAATATTTCCTTTCAAAACATTGCCCAAATTTCCGATCAGTTTCTTCAGAAAACCGAACCCGGTTACGATATTTGAATGATGTATTCAAAAGTGGGCATACCGTTTGATTTAAAAAGTGCTTTGCAACATACAAACAAAAATGGATGAAGATTGGGAATATTTCATTGAAACTCCTCCTAGTTATAGGAAGAGCTACAACTCCCTAAACGAGCAAAGCCAGTATGGTATGCTTAAAATTCCAAGATTTGAAGCACCAGCAAATCCTCCAATTCCAGTTATTAATAGACCTGATGGAGAAGCTACTTCTCCTTCTGAGCTCGAAAGTAGGTCGGTGGAAGTTTACGGTCTTGAAAAAAAGTATACTCAAGAAAATATTGATGAATTAATTAATCCACCAATTGTGATTAATTACTTCGAGATGAACAAAGATGGATCACTACACATCGAGTTCTATGATTTAAGACACTCTATAATGTTTCGCAACATGTTTAATGGAATGAAAATAGGTGATCGTGAAATCGAAGTTAAATATTCTATTCCAAAATCACTTCCAGGGTCAGAGCCTGTAAATAATGGAACTATTGTTTTATTCCATTTGACTCCAATGATTAATAATCAACAATTATCAAAATTATTTTCGAAATTTGGTGAAATCAAACAAATTCGCGGAACACCACAGAAGCCAATGCAGAGATTCATTGAATACTGGGACACAAGAGGATCTGCTGAAGCTGTCAAGGAAATGGATGGGGTATCAATCAACGGTGCAAAAATTTCAATTAAATTCTCTGTTCCAGGTGGCCTTAGGAGGAAGGCTTTTGTGTAATTACGGCAACTGTCTAGGCAATAAACAGAATCTAAGATGATAATTTTTTTTGTTACACACAGTACCTTTGGAATGTTGTATTTTAAAAGTTCAAATGTTACCACTGAACACTGAAATCATTATTGTGAGATATTCATCAAAAACAAGCTAAACTCATTACCTGAAGATCTTCCTCAAACATTTTTCATGCCGTTCACAAATTTGAATGAGATAATTTTCTTAAGTTTACATGATTTATCGATAAAATGATTCAAATTTTTTTGGGCCGCCCTAAAAAAATTATCGTTTCATTCCATATAATGAAAAAGAAATTATTTTTTCAAACTTATTTACTAAAGAGTTAATTTTTCAGCTGGTAGTTGAGGAACATACCATATCTTTTTGGAGGAATCTGGAAAATCCAAATCGCTTTTGTTTTGATGAATCGTGGTTGTGAGTTGCATGAGTTGTATGTGCTTTTGATCAATGTCTTGAAGCATATGATCTACTTGCGTTTGTATTGTGAAAACTTGATTTGATAAAAATGTACATTCATCAATTAGTTTTTTGATTTCTTGTGCTTTTTCTTCATCTGGATTAATATCCATTAGAATGTTTGCTAAGTTATCTGCGCTAGAAAGGAGTTGCACTTTCTTTTCGAGAGTTAATGAATTGAGTGCAGAAATTTTTGGCCTTGCTCTATTTGATAGGAATCTAGCTTGATTTTCTATTTCACGTTGAATTTTTGCCTTACAATTCGTGATTTGTGAATAATTATTGGAAGCTTTTGCAAAAGCTTTCTTTTCTTTTTCTACTTCACAATGAGTGTCTTCGATGAAAGAATCTATTGCAGCAGGTCGAGGTTGTGATAAAGAAATTGTTGAAAAATCTGCTAAAGATAAGTTAGATAAGCTATTCATCTCATAGTGTTGTTCAATACGATCCCTATAAAATGCAAGCTTTTGATTCATGTCAGCCCTCTCTTGTAATAGATTTTTTATGTCATTGATTAGCTTTTCTCTCTTGTTCATGAATGAGGAGACCGTTAAAGAGATTTTCGAAGCAAATTTTCATTGTCCTGAACTGTTTTATCTGCTTATAAGGAAGTAAAGTTTATTTCGATAGGAAAAAAAGATATAAGGAAGACGTAAAAAATAAAGAGATGTTGTGAAATCAGAAAAATTGAAAAGCAGTCATCACTCTTTGTTTATTCATTCTTTTCTTTGATCATCTTAAGAATTTCAGATTCACCTGCATCGATGATTGTGATAACTGATGAGCGGAAATACTTACCACAGGCTGTTCCAAGATCAACATTGTCACCATCAAAAGGAAGAATATCACATTGGCTGAGCATAGCGTAGTATTCAATGAGGGACTTTTGTGATGGTGCAATATTTGAAGCAAAGATAACGAGTTTTGCTTGACCGGAACGAAGTGTCCTTAATGTCTGTTCAATGCCAAGGCTATACTTTCCGGACTTGGTAACGAGACTGAGGCTGCTGATGATTGATTCACGTGCTTTGGTAATGTTCTTACGTCCCATTTGGATAAAGGCCAGACCAAAACCGTCAACCGAAGCGGTTTCTATCGTCATTGTTTTACTTTTTTGTTTTAAGTTTCATTCCTCTTCAAGATCTAAAATGAACATTTGGTAGATCAATATGCAAAATTTATGCCATTTTTAGCCACGTTTAGTGAAATTAATTTTTTAAATCTCAAAAAAAAAATGTGAGATTTCATAAATTCTAGTTAAATACTCATAACATATTATTACTATTTGTTTTGCTGAATGATGGGATGTGAACGGATGAAAGAAGTTTAAACATAAGATTTTTATTTAGTTAATTATTCATAACCAAAAATTTTATCTTTGATTTTCTAAACAATCTAATTATAAGCCTTGAGTTTGAAGATATTTTGTCTCAACTTTTAATTATTATTGATTTAAATTTTCAAAAAAAAAATTAAATCTTTTACCTACTCTATGAAATGTGCGGCATTGCCTTTGCATGAAATAAAAACTATTTTTCATGCCTATTAATGCCATTGCTGGTCTTAGGATGGAAACAAACACATGCTTGTCTCTGCAATTGCTTCCACTTTTACAATTATTCATTCAAAAAATTGGCCGATAGAAGCTGCTTCAAAAACTTAAGTTAAGGATCACAAAAAATGATTCCATGTTTACTTACATTGGCGTTAATGGAATCAAAAAAGATTCCTGAATACCCCAAATCAGGTGTTTTATTCTTTGAATCATTTGATGGAAGAGCTGATTATCATGGTTGGGAGACATCCTCTTTGCCAAATTATACTGGTCAATGGAAAGTACAAACTCCTCCAAAACCCAGATGTGATCTTTATGAAAGGATGTTATTTCTTACAACGAAAGAAAAATATTCTGCAATATCAACCATATTTAAAAATCCAGTCGAAATTAACGAAAATCCCTTTATTTTGCAATTTGAAATGCGTGCAGTAAATAATATCACATGTAGTGGTGGGTATATCAAATTATTTACAGATCCAAATTTCAATCCAAAAACATTTTCAAACGAAACCAAACATTTCATAATGTTTGGTCCCGATATTTGTGTTGGAAAGAATCGGGTTGCTTTTCTTTTCAATCATCAAAATCCCAAAACTAAAACAATAGTTGAGAAATCTTTAATCAAACCACCAACAACTCCAAAAGATGATTTTAATCACCTTTTCACACTTATTGTTCGACCCAATGGTCGTTACAGAATTCTTGTCGATAATGTTGAGAAAAAATCGGGTGATTTCATTGATTCATTTGATCCTCCAATAATTCCTCCTCGAAGTATTCCAGACCCTAACAAACAAAAGCCATTCGATTGGGATGATCGCGAGTACATAGAAGATCCATCTTTTCGTGAACCAACAGATGATAATAATAATAATCAACCAATTTTAATACCAGATCCCGACAATCTATCACCACCAAAAGGATGGCTTATAGACGAGCAGCCTTACATTGATGATCCGAGCATTTCGAAACCTCCTGAATGGGATGATTCAATTCTTGGAAATTGGATACAACCAAAAATTCCAAATCCAAAATGTAAAAGAGCTGTTGGATGTGGAGAATACGTAACACCACTTGTTGCTAATCCAAATCATCCCAAAAATTGGTATCCAAGGTATATTCCAAATCCGAATTACAAAGGAAAATGGACTCCACCACTCATTGATAATCCCGAATATTTTGAAAATCCAAAGTCCTTTGCTTTCCCACCAATTTATGCTCTTGGTTTTGAACTTCATAATGCTGATAAAGAAATTGGTTTTAATAATATATTGATTGCTAACAATGAAAAAGAAGTTATTGATTGGAATAAAAAATTCTTTGCGTCTAGACATAACCACCAGCTTCAGGAATCAAAGCCATTACAGACGCCAACGCCAGAAAGAAAAAGAAATGAAATGACCGACCATTTATCGAATCAAAAAGTTTCGGTTTTGCGTGCTTCACTTTGGCAAATTGCTGATTCTTGGAAAGATTTATATAACGAAGACAAATTTTTAACATTAACATTAACACTTAGTGCAATAATTTTGCCAACACTTTTGATGTGTTTTTGCGCAAGAAGAATAAATCGTGATTTCAGTGAAATTTATGAAGAAGAGGAAGAGGAGGAAGAAGAAGAAGAAAAGGTTTCAGATTAGAATTATTTATTAAAATGTTGTTATTATTTATCTTTTTTTAAAATTTTTGTAATCTTCCATATAAAGTAGTCAAAAAATTCATATGTTTACATGCCGTTTTCTGAGTTTATTTGTCCGCGAACGTTTTTCTCAATTCCGGTAATTTTTGACAAAGTTGACTTAAAATAAACTTCGGAATTATGGTTTAAACAATTGAATTTTAAAATAATTCAATTCAGGATTTTTGACACAAGGAGGTGATGACCCGTCAAATCACAGATTCAACAGAAATACAATTACTTTTGGAAGACCAACTTCAAAGCGAAGAACGTAGGAGTACAGAATTGAAGAAGCGCATTGCTGATTTGAAAACAAATTTGAAACAAACAAATCTTTTAGTAGGAGGAACTACCGAGGTTGTAATTGGAGATGACGTTACCCTTTCGATCGGTTCATCTCGTAAAGAAGGACATATTAACACCAACTGTAATTTTGCTTCATTCCTGAAATTTGTTCAAGTATCTATTCCAACAGGGAAAGAATTTGGTTTCCGTGATGATCAAGGTCGTGTCATATATCTTCAGAGTAATCAAGATATCAAATTTATGTTCACATGGTATTTTGGACATGAAGCTAAAAGTATTCCAATTGTTTCCATTCCACCACCAGACGTCGCAGCTATAAAAAGGCGTAAAGTGTCCAAAGAAATTCCATACAAAGAAGGAAGCGCAGTTTTCAGATGTGAAATTTCAGGATCAGAAAAGCCATTATTTTATCTTGTTATTCCTTCAAATTATAATTACACTGAAGGAAAGAACTATCTCCAAAGCATTTTTGGGCCCATTACATCACTTATGTTTGCTGATGCTGATGAAGATATAATCACTGTTGACACTAACGAATCATGGAAATATTGCATTGGGACAGGTGTTAAAATGTCTAAGATCGGAAGGTATAGTCTTCTCCTTATACAAACCTCTAATTAAGCAATGCGTTTATCATTAATAAAATCTATGAAACTACCTGTAAATGATCCGATTGTTAAGCATACTGAGTTCGGAAGGGGTGGGTATTTCCAAAAAATTTTCCAATCGAGTGGAAATGGAACTGATCCAATCAAAAGTCCGATTTGTGAAAAGAAAATTTCATAGGTCCAACCATATGTTGCAAGTGGTGCAACACAAACAGGACCAAGGAAAAGTGATATAAGAATCCATTTTACGGGTGAGAAAATTCCAATAATTATTGTGATCAAAAAAAATGTTATGATTGATGACAAAATGATAGCAAACGCTTCCATTACTGTTTTTCTATTGTCACGTATAGAGATTATTAAGAATGGAAATCTTAAAATAAAATGAATAACAAATATATAGGGATAAAAAGTTTTAATTTTACCTATAATAATGATAAACATAACTAAAAAAAACTGAATTGAAGAAATAGACAATAACTTTGGTGCAATACATCTCTCATGTAACATAAAATTCTGATTTTATGAAGCTCAAAAAACCATTATTTATTTAGAACATTTTACAAGCTTAATAATGTGTTTCATCGAAAGCATCGTTGGTCTAATGGTAGAATCCAGGCTTCCCAAGCCTGGGGTCCGGGTCCCATTCCCGGGCGATGCAATTTTTTGTTCTTTCATTTTGAGTAAAATTGGACCGATCGCTCCAAAGTTTTTCTTTTAATTTAAATTTTTCACAATTTTGATTTTTTCTAAAGAATTTAATGCGGAGTTTTTTTGAATTTTTTGTACGTTAAATTCATACAAATTTATCGAAATGGAAATTTTGGTTACTTTTGACATTGATGGAACATTAATAGCCTTTGGTGGTGAATCTGCAAAACATCCAATGGCTTTCAGAGATGCTATAAATGAATTATATTCTCTAAATATCACTGAACTTCCTGAAAAATATATTAATCAAAATACAGCTGGATGGACAGATGCACTTATTTCTAAAGAAATGATAAAAAAATCTGGTAGAAATCCATCTCAAGAAGAAATGCAAAAAATGCAAATGATTGTTGAAAAGAATTTTATTTCATCAGCAGAGCCTAATTTTAATGTATTACCCGGTGTTCCTTTATTTTTGTCTAAGCTAAACGAAATATCGAATTTAAAAATTGGTCTTGCTACCGGAAATTATGAAAAAATTGCATGGAGAAAACTTGAACTTTGTAAACTAATACAATATTTTCCTGATCATTTTGGTGGTTTTGGAACATCTTTTGATAGGAAAACAGTAATTACTGATGCTTATTTAAATGGGTTGAAAATCAATCATAATTCAGATTTTAAAATGAAAATTCATATTGGCGATACAAGTAATGATGCAATTTCTGCTGGCCAAGCTGATTTTAAAGCAATGATTGTTACCACAGGCCGCCAAAAAGACGGATTTCCGCCAAATGCATATGTTTTCACTAATTTTGAAAAAGATTTAAATGAAATGATAAACTTTATTAATTCAAATCAACCTTAGTAAATGTTTTTTTATATTTTTAGAAATATTTTTTCATAAAAATTTTTAGGGTCATTAGGAAGGAAATTCCTGATTATTAAACTTTTTGCAATATTTTTAGAACCCCAGAATTCGCTACCATCAATGGTAATGAATATGTTATCTACAAAGAAAACTTTAAATTAAAAATGAATGCATACATAAGCACAAATTAAAGGCGCTGTATGTAGATGAGTAAACAAAAAACCATTATACTTATTTTCACAAGACATTTTATAAATTGTACTCAAGATGAAATGAGAAATTTCAAGTTTTAAATCTTTAAAAATTAATTAATACTATAGATCTTCCGAAGATATAAAATGTCTATAGTATTATTTTGAAGAAATAATCATTCCAAAGTGATAAAAGAGTTTAAAAAAATAAAAAATAAAAATAAAAAAAAAATTAACTTTAAAGAACAATATTTACCAAAAATTTTATTTCAAGTTCTGTTATAGCAATTTGATATATTACACCATTTAATAAAAGACAACTTTTGTTTTCCCATATAATGCGTCAGTTGGACTATCTATTATTCTCTTCTTCGGCAATCGCATTGCTGATGGAATCGTTCTCAATGCTTTTGGAAATATTTGGTCGAAAACGTGTGGAGTCGGTTCGATTGGATGAATGAATCCGCATTCTTCGCCTTGAGGGCATTGGTTGTTATTATAATCATTACAAAACCCATACGAAAGTCTTTGAACCGGCGCAAGTGTTACTTCAATTCTTCTCCCGGCATAATATTGGCCATTTAATGCTTCTCTTGCTGTATATGCCCCTTCTGCTTCATGAAATAACGCTACTACATTTCCATGTAAATGGTCACATTTATTGCCAACAATTACCATATTATCAAGTTGACCAAATTGCATGAGCATTTGGGCAACATCAAGGAAAAATGAATTAATTATTCTCATCCTCATTTCCTGATCAATTTCAATCGTGGATGGTGGTAGAGCACTTATAAAAATATCAGGATCTGGAAAAATATGATGTAAAACTATTGCTCGACTAAGTGGAAGCTCACGATGTGATTTATTGCAAAGATCGCCTTTTGCACAACACCCAACTTTTTCAAATAAAGAACAAAGTGTTGTATCCTTTTCATCTGATGAGCTTTTTTTCATTTTCTAATGAACGTTTGGCTCATAGCAAAATTGTTACTTTTCAGTAAAGTAATTAATTTATTTTCTGTTAGAAACAATCGTCAAAAAAAAATGAAAATACGTTATTAGATGGAGGAAAGAGAGGACTCAAATGAATCTGAGTCCACTACAATTTCATCTGTTTTTGATGAATTTGAAGTACAAAAATGTCAAACACCAATTGGCCATCATGAGTATACTGATTTATTATTTCCATCTCATCCAAATCCTCATTATGAAAATCTTAGAAGAACACTTGCTCGACGCAAAGGTAGAAGCAAAAATGACTTAGCGGCAATTAAAATACAAAATGTTTTTCGTCAATATTATGTTCGTCAAAAATTTTTAAAACTCATTAAAAAAGCTCGAGAAATGCAAGCCGAACCTGCACGTATATATTTTAATGTTCTCCTTCTTAATTCATTTATTAGTAGTGTTGATCGAAATTCTCTTCTCAAAAACATTCAAAATACGTTCAAAATCAAAAACAAACAATTTGTACCAATTGAATTTTATCCAACAATCGGCTTAATTACTGTACCACGTGAAATTGACATTAATAAATTACATCAATTTGTTAGATTATTTTATCGATCACTTCTTAAATCTTACTTATTAGAATGGCTAATAGTAACAAAGAAATCCCAAAAAGAGTGTAAAATGTTATCCCGTTTAAGTTTTGATCAAGTTGGTTGTTTTCAATCATGTTTTAAATTCTGGGCATATTACGCTAAAAACAAACATTCGATACCGTCCAAACTAAACACAACGATTCCATCTATTTTATATTATCAAAAACGTCAAATTGAGCGTGAACAATTACAAGACAAAGCTCGAAACAATTATATCTTTCGCTTAAAGAAGAAAACATTTGAATCATTTCGCAAAGTTTTATTAACAAAAGAAATCAAAAAGAAACGTGAAGAACGTTCGAAAGAATTTCATCAACATATATTAATAAAGCGATCTTTTTCAAGTTGGATGCGTTTTATGAGTATTCAACAATCTAATTATAATATGACTCGATATGTATTTCTTAAATGGTTTCAAGTTATTCAACATATTAAACATATCGAAATGTTAATTAGTTCGTTTCAAAAACGTCATCAGTATTATCAAAAGCGAATGATTATGAATGTCTTTTATAAGAATTGGAAAATTTCACAATGTTTACAAACATATTCATATTTAAAAATACAAGAAAAACCTTCGCTTGCATTATATTTTGCATCGATATTATTAAAAGATAAAAACACTGAATATATTTCACATTCCTTTTGTTCTTGGCTTTCTTTGATTAGACGTAAAAGACATTGGAGGAATTTTATAATAAAAAATATTTCTCTTCAAAATAAGCCAACTTTAACAAAATGTTTTGAGACATTAAAAGGTATAAATGTTATTCCTACGAAACAAAATAATATTAAATTATATTCCCCTAAATTTAAAGAAGATACATTTATAAGTTATCAACAATCTATGAATGATGAAATACATTTTATTGATTATAAAAAATCATTAAAAGAAAGAATTCCATTAAATGTGATTGAGCAATTAGAAAATTCTAATGATAACATAAATAAACAACATAAAATTTTATTAAATGCTTGGAAACAACAAAAAAATGATTTTTCTTTATTCATGAGAATTATTTTAATTCATGCTGCTAAATGTCAATCGAAAAAACTTAAAGAATCAGAAACAATTGAAGAAAAATGTTTCCGAGAATATAAAAAAGCAATTTCATTATTCATACAATTAAACATTGCTTCTAATAATAAATTTAAAACTGCTTTAAGAGTCATTGATGAAAATAATAAAAGAGCTTCATCAAATCGAAAACAATGTATTCGAAGAGATGAACTTTTAATTTCTGCTTATTATTCACATATGAATGCAATAGATTTACATAATATTAATGATTCTTTTAAGATAGAAAATGAATTTCAAATATTTTCTAAAATTAAAAATGTTACAAATGAACTTTCATTAAGTTTTAAACCTTTAATAAACATAATAAAAGTTGCTTCTGCTATTGAACAACCTAATTCTAATAAGTTTATATATGTAAATGGTTGTAGAACAAAACCAACGAATTATAAAAATGAAATTATACAAATTCATAATAAAATTCAAAGTGATATCTTAAGAACAGAAATTGGTCATGAAATAGCTTCACGTTTCGATATGTTATTAGGCCTACAAAAGAATATAAATAATAATATACTTGGAACTAAATCTAATTCTAGAATCGAATCATATTCTAAAAGTAATAAAGAAATATTTCCATTAACAAAACCAAAATCATATTTAAATGATTTACTTCAATCGAAATTCCCGATTTTAAATAAAAGACATCAAAATATTAATGATTTAAATGATGAAGAAAATGATAATAATAATGATAATGATAAAGTTATATTACGTTATGATGATTCTTTCGATAATTTCGATATACATGATTCTTCTTCTACTAATTTCATTACAATCGAACGTTCGAAAGAATCAATGCATTTTGATGCTATGTCAAGTTTGCAATCATTAATGAGTAATGCAAGTTCAACAGTATTTAATACCATAAAAGAGAAAGAAAAGCAAAACAAAATACTGAATCAAAATGAAACTTTAGAAGAAATAACTGAAAATAATAACAATAATAATATTGATGAATTAAAATCCGAAGAAAATGAAAACTTAATAACAAATAAACATAAATTATCAATACAAATTGATCCAATTAATATGAACGAAGGTTTTGATGATGATACAATGATATCATTAAGTCATTCGAAACCTTTAGCATCACCAAACACATCTAAAAAATATAAAATTTTTCTTGATATATTATTTGGTAATTCTACAACATTAGAAATGAAAAACAATACAAATCTTCAACGAATCCGTAAACAAATTCTAAATGAATATCGCCTTAGAAAACCATCGATTTCAGAAAATGGAATTATTACAAAGAATGAAATTCGACCTGTTTCAAGTTTAGCCGAATTTTATCGTGAAGAAGTTGATAAATCACAACAAAACAATAAAAATGATAATGAAAATGATTCAAATGTATCATCACGAAATACATTAAGACGAAGAGAATCAATTATACCAAAAGATAATACTAAAAAACAATTCGAATGTAAACAAAATAGTCGAAGATATCGAATAAATAAAACAAATAAAAATGATAATACGAATTCTGATAAAGATTTCGATAATTATTTTGATGATTCTTTTCGCGAAGATTTACTTAATAAAAATTCGTCTTTTTATGATGGAATTAAAGGATTAGAAAGTTTAGTCGATATAAATGATGAAGAAGATGAAAATAATAACAATAAAAGTAATAAAAATTTAGAAAATGATTTAAATAATGAAAACATTAATAAAAAGAATATTTATAATGAGAATAATAAACTTACAAATGAGAAACTTAAAAAAGTAATGGGAAAATATATTATTCAATCAATCGATAATAAAGATGAATATTATCCACTTGTAGATATTGATGATGATGATGAAAATAATCCTTTTAATAAAAGATTAAATGGTAATAAACAAAATACCAAAATAATAAATCAAAATAAACAAAACCAATTAAATAAAAAACGTAAGAAAATGTTACAAAAACAATTTAGTAATAAAACGCCAATTGTTATCCCTGAAACTCATGAACTTACACCTTCAATGAAAGAAATAATTAAACAAAATGGTTCTTTTGCTCAATTACATTATAACGAAGGGAAATCAAAACTTATACATGCTAAAGCTAATTATCAACCTTATCAACCGATTTATAAACTTGACAAAGGGTCAAAAAATGGAAACTCAAATGAGAATAATGAATTTGGTATTGATGGTAAAGTTGTATCATTTAAAAGTGGTAAAAGACAACTTGGAAATCAAACTTATAATTTTAATAGCGTTAGAATCGCTCAAGGTAAACATAAGACTTTTATGAGACCTGTGATTCCGCCATTAAAAGAAAACTCTACAATTGTAACAAATAAATTAAATGATTTGAACTTTTTGACAATTAAAATTCTTCAAATCATTAAAAATAATGGAAAAGATTTCGACAATTTAAAAAGAAAAATCCAAACAACATTAAATAATAATCAAAAAAATGAGTTAAAAAATGACTTATTATATGATAAAGTTCAATATATTTATCAAAATTTTATTTTAAATAATAAAATTAAAGAAACGGTCGATGCTCTCGTAAAGCTCTCAATTGACGATCCATCGTTCGGGGTATACCTCTCAAAATCAATTGAAAAATTGAATACAAAATACGTTGAAAATACGAAAGAAAATAAAAAAATAAACTTTACTGAAACTAATTGGATGGCTGATATTCCTTCAAGTTATAAAGCAGTTGCACTTCAATACAATCAAAATGCTTCTTCATTGGACGCATTGGTTGCTCCAACATATGAAACTAAACATAATTCAGCTAAAAGAAAACAAAATCATTTTATGGATTCGAAAAATAGGCCTAATTGGGATGATGTGCTTTCTCAATATGATATGAATGAAATGCTTTTGGTTGTACCACTTGTTGTACCTGAAAAAGTTGTTGATAACTTTATCAATGAATATAAATCTAAATGATGTACATTTGTTTATTAATAAATGGTTTATATGTTTTATTTTGGTTGAGAATATCCACTCCAACCTGAGCCCCATTGCCCACTACCCCAACCGCCGCCAGTTTGTGTTGCACTTTTATTGCCTCCGAAAGTACTCCCTGATGTAGCCCAACTATTTCCTGGTTGCTGGGTACTGGGTGTGGATGATGCAGCCCAACTATTTGTTGGTTGCTGATTACTGGGTGTGGATGATGAAGCCCAACTATCTGCTGTTTGCTGATTACTGGGTGTGGATGATGCAGCCCAATTATTTGATGATGTCTGAGCATTGGTTGAACCCCAACTACTTGTTGTTGATGGTTGAGTGTTCGAAGTATTTCCTGAACCCCAACTACTTGTTGTTGATGGTTGAGTGTTCGAAGTATTTCCTGAACCCCAACTACCTGTTGTTGATGATTGAGTGCTTGAAGTATTTCCTGAACCCCAACTACTTGTTGTTGATGATTGAGTGTTCGAAGTATTTCCTGAACCCCAACTACTTGTTGTTGATGATTGAGTGTTCGAAGTATTTCCTGAACTCCAAGCGCTTTTTGATGATTGGTCACTCGAAGAACTGGTTGCGCTCCAACCACTTCCTGTT
This sequence comes from Histomonas meleagridis, assembly GCF_020186115.1. Classification (NCBI taxonomy): domain Eukaryota; phylum Parabasalia; order Tritrichomonadida; family Dientamoebidae; genus Histomonas; species Histomonas meleagridis. The sequence continues at coordinate 935,722 of NW_027150820.1, forward strand.
GATTGACTATTGGAATTAGCTGGAGCTCCCCAGCTATCTCCTGATGATTGATTATTATTTGCACTTGATGAATTGGCTGTGCTAAGCGAAGGTTGGCTGGTTGTTTGTGTGTTAGTTTGGAGAGCAGGGGCACCCCAACCGGTTGGGGCCTTTTGGGGTGGCGGCGGTTGTGCTGGTGTGGTAGATGGGGCACCCCAAGAATTTGATGTGGTGTTTGATGTTGTAGCATTATTTTCTGATGGTGTCGATGTAACGGAGGCGAACGGGTTGTGGGAAGTCGAACTTGTTGAAGGCGTTTGTGAAGTTTGTGTAGAGGGAGTTTGATCGTTTGCTGGAGGATTTGGTGTTGTATTCTCAGTACTAGAAGATTGAGTTGCAGGTGATTCTGTCTTGGCCTCACTCGAATTAGTAGATGAAGGTGTTGTTGTTGGAGATAATGAAGGAATTGTTGGTAAATTGAAAAGTGATGGAGATGGTAATGATTCGCTTGAAGACTGTGTTGCTGGTGCTGAGTCTTTAGTTTCAGTAGTATTGGTTTGCGATGGAAAACTAAATGTATTTGCCGAAGGGAAATTAAATGAAAATGCTGTAGATGATGTTGTTGAAGAATCTGTAGACGAAGTATTATTTTTAGACGGTGATCCGCTTAAATTAAAATTAAATGCTCCACCAGTAGATGATGTTGAATTCGAGTCAGTCATTGCAATTGATATATTTGAGAAGGAAAATGAATTGGATGATGATGAACTTGTTGATGAAGTGGTTGGTTTTGCAAAAGAAAGAGAATTTACTTCATCAGCTTTCTTTTCCTTTTTTATAATGATGGGCTCAACAATTTCTGGTGATATATGTTTCTTTCGTTTTTTTACAAGTTCATTTAGAGGTGCAATTTTTAAAACTTCGGGCTCAGATTCTTCGCTATCCATGTCGACGGAAATTGCAACGTCAACAAGTTTTCTTTTTAATTTGTGAATACTTGGCATAAAACATGTTTCAACATCTACTTTTGGCAATGATGTGCTTTGACTAAAATTCATTGAAAGAACTGTGCTTTTAGTTTCTTCATTTTGGACCCAATGAAAAAGTCTTCCAATGAAAGACATTGATGATTTAGATTTGCACTTTTGTGGTCATAGTCGTTAACGATCATCGAGCTTTATAAATTTATGACATGTGAGCTGAAAAATTATTTGTTAACATTTTAATCGTTTCGAAATAAAACGCTTATTTTGGGAAAAATTTATATTTGATTTAAATTAAGAAATTGGCATTCTTCACTATACGCTTTTGGCAACAATGTATGAAATGTCGAAAATTATTATAGCTTCTTCTTAAGCCCACGTAATTTTCATTCTTAAGATCTCTTAACTCATTGATTTATTGATCTCAGGAAAATAAAAAACATTTTCAATTTTCTTTTGTTTGCCAAGACATTAGTTCGAGGCCTAGCTTCTAACATGTTAGTAAATTGTAGTGGTGAGCCTTCCTCAGAAAAACGACTGCTAAAACCCCGCCAAAATAACCGTGAAGGTGATGTTCTATGGGGTACACTAAAAATGTCACTTTTCTTTAAGCTCAAAAATTTTCTTGTGGGCTTAAGAAGATTCGCTATGTCATATTCCAATATAATTTTATAGCTATAAAAATTATACTAAATGAACGTTGTGTTGATATTTTTACCATATCAACATAATGTGGATTTCATTAGATATTTTTTAATTTTAATTGGGGTTGAATAACAGTTTTTTTTAAAATCACAATCAAACAAAATGGCGGTTATATAAAATTTTGAGCATAACCGCCCGTTATAACAATTGTCATTTTGTTATTTGTATAGTTTACGAAATGTTCAAACGCATCTTCCTCAAGCTTGAATTCTAAAAATTCATACATGTGGATGGAACATATTGCATGTACTTTGCTTCAAACATGGGAATGTGAGGGTCCTGAATATCAATCTCCTACAGAAGTTTCACCGTATGATGTAGATCAAGAAATCAATTCAAAAATCGCTTTATGGAAAGGAAACATTACTGATCTTGAGATAGACGCTATTGTCTGCCCTGTAACAGAAAAGCTTGATGCTAATAGTGGTGCTTCTTTAGCAATACATAAAAAAGCAGGGAAAAAACTAGCCGCAGAATGTGCCAAAATCAAACAAATTCCAACTGGTGAAACAGCGGTCACACCAGGGTTTGAGCTTCCATCTAAATATATAATTCATGCTGTTGGTCCAAGAGGTGAACAACCCAAACTTCTCAAGCATGTTTACAAATCAATCCTATCACACATCGATGGCATACGTATTCGTAGCATCGGGCTATGCTGCATTTCGACTGGTGCATTTGGTTTCCCTCATGCCGCATCAAAAATTGCGCTTGAAAAACACTTCGAATTGTTTTTGTTCTTTTCGATGAACAAAATATTAATGCGTATTATAAAAATGCAGCCTTTTATTTCCCTCTTCCTAAGGTACTACCTGAAGAAGAATTAAGGGAAATTAAAATGATTGAAAAAAGATTCCATGAATTGATTGAACCATATATGCGCGACTTCCCATCCGCAAAAGACATAGGATTACCAAAGTTATGGCGTGAGATGAAAAGGCAACATCATTTTGCTGTTCCTGGAATGTTTGGAGGATTCTCTTATATCCTTCAGAAAGACGAAAGTGGACATTACGTACCGAAGACAAGCAAAGCTTCAAGAATGGACTTTTATTTCGGAGAAGATTATGTTATCACAGCGAATGAAACGAAGATAATACCAAGAAAATATTGAAATTATTTTTATTTACTCTCAAATAATTTTGATTTACCGAGCACAGATTGAACAATTGATTTTAAATGAATCATATTTCCATGGAAAGGTGGCAAATTTGTTCTAAGAGGTAAACATGTAAAGTAAACATTTAAATCCATTAATTATTTTTTACAAATTTCGCTTTTATATCATGATTTTTAATAAAAACATTCTATGCATAGAACACCCCATTGGTATGCATACTAGTGAATATAAATCTCAATGGTTAATAGCATGAAAAAATCATGAAATCCCAAAAAAGTTATTTTAGACAAAATAATGCAAAAAGTGGCATTAAGTTAACTTTTTGATAAGGTTCAGCAAAGCCGTTATTTAATTTGGGGGTACGCTAAATAAACGGCCGAAATCTACGTTGGAAAATGTGCTGGGTGCTGAAGAAGGTGCTTCCTGTAAATCAATTCTATTCTTATGCAGTACATAACTCAGATGTATATATCGCAAATGAAGATAATTTAATTCGTCAATGGGACTTTGAAACTCAAAGGGTCATCTCAATTTTTCGTGGACATACAGGAAAAATCACAGGAATCACCTTCGACTCACGAAGCAAAGTTTTATTTAGTACTGCAATGGATGGTAAATTAAATGTCTGGTCAAACCAACAAATATTAGTTGGACAATTTATCAACAGACAAAGGCCTTCAGATTGTTTTGGATCACCTCTTTACTCTCTTGCTTTTTGCAAAAAGAATGGGCAATTATTTGTAGGTGGTAACAGTATTGTTTATATGTTTGATGTTCAATGGGGATCTTTGCAAAGATCACATGAAACTGGAGAACCTCAATATCTCATTCCTACTATTAAAATCAATATACACACAGATGCAATTCTTAAGATGATGATTTCCAGTGATAGATTAGTAACAGTTTCACAAGATCATACAATTTGTTTTTCACACATTGATGCTCTTAGAGTTCGAAAGAGTGTTTCTCTTCCTAAGCGTCAATCGATTTGTAGTTTAGCCTATGATTCCAAAAGTGATGTTTTTTTAGCAGGTTCATTTGATGGTAAGATACATTCAATAACGCGTGATGGTCTTATTCTTCAAAGTGATAGTATTAGTAATTCTTCCATCGTTTCCATTGCTGTTGATCGCGTATTAGATCTTGCGTGGGTTGTAACGGTCGACGGCGGTTTGCGTCTTTTAAGCTCACAAAATTTCAATACTGATTTAACACAATATTTTGATGTATTACATGAACGTCCTATTATAGATGTATCCACGTATTTATATTATAGTGTTTATTATAATGAAGAACAACGAGAAATGATTTCCATATGTAATGATCATTATATTTTTCGATATCAATTTGATGAATCAGCTCCACAAGTCACAATAAAAACTAAAGTTCCATTTCATTCGGTTTTACTTGTTGACTTTAAATCGGATGAAAATTCTTTTACGAATGAAGTTGACGATATTTCTACAAATGTCGATCAATTAAAACCAGGTAAATATATTGTTGGCGGTGATCGAGAACTTAATTTTTATTATAAAAATGGACTTTATCAATATGAAAATGTTCGAAGTATTCCAATTGAACATCATTTAACGACTCTTAAATATTCCAATGAAATATTTGCATTTGGAGATGACATTGGAAATGTATATACATTACAAATAAACAACTTGAAAATGAATCAAACGGAAAACCCAATAAAAGATTGTATTACATCAATACATATTATAAATCCGAAGAAAGTTATTGCGACAACATTAAATGGTAATTGGCATATATTTATAATCGAAGATGAATCAGAACCGATCAAAGAAATCATAAAAAAAGAAAATGCACATAATGGCGCGATTAATGATTCGATAATATATAATAACATTTTTATCACTGTTGGCGCTGATGGGTTATTAAAGTTTTGGGATATTGAAGATAATAATAATAATAATAACAAAGAAATTAATACATTTTTCATGACGTCATCATATACTATAACAATGAATGAAATTAATGTAATTGATATGTCGAAATATGGTGAAATTAAACAAATTTATTATTCGAAATGTTTAAATAAATTTATTACAACACATGGCGATTCTTATATTCGAATTTTCGAAACTAAAAATGATAATCAATTTCAACATTTACTTTCTATTTCTTGTAATGGATGTAATATTACGACATTTTTTGTTGATGATCCGAAATTTATTTTGGTAAGTTTAAATGATAAAACAATTCGTTGTTTTGACCTTAAAACTGGTGAATTAATCCGTACATTAATTGGACATACAAATCAAATTTGTTGTATTTATAGTCAAAATAATTTTGATTATTATATTAGTTCATCTTGGAATTGTGAAATAAAAATATGGAAAAAATTTGATTTTGATAATAAAAATTTTATACATCAAAATGTTATGAATAATAACAATAAAAATAATGTAAATGTTAATAAATTTTATGATAAAAATTTCATGAAAATTCATGATAAAAAATCGAAAATTAAATATATTAATTCGAGAAATAATGTGCATTTGATCCAACCAATTCCAGAATATGAACGAAGAAGAATAGAAATCGAGAAACGAAAAAGAAAAGAAAAAGAAGAATATGAAAACAGACAACGAACTCCATTGGCGAAAGATTTAAAAGAAATCGAAAACATTATATTAGGAATGATGTAAAATTGTTTGTAAAATATTTATTTATTTTATTTTGTTTTGATATGAGCATTTTTTGATTGAATTGAAATTTTTTTGGTGACAAAATTCGTATCCTTTGAAAAGTTTTTTATACTTTCAAAAAGTGTTTAGGGAGAAAAAAATTATCGGTAACAAAATTCATGCATCTTCTCCAAATTATGCAATTTATCTCAGAAATAATTGATGTAAATGGATTTGCTTATCGAGTTAGATATAACAAATTTGTGTTCATCAAGAATAAAGCACATCAAAATCATCAGTACCGAAGCATTTCCAAAAATTTCAATTATAATAGTATGCACATGGCATTTGCAGTAAGCAGGTATTTAAGCATTGATAAAATTAAGTCAATTATCCTGATATGCGTCAACAATTTAAAGTACTTTTTTAAGCAATTACATTTTGTTAATAATGAAAGCATAATCAAAAAATATCCATTATATTCCTCATTTTTTCCAAGTGATCTGATATTTTTAATTAATTCTATTTCACTTATATTTATTTATTATTTAAGATATACTTTTAAAAAATATAATATCAACAAAACAAAATGTAACATTTGAATCATTTCATTAATATTTATTTTATTTATCAAAAATTCATTTCAATTTGTATATGTTAATGAAAATCGAACATTAATATTAAATAATGAAAATGATTTTTCAAATGATTATAAAAATTATCAAAAATCAGCACAACATTTAATCATTGAAGGAATTGATACAATACCAAGTTCAGCTTTTTCAGAATGGAATTCATTATCTTCAGTTGAAATTGGTAAATTAGTTTATACAATTGGTCAAAATGCATTTTCAAGCTGTAATAACTTAGAAATTGTTGAATTAGGAGAAGATTTAACAACAATTGGAACTTATGCATTTCAAACTTGTATTAATATCAAAAGCATTGCAATTCCAAAATCAGTTACATCAATATCAACAAATTCATTTTTATATTGTTCAAAACTTCAATTTATTTATGTTTCCAATGAAAATTTATATTATTCTAATTATGAAAATGATGGAGTTTTATATGATAAAAATATTGAAAAATTAATTTGTTATCCAATAGGAAATGTAACAAATTCATTTACAATACCAAATTCAGTTATATCAATTGGAGAACATGCATTTGAATCATGTAATAATATCAAAACGATTATTCTTGAAGAAAATGTTGAAACGATTGAAAGTCATGCATTTTATTCATGTTCTAATTTAGAAACACTTTTTATTGGCAAAAATGTCAAAACAATTGAAGATTATGCATTCACTGATTGTACTTCACTTAAATGTATTTATTTTACTGGTAATGAATCACCAACAATTGGAAATGGATTTTCTAGTATTACAGTTACATCTGTTATGGTGCCTTCCACATATAATGGTGACACATTTGGCAGCTTCTCTGTTGCCAAAGGAACAACAATTGACGAATGCATTCCATCAACACAAACATTTACTAAATCAAATACATTCACATTATCAAATACATTTACTAAATCAAATACATTTTCTCAAAGCAATACATTTTCTAAATCTAATATATTCTCATTATCAAATACATTTTCTCAATCGAACACATTTACGTTATCAAATACATTCACAAAATCAAATATATTTTCTCAATCAAATACATTTATATCATCAAATACATTATCTCAAAGCAATGAATTTACTAAATCGAATACATTTACATTATCAAATACATTCACTAAATCAAGCACATTTTCACAAAGTAATACATTTACAAATTCAAATTTTACTAAATCGAATACATTTACATCATCATATACATTTACTAAATCAAATCCATTTACGTTATCATATACATTTACTAAATCGAATATATTTACATTATCAAATACATTTACAGATTCATTTCGTATCGATGATAATTTCACATATTCTATTGCATTAACATATTCATTAATATTTACACAAACGATTTCTATTAATACGATATATTCGAAAAACACGATTTCCCTTTCATTTCATAATTCTATTTCTTATTATATTTCGACATATATTATTTATTATGATTATATCATTGTTCAATATTCTACATATTTCAAATTTTATTCATATTTTTATACATTTTTTTCACGAATTAATATTCATAAAGATAATCATGATGAGAAAGGAATATCGACGACAATTTTGATTGGAATTATTTGTGGAACAATTTTTATCATATTTGTTATTGTTGGAATTATTATATATTTAATTCGACGAAATCGCATAATGCACTCGAACACAGAAATCGAAAGATTTGAAGCGAACAATAAAAACGGAGAAGAACGAAGAGAGAACGTTGACAAAGAAATTGAACAATTTGTTCAAGAAGAAGAAGATAAATGGATTTAAATTATATTTCTGATATTTTCTAATGAAACGAAACAATTTTTCATTTTTAGAATAAACATATTATATATTTTTATTTTGATTTTAAAAAGCGGTAACTATAAATTTAACATAATTTTTCTGTAAATTTTCTTTAAAGTAATTCAATTGTTTAACCAATTGCAGGTCAATGTGCACATCGCTCAGTTCAAAATTTGGTTCATATTTTTATTGTATTCCAAAATTGTTAATACATATCGATTTTTTATTTGCAAATACGAAATTACATATCAACATTCACTCGTCATATGGCGTAATTGGTATTCTTTGCGCCTCAAGAGCGCCCAAACACATTTCAGCCTGTTCATGCGTTGTTGCCTTCAGCATACAGAAGTAAAACTTCCAGTTGTCCATTGCCAGTGCAGTTACCTTCTCTTTGTAACTCCATTTTCCTTCGCTTGTTGTCGTGATATATTTGACAACACTTTGAATCGATTCGCTACTTAAGTCTGTGACGTTATATGCCTGAGAAAACTTATACTCAAGCTCCCAATTAAGCTCAGATGGGTTCATCATAATGTCGGCAAAATATTGCTCATAATCAATTAATCCATTTTCATTAAATTGATACACACGAAATCCTGGATTATTATTATGAGCAGGTGAGACAGAAGGACTAGATAAAGAATACCCTTGGGAAGCACCGGTTTGCCCATAATGAGGCATGAATATGTCATAATGAGTATGGGCCGCAATTGAATACTTTACATCGTACTTTTTGACAATTTCATCAAATCGTGAAATATATTCCTCGTGCCAGCCTTGCTTGGCATTAAGATCCGAATGGCCGGGTGGAATATGCATTGTGATGATGATTGTAAGCCCTTTGGATTGACCTTCGGAAATAACACGTTCCATCCATGAAAATTGATCATGTGGATCAGTACCACTGTCACTACGTTTAGTGGTGTACATAACTGTGTTCAAAAGGAGAAATCGGATTTTGGCAGGTTCAAAATCATAATAGTAATACCCTCCTTTTTTAAACGTTTCCAAATGTTCCCCTTGAAGACCAAGACGTGTGATGTTGGTGAGACCAAGAAAGTCTCTTTCATCTGTAGAAAGACTGCCATAATTTTGATAGAAATCATTATTGCCAAGAGTTAATAAAAGTGGAACATCGGGATACATATCACCCATCTGATCGAGCAATTTTTTTATGAAAGCAATGTGGGAGTCAAAATCAGAATCAACTGAATGACCTGGAATATCGCCACCACAAATAATAAACTGAGGTTTTTTAATGATTTTCGGAATATTTTGTATCATTGATTGATATGTTTCATTGGGTGTATCGCAATTGTATTGCCCGTATTTATGTGTACTTGGAATAAGAACAGAAGCATTATTACAAAAATATGGCATATCTGGGTTGCCATTTGGAATATATGAAGGATCCAAATGTATATCGTTAATATAAAGAAATTCGTACATTTCTGTATTTTGGACAACTTGATCTTTTTGAATTGGGAAGCTTGACCGCTTGAGAAAAATTGGAAGAGTAATAATGATTGACGCAGCTACAAGAGAAAATGTATTTATCGCTGGTTGTCGTTTTTTATCCATTTTTCTCTTGCAATCAGTTGCCGCTACGACAAAAACCGTAATTTAGGTGAACCGTTATTTGATTAGGGTGCCCAAAATGAGGTGAAAGAAAAAACAAATGTATCAAAAGTAATCATAGATTTAATCATATAAATCACTCTGAATATTTTGTTAGTCCAAAGCAAGAAAATAGGTATAGGTCCAATTAGTCGTGTTTAAAGTTAAATTGAGAATCTTATTTTAATGCTTATAAATTTGTTTTTAAAATAACTAAAAGCTCAGTAACATTTATAACATATTTTATCATGCAATATTTATCCAAGAGCGCAGTTCAGTTGCATTTTTAGTTTTTTTTTTTTTTTTAATTTTCAGTAACGGTCAACAAAAGAAGGAATGGCCAAAAACATGGAAAAGAAAGAAGAAAAAGAAAGAGAAATAATTATAAGATTCAAAAAACTCACAAACAATCCAGGCGAAGAATTTTATGAAGTTCCTGTTTCTGTGTTTTGTCCAGTTGCTGCATTAAAAGATATTGTTATCGAAAAATGGGAGATTCCAAGCGAAATAATGACTCTCCGTTACAATGGAAATGATCTCATTGATGACGAAAAAACAGTTTTTGATTTGAAAATGAAAAATAAAGACATAATTGAGATTGATATTCATGAAGAAGAATTCGATCCAGAAAAAGCCAAAAAGTGCATAAGCGAATTAGCGCTGATGATTTGTACTCTAAATGATAAAGCTTCACAAGTTCAAATTGCTTTAAATGAAAATGATATTGATAATGCAAACAACTCATTTCAGCAATTTGCTGATTTCTTTGACGAATTTTCTCCAAAGGTATTAGAAAAGCTGGAAAATCTTCCAAAACCATATTGAGGTTTAAATTACTAAAATGTATTTTCACTATCCATTTCTAATAAATATAAAAAGCATTTTGCTCTTGCCTCTAAATTCATCGCACAATGAGTAACGTCAATAAGATTAGCAATATCAATTACAACTCAAATGAAAATATATGTTTCTCTATTTTTTATATATAATTTCCAAAACGGAGGACAATAGAATAAAAACTTTTTGTATTTCTAATGTTATAACATTAGAAAATTGGAAAATTAGAAATATTTTTATATATTATTATATAAGTTTTTAAATCAAATAAATTGATTGATCCATAAAACATGAAAATATGAATGAAAATATTTTTTCAAATTAAATATTTGAAGGTGAAATGAAGATATCATAAATTATTTATTTCCTTTCTTGCCTTTGTTTTCAGCAGCAGCTTTCTTTTCTGCAGCGGCCTTCCTTTCAGCAGCAGCTTTAGCTTCTTCTTCCATGAAAGCATTGATGATTCTTTCCTTTACAACAGATGCACAGTAAACGCCACCATATGGACGGGAAACTGTACGCTTATGCTTTGGTAATCTAGCAAGCTTCTTTGTTGGTAAGTGCTTGATACCTGGGAGTGGTTTTCCTGTTTCACCACAGATCATTCCCTTCACGCGCTTTTTGATGTAATGAGCTACAAGTCTATTTCCTGGGGTGCGTACTGGAACAACACGATTGCGAAGTGTGTGGTATGGATTGCTGCGACGAAGTGTGTAGCGATTATCTCCCATAGAGAAAAGGACGGCCAAACCGCCAATGACGATTAGAATTTGGGGTGCACCATATTGAAGTATTAAATATTCAAGCGAAAGCATTCCATCATGCAAATATTGAAATTCCAAGTTCAGATACATTAATTAGATTAACAACTATGTGAAAAAAAGATACCTGGGAGTTTTCTTGATTTTCTAATCATATTTTAATTATTTAATTTTTTGAGAAAGAAGATATGTTAAAATTTCTATTTACTAACAAACTATATAAAAATTTATGATTAATTTTCATTTTTTGTCAGTCGACAGGTTTATTTTCACGTCAGTGTATTACAATTCCAAATTTATTCACAACAATATGAATCATTAATAGTTAATATTAGAATAAATGTAAGAGAAATTGGTGAAACAGTATATTCGGGATGTTTTAGTCTTCATTTCATAAAAGTTGACAAAATAAATTAAGTTATTCCAATTATAATGATGAAATATTTTGTGATAATATCATTACACAAAATGGAAAATTGATTGTTTCGTTTGAATTGCCAAAATCTGTAACAAAAGATTCTTTTCATGCACTTGAATCATGTAAAAGCCTTCAAACAATTTTCATTACTGAAAATGTAAAAGAAAATGGAGTAGTGCATTTGATAATGATAATACCACAACAGTATTGGCAATAAATTCATATCAAGAAAATAATTTCAAGAATTTAAATATTATTAAAGGAATGGTAGCAGAAGATCGGTGCAACAATTAACACATTTATATCAAATTCATTTACCAAATCACACATTTACACAGTCAAACGCATTCCAAATTTCACATTCACACTTACTACTATTATACATTTAATCATCGTTCGTTCTCTTCAGAACTCTTTTACACTTACGATTTTTGAAAATGGATATAAATATATATATTACAACATAATTGTTTTTTATGATTACATTCACATTCGTCATAAGTTTCTTCACATTAATTACTACACCACAATTCTCACAACGCCATCAGCCATTTGCATTATATTTGGTGCTGTGCAGTAACTTTGCTTCCAATTCTTGTGAGAGAAATGAGCAAAAGGATAAGCGCTTATCAAAGTGCGCATCTGGATCAACAAGCGAATAAAATGTCCAATTGATTTCAATGTTACATTTCTTAAATGTGAATTTCGAATTATATACAAAACAAAAACTAACTATAAACATTTGAACGCAAATCTATATCCAGTTATCATTTTCGCTGCGCACCATTTTGCTTATTTCTTCGTTTATTCCCTCTTCTTGATTTATGTCTTCTAAATTTGTTTCATTGTTTTCCGTTTCCGATGTAACTCTTTTGTTCTTTTTATTACGGAACATGAAAATTGAAATTCCAATTATTACAAACAAGACGACAATCGAGCCGCAGATGAGGCCAATGAGGACGTTCGTCGGAAACTCATTGCGCGTCAATTCGTTTTGCTGATACATTGTAAAGAAATCCGAATAAAAGCTGTAGTACGTCTGGAATTGCATAACAGAGTATTCGTAGTAAATGAATTCGGTGCTGACGTACGTCGGAATGCGCGAACTCTCAGTTATGATACGGGTGCGCGATACATACGAATCCTTGATGACATACGACTCGGTGATGGAGAGATAATACGTTAATATGAACGAATGGGTAACATCTTCATATCCGGAATTCGAATTTATGCGCGTGTTCGACTTGGAAAATGAATCACTTCGTGTGAACGTATCTGTGTTAGAATATGTATTCGATTTAGTTAATGTATTACTTCGTGAGAATGTGTTCGACTTGGTAAATGTATTACTTTGTGCGAATGCATTTGATTGTGTAAAATTATTTGATTGTGAAAATGTTTTTGTTTGTATTGATAAATTTGTGAAATTTATTTGCATAGATATAATATTCCCGACATTGCCAGCTCCATCAACAGGTGCAGCATAAATGTACATTATTTTCGATGTAGTTTGCTCTCGTTCTATTTTAACATAATTTTTAGTTTCATTTGCTAAGTTTCTTATACTGATATTTTCAATAGAACTATTTGTGATCAAATATTTGTATTTCTCTATTCCTGTAGTAACGTTTACAGTCACATCATCTGATGTTGACGTCGGATCTCCATCATAATCATATGATCTAACTTGAAATGTATATACAGAACCATTATCTTCTGCATCAAAGTATATAGTGTAATCACTTTCATTAAATATAATTTCTTTCATTAATGGTGGCGCCTTATCCTGTGAATACAAATGATCATCGAAATTGTCTGCTTCAGTTCTTTGCTTTAAATAGAAAATTGTGTTAACTAATATTTTTTTCTCAATATCTGTTACATTGCATTGGTCACGTCCTAATTGTGTAACTGCTGTGTTACCATATGTTGTGAGATAGAAATTATGTCGCGAATCTACTGAGTCATCATCATTAAAAGAAAACCAAATTTGATTGTTAGCTGAAGCTTGTTGATTTTTTACATGAGTTTGTATAATATCAAGTTCGGTATCGGTGTCGTTAATTGGCCATGGATATCGCAGAAGTAGACCATTGTTTTTGATCGATATTTGATCAGATTCGTATTCGCTTTCTTTAACATGATCAAATATTGGTACAGAAATTCCAAACATTTTACGGAGACGAAGTAAACCTGTGGGATATAACCATCCTTTATTTTCTTTTTTCCTATCATCATCCTCATCCTCGTCCTCATCATCTTCATGATACTTAACAAATATTTGACTTAATGTGTCTGGGCCTGCAAGAAATCCATACCCTCGATTAATGTATTTTCTTAATTTTTTAATGGACTTTATTGAATAACCAGAGCTGCCATCCCAGAACCCAAAAACAATCACATCAAATTGAAAAATATTGTCATTGTCATTTTCAACAAATTCTTCGAATTTTTCAATTGATAATAATTTTACTTCCATTATGTGTTTTGTTGAATTAGGGAAAGTACCATATGGTGAAGAATAAATGTCATCAGAACTGCCTCCTTCAATCCAAGTTTTCATAGAAGCAGATTTTGGATAACAATGCGATTGATTTAGGTCAGTATCAAATTCCATTGAAACAAAGTTTGGAGGAGAATATTTTTCAGAGAAACTTGATTGAGTCCCTTTCTGACTTGGATATGGGTAAACATTCAAAACATTAATGGTTTCTTCGTTGCTGTATGTACTAATAGGCTGCCATTCGTTTTTAACTTTTTGAAAAATTTTATAGTATTTTGGAGAGGCGTGCTTACCACCATTTTTCCAAGAAAGATGACTACCACCTTTCCCATTTGCATATGATTTTTTTGCACTAATTTCCAGTTCTATTTTTTCACATATTATGAAATAAAGGTAAAACAGCATGAGTAATTGGTGTGAACGTTGGAATTCAATGATGTATTGAATTTTTGAACTGTGTTAATTAACCAACATCATTCAAATTTCTTTATTATTTTTACTTTTTCAAACTTTCACAGTTTTCTCTGTTTAACCGCAACGATATGTAAAGCATGCGATGGGAAACCGTAACAAAAACAATTTATTGACAACATCCTTTATTTATCTCTTCCATTACCAATTTCGGAATTTCGTAAACTGTGGTTAATTCGTTAGACACCAAATTCAATGATTTCCATTTTTCCATTTCATCGAACACAACTTTTAATAACGGTAACTGCGCTGCTACGATTATTATTTCCCAGCCAGCGAACAAATTTTCATTTTTTACTTCATTTGAACATTCTTCGATCATTGTTTTAATTCTTAATTCGACCTTCGACAAAATGTATAATGCGTCGATTGGAAATGTACAAAAGCAACAAAGCAACAAATCGTCGAATATGCCATTAAATAATTGATAATTATCACAAAATTCATTTGAAGTCATTTCTAAATATTTTGATGGTATTTGCGATTCTTTAATTCCCATTTCGCATATTTTCATTTCTTTCATTTTGATAAGTAACTTTTCGTCGTATTGATCATTCCGATTCACACTTAACATCTCCGACGTGTTAAAGAGAAATCGAGCAAGGAAATATCGGATTACATTGGTTTGGTCTGTTTCGTTCACTGTTATTCCAATGTATCTACAAGTTTCGCGTGTGGCGAATTCTAATGTGTCAACGAAATTACGTTCATTAAGTTGCGACAAACAAAATTTGGACTGTAGAGCTTCTTGTGATTGAAGAAAACGTGAAAAAATTTCGTATTCATCGGTTTCGGGAATATATTGATTCGAAGGATCCTTAAGAATTATGGAATCATTAATGATTTTACGTAAAAGCTGGATGCTACTGTGCTTGTCGGGAAATGGATGTGGTATAAAAGTGAGTTGTGAGATTAGTTGTTTCATTTTTCGTTTGTATATATAATATTGATATTGAACAGAGGAAAGATAACTAAACTCTATGATGTTAAATGGCTGTGTAATTGAAACAACGTTAACGTAAACTGGTTTGGGATGATGAATAAGATATGTTATAACTTTTTGAATGTTAATCAACATTTCGATTTGCTGCTCAATGAGCGAACTCCGAGTCCTTTGTAACGTAAGATATAAGTTTTGAACAATAGGCTGAAGGAATTTATATTGACGATATATATCTTGTGTTAGAAATGATGGTTGAATATGATACTTGGAAAAAATATTTTGATTGTTCATGCGTTTTGTGACTTTTGTGATATTTTTTTTATGTGCTGCAATAGCAACATTAACTTTTTTGAGAGAATCTTTAAATTGTGGAATTAATGAGTCCTGAACGTTAATGCTTTCTGTTGGCGTATTTGTGTCCAAAGGTTTAATAAAGTCATCTATATGTTCAAATTGGAGCTCTTTTGGAATGGGATCGTTTCCGCATTTCATATTAGGTAAACTACTCAAAAGTGTAACAAATTCAATTTTTTGAGTGCTTGAGTAACAAACGAAGATATAATGAATAAACATATTGACTTTATCGAATCAATACATCCATGTAACCTTCTTGTATACACAGATAGAGCACACATTTTGAGGAGTGGCTTTCGCGTTTAGCGATCAGGAAATAGTATATACTCTGAAAATGTAATAATAACTAAACGATATCGTATATATATATATTCCTTGAAACGCCAGCTAATTAAAAATTTTGTAAAATAAATATATAAAAAAAATTAAAATTGTTTTTAATTTTAGACTAATATCGCTACAATAAAACACAACAATAAATCATGAAAATGAAAAAAAAATAATTTTATATTTTAATTGTTTAATCAATTATATTTTTTTACAATAGTTTTTGCTTCATAACTCCATGAAAGAATATTAATAAAAATTTCATTAAAGAATTTACTAAAAAAATTTAACATAAATATTTCTAAAATGTGATTTTTATTTCATTAATAATTTGATTTTATATTTATTTATATTATATTTGAATATCAAAATTTTCTTCTTTGAAATCCTTCGCAAATGGGTCTTCTTCAATGTTTTGAAGTGAATATCCTGTCGCAAATGTATCAAAGTTTTCTTGTTTTTCATATTCTTCTTCTTTCATTTCATATTCTTTATTCTTTTCGTTTTGATGCGTTTTTTTATATTTTATAATGAAAATAACAATTAAAATAATTACTATTATAATTACAACAACAACACAAATTATAATGACAATAGTGTTGTTATCATTCGTTTGCGTTTCGTTCTGATTAAAATGAGAATAATGATAATAATTATAATAATAACTTTGATAAAATGAATAAATAACAATCGTATATTCATAATAAATAAACATACTTTGAATATATATATTTGAGAGAGTGTTATTAACATTAATATTTGAAATTATAAAACTATTCGAATATGTGAAATTTATGATCGAAATATAATATGTAAATGATAATGTATATGTTAATGTAAATGTATTAGCTAATGTTATATTCGAAATTGATACAGTGATGCTTTGATATTGAATAAACGTATTTGATTTAGTGAATGTATTTGATAATGAAAATGCGCTTGATTTATTATATGTATTTGAATTAGTAAATGTATTTGAATTAGAAAAAGTATTTGATAATGAAAATGAATTTGATTTAGTAAAGTTATTTGAATTAGAAAAAAGTATTTGATAATGAAAATGAATTTGAATTCGAAAATGTATTTGAATTAGTAAATATATTTGATTGAGAAAATGTTTGTGTTGATGGAATGCATTCGTCAATTATTGTTCCTTTGGCAACAGAAAACTGCCAAATGTGTCACCATTATATGTCGAAGGCACCATAACAGATGTAACTGTGACACCATCAAATCCATTTCCAACTGTTGGTGATTCATTACCATTAAAATAAATACATTTAAGTGATGGACAATAAGAAAATGCATAATTTCCAATTGTTTTAACATTTTCGCCAATAAAAAGTGTTTCTAAATTAGAACATGAATAAAATGCATAACTTTCAATAGTTTCAACATTTTCTTCAAGAATAATCGTTTTGATATTATAACATGTCATAAATGCTCTTTCACATATCGATATAACTGAATTTAGTATTGTATATGAATTTGTTACATTTCCTGGTGGATAAATAATTAATTTTTCAATATTTTTATCATATAAAATTCCATCATTTTCATAATTAGAATAATATAAATTTTCATTGGAAACATAAATAAATTGAAGTTTTGAACAATATATAAATGGATTTGCTGATATTGATGTGACTGATTTTGGAATTGTAATGTTTTTGATATTAACACAGCTTTGAAATGCATAGTTTCCAATTGTTATTAAATCTTCTCCTAATTCAACAATTTCTAAGTTATTACAGCTTGAAAATGCATTTTGACCAATTGTATAAACTAATTTACCAATTTCAACTGAAGATAATGAATTCCATTTTGCAAAAGCTGAACTTGGTATTGTATCAATTCCTTCAATGATTAAATGTTGTGCTGAATTTTGATGATTTTCATAATCATTTGAAAAATCAGTTTCATTATTTAATATTAATGTTTGATTTTCATTAACATATACAAATTGAAATGAATTTTTGATAAATAAAATAAATATTAATGAAATAATTTGTATGTTACATTTTGTTTTGTTGATATTATATTTTTTAAATGAATTATTTGAAAATAACCTCAAGAAAATAAAATTAAAGACAAAAACATAAATTATTAATGTTGAAATATTGAATAAAAATAAATATTTTAAATATTTTGTGCTTATATTTTGAAGGTTGATTAATTGGATGTTTGATTTGAAATATATTAATAAATACATTTTTTTCATTTGAAACATTTCTTTGTTCTTAAAGAAATTATTTTTATTTAACAAATGAAATGAAAAAAAATTGGAATTAAAAAGTAAACTTTTTTGAAATACAACATCAAGGTTTTTGTTTTTTACTAAGCATATTACATGGTATATGTTTCATAATGCGAATATTTTTATAAATTTTGTTGATTTGTGATTTTAGAGTATAAATTTTTTTATCTCTTAAAAAACTTAGACTAACACATACAATTTGAGATAGAATCAAAGTTATATAGATGTACAAAAACATACACTGGATATAACTTGTTTTCTCTTCAACAATGAATTTGATTTCTTAACGGTTATCTATTGTTCGCATCGATGGGTATACCCAAAATTTTAATGACACGATCGTTTTGGCTTTGGTTCAAAACGCTCAAGCTAAAAAATTTATAAATTAGGTCGTAAAAAACCAAAGTCAATCATTTTAATATTAAGTATCTACTCTCATATATTAATGAGAGATCTCGTTATTTACACCTTTAATATTAACTAAGCTATAATATCATCTTTCACTTTTTTGAGTTATCGCAAAATTTACAAAAATTAGTAAGTTATACTTAAATAAATTATAATAACTCAAAATATTATAGTAAAAATTATCAGAAATTGTTTAGTGGGCATTGTATTTGGTGAAAGCTCATTAAAACTTTTACTTATGAATACATTTTTAATTTAATATCATACAACATTACACATTTCATGATTTTATATATATTACACCATTTTATTTATTATTCTTGTTCCTCCTCTTTTTTCTCGTTTTTTTCCATCTACTCTTTCCGACTCCAGGTGGTCCCCATATCCACCAGTTCTTTAATTTCAGATTTCCATTCCATGCATTACATTTTTTGATATGATCACTCTTCCAATCCAATAATTTGTTCCTTTGGTGAAACGCCTCTAATGGATATTTATTAGTGAATTCCAACCATGGTATTGTAATTAAATCATCCAACAATTTCTTGGTCCGTTCTAATTTTGAAATATACTTCTCAGTATCTTGAGTAAATTCTCCTAACTTTAAAAATATTTCTTCCTGTTTTTGTGCAATATCTATAATTGTCCAATTCTGACCCATTTGCAACTATAAAATAACAACCAGGGGAAGCTGCACTTAATGTGTTTCTATAATAATTTTTTTTCTACATGTAAATATCCCTGAATGTGTTTAGTTCCCGTCGAGGGAGCGAATTCCTCTTCTGCAATTAATCTTTTGATGTCATTGATAATATTATTTCTTAACATTGTATTTAAATCTTCCACTGCATCTTTTACTGATAATAATGTTTGCCAATTATCTGGTGGGTTGTTCCACGTAAAACACCACCTTTTGGCTCGTGGATTTACTTCCATCTGAATGAACTGATTTTATCCGACCAAATATATCCATTGAAATTTTTATTTTATAATTTGTATCTCATACATTTCTTAACCGTTGGAATTTTTTCTATTCAATTTTCTTCTTTTTAGTAAAGTATTCAATTGACATGTTGTAAAATTAAAGTTTTTCATGTAACATGTCATAAGCAAGTTCCTAACTTGACATTATGTGGGAAAAATCATTTTTATTTTTAGATCCATGGAATATGAAGAATCCTTTGATAATTTTGGTTTTAGCGACGACAATTTTTGATTTTAATAATGTTTATCCTGAATCCTTACAATCGGAAGACGATGAAAAACCGTATCCAATACCTCCTCCAGTATTTACTCCCCCTGCTCCATGTCTTATGCCAGACAATGAAGGTCAAGTTAAATCCATATATTTCAGTAATGTTGGCCTACTTAAGGGCTTTATTAAGGAGAATCCTCAGTTGGTTGAGAATTGGGTTATTGTTCTCCCAATCATCTCAATAGGTGCCATCCGTTATGATCGTCGCCGTAAGGATGTTCCTTCCTATTTAATTCACCCTCAATTAATAAATCTCCCACAACATTAAATTTTTTATTGTTATGCCTCGTAGATTACGTAGACGTAGTTATTCACGCGGACGTCCATTAAAGACTGTAAAGTATTCTAATGAGACTTATAATTGTTCCGGAAACATTACATTTAATACAGGCTCTGGTGACGGTGCCGTAGGTGATCAAGTAAATACCACTCTTATCACTGCTGTCGCTACCCAAGGTATGCGTAAAGTAAAGAATTTTACTTTAAAAATGATTACAGATGTTGATATTCCATTATTATGGGCTCTAGTATATGTTCCAGATGGTACAGTTCCTCAATCTATGTCACTTGGTACCCCTGCTGCTCCTGTTTCATTATATGAACCCAATCAAAATGTTATAATGTCAGGGTACCTTACCCCTAATGCTCAACAGACTCAAGTATTTCGTACTAGGTTAGCACGTAATTTAAATTCAGGTGATTGTATTGTTTTATGTTTAAAAGTATCCATTCCTGGTACTGAAATCACCGATAAGTTCTTAGGGGTTCAATTAAATTATGCTATTAAAAATTAATAAAAAATTTTCCCACTGTTATTTTTATGTTTGATCCACATCGTATTGGACCTATTAGTGAATCTTATTATTCACGTAATAAGGGACGTGTTATACAACGTAAGTTGGTACCTCCTATTAATCCACCTCTTACTAAATATGATCTAGATCGTGCTTATGAAGTTCTTAAGAACAATGGTAGGATTCCTGATTATACTATTCAAGATACCATTGTTAATTATCCTGGTGGTTCTAGTACTAAAAGAATTGCTTATGAAATTGGATCTACTATTAAGGTTATTATACCAATATCTTTTATATCTATTTCAGATGTTTCTGGTTTTATTCCATTATCACAATTTACTTATATCACTAATTTAAATCAGACAATAGATCCAACACATTATTATGTTATTATTCAAATTGAACCTAATCAACCCAATTCTGAATATACTGAGATATATGTCAATTATTTACATCAATCATCTATTTCTAGTTCAGGTACTTATTATTATTATTTATATGATTTTGGTACTACTTTTCCATCAGTTAATAATCGAACAGTTGGTTTTTTTACATCTAATAATTCTCTTGTATTTTATATTCGTGAAACCAATTTTGAAGTATCTGCACCCAGTGTTTTAATTGTTCCTAATTCTAATTATTCATTTAATTTTTAATTGTAAAATGTAAACCATTCAATTGATTTTAAGATAATTTCTTTTTTCTATCGGTTTTTCTGGTTAATTTTTTTTTTCTTTTCGACTCAGCACATAAGTGATAATAACAAAGTTTGTTCACTCTATGGGCAATTGAGAACTTTTTTTTTTTTTTTTTTTTTTTCTTTAAACCAAGGTACCCCCTCCCCCAGAAGAAGCCCTAATGGCGAATGAGTGCATTTATCACGAGCTGGCCGTAGCCCGACCTCGCGGAGCCCTTTTTTATATAAGGGCGGAGACCAGAGAAGTAGATAAAGTGCAACAGGGGGTGGGGGGGTTAGGCACTTTTTTCTTTTTGTTGTTGACCGTTATTTAGACGATTAAAAATAAAAAATATTTAGAGCCTAGTCTTTTTCCTGCGGAGGACGTTAGTTGGTACCTCCAAAGGATTATTACCTAGGCTCTAAATTATTTTTTGTACCAATTGGATACTTCAGTTCACTTTTAATTGAATACTTTACGTTGAAATTCAATTCATTTTGATCGTCTTTTTTGGTGACCGTTAAACGATAGGGATTTTTTATTCCAATTGAATAGGCATTCAATTTAGGTACCTTCAATAACATTTAAGGTTAAATTGCAAAATGAATTAATTTTTTATTTAATTCATTAAAATAGACTTATCCAGTCTGGTACTTAGGAATACATCTTCTTCAGATTTTATTTCGACTTCAGTAAATCTTCTTCGTAAGGCATCCAGATCTACTTTATTTTCTATGCATTCTTCCATTGAGTAATTTGCAGTGATTACTATGAACCATTTACCCGGATTAATCACTGTTCTTGCTCCTTTTATTTCTTGTGTTTGATAGTAACGATCTGCCCAAGTCTTCAGGAATGACATCAATACTTTAATTTTATCAGGGTCTACATCTTCGAATAGTATGCACTTTGTTTCCAAGTCATCATAACCATCAAACCATTTATTTTGCCACTTCGTACATATCTCATTTGGCTCGAATTGGTTCCTCACCCATCTACTCTTTCCGACTCCAGGTGGTCCCCATATCCACCAGTTCTTTAATTTCAGATTTCCATTCCATGCATTACATTTTTTGATATGATCACTCTTCCAATCCAATAATTTGTTCCTTTGGTGAAACGCCTCTAATGGATATTTATTAGTGAATTCCAACCATGGTATTGTAATTAAATCATCCAACAATTTCTTGGTCCGTTCTAATTTTGAAATATACTTCTCAGTATCTTGAGTAAATTCTCCTAACTTTAAAATATTTCTTCCTGTTTTTTGTGCAATATCTATAATTGTCCAATTCTGACCCATTTGCAACTATAAAATAACAACCTGGGAAAGCTGCACTTAATGTGTTTCTATAATAATTTTTTTTCTACATGTAAATATCCCTGAATGTGTTTAGTTCCCGTCGAGGGAGCGAATTCCTCTTCTGCAATTAATCTTTTGATGTCATTGATAATATTATTTCTTAACATTGTATTTAAATCTTCCACTGCATCTTTTACTGATAATAATGTTTGCCAATTATCTGGTGGGTTGTTCCACGTAAAACACCACCTTTTGGCTCGTGGATTTACTTCCATCTGAATGAACTGATTTTATCCGACCAAATATATCCATTGAAATTTTATTTTATAATTTGTATCTCATACATTTCTTAACCGTTGGAATTTTTTCTATTCAATTTTCTTCTTTTTTAGTAAAGTATTCAATTGACATGTTGTAAAATTAAAGTTTTTCATGTAACATGTCATAAGCAAGTTCCTAACTTGACATTATGTGGGAAAAATCATTTTTATTTTTAGATCCATGGAATATGAAGAATCCTTTGATAATTTTGGTTTTAGCGACGACAATTTTGATTTTAATAATGTTTATCCTGAATCCTTACAATCGGAAGACGATGAAAAACCGTATCCAATACCTCCTCCAGTATTTACTCCCCCTGCTCCATGTCTTATGCCAGACAATGAAGGTCAAGTTAAATCCATATATTTCAGTAATGTTGGCCTACTTAAGGGCAATCGTATATTCATAATAAATAAACATACTTTGAATATATATATTTGAGAGAGTGTTATTAACATTAATATTTGAAATTATAAAACTATTCGAATATGTGAAATTTATGATCGAAATATAATATGTAAATGATAATGTATATGTTAATGTAAATGTATTAGCTAATGTTATATTCGAAATTGATACAGTGATGCTTTGATATTGAATAAACGTATTTGATTTAGTGAATGTATTTGATAATGAAAATGCGCTTGATTTATTATATGTATTTGAATTAGTAAATGTATTTGAATTAGAAAAAGTATTTGATAATGAAAATGAATTTGATTTAGTAAAGTTATTTGAATTAGAAAAAGTATTTGATAATGAAAATGAATTTGAATTCGAAAATGTATTTGAATTAGTAAATATATTTGATTGAGAAAATGTTTGTGTTGATGGAATGCATTCGTCAATTATTGTTCCTTTGGCAACAGAAAACTGCCAAATGTGTCACCATTATATGTCGAAGGCACCATAACAGATGTAACTGTGACACCATCAAATCCATTTCCAACTGTTGGTGATTCATTACCATTAAAATAAATACATTTAAGTGATGGACAATAAGAAAATGCATAATTTCCAATTGTTTTAACATTTTTCGCCAATAAAAAGTGTTTCTAAATTAGAACATGAATAAAATGCATAACTTTCAATAGTTTCAACATTTTCTTCAAGAATAATCGTTTTGATATTATAACATGTCATAAATGCTCTTTCACATATTGATATAACTGAATTTAGTATTGTATATGAATTTGTTACATTTCCTGGTGGATAAATAATTAATTTTTCAATATTTTTATCATATAAAATTCCATCATTTTCATAATTAGAATAATATAAATTTTCATTGGAAACATAAATAAATTGAAGTTTTGAACAATATATAAATGGATTTGCTGATATTGATGTGACTGATTTTGGAATTGTAATGTTTTTTGATATTAACACAGCTTTGAAATGCATAGTTTCCAATTGTTATTAAATCTTCTCCTAATTCAACAATTTCTACGTTATTACAGCTTGACAATGCATTTTGACCAATTGTATAAACTAATTTACCAATTTCAACTGAAGATAATGAATTCCATTTTGCAAAAGCTGAACTTGGTATTGTATCAATTCCTTCAATGATTAAATGTTGTGCTGAATTTTGATGATTTTCATAATCATTTGAAAAATCAGTTTCATTATTTAATATTAATGTTTGATTTTCATTAACATATACAAATTGAAATGAATTTTTGATAAATAAAATAAATATTAATGAAATAATTTGTATGTTACATTTTGTTTTGTTGATATTATATTTTTTTAAATGAATTATTTGAAAATAACCTCAAGAAAATAAAATTAAAGACAAAAAACATAAATTATTAATGTTGAAATATTGAATAAAAATAAATATTTTAAATATTTTGTGCTTATATTTTGAAGGTTGATTAATTGGATGTTTGATTTGAAATATATTAATAAATACATTTTTTTTTTTTGAAACATTTCTTTGTTCTTAAAGAAATTATTTTTATTTAACAAATGAAATGAAAAAAAATTGGAATTAAAAAGTAAACTTTTTTGAAATACAACATCAAGGTTTTTGTTTTTACTAAGCATATTACATGGTATATGTTTCATAATGCGAATATTTTTATAAATTTTTGTTGATTTGTGATTTTAGAGTATAAATTTTTTTTATCTCTTAAAAAAACTTAGACTAACACATACAATTTGAGATAGAATCAAAGTTATATAGATGTACAAAAACATACACTGGATATAACTTGTTTTCTCTTCAACAATGAATTTGATTTCTTAACGGTTATCTATTGTTCGCATCGATGGGTATACCCAAAATTTTAATGACACGATCGTTTTGGCTTTGGTTCAAAACGCTCAAGCTAAAAATTTATAAATTAGGTCGTAAAAAACCAAAGTCAATCATTTTAATATTAAGTATCTACTCTCATATATTAATGAGAGATCTCGTTATTTACACCTTTAATATTAACTAAGCTATAATATCATCTTTCACTTTTTTTTTTTATCGCAAAATTTACAAAATTAGTAAGTTATACTTAAATAAATTATAATAACTCAAAATATTATAGTAAAAATTATCAGAAATTGTTTAGTGGGCATTGTATTTGGTGAAAGCTCATTAAAACTTTTACTTATGAATACATTTTTAATTTAATATCATACAACATTACACATTTCATGATTTTATATATATTACACCATTTTATTTATTATTCTTGTTCCTCCTCTTTTTTCTCGTTTTTTTCCATCTACTCTTTCCGACTCCAGGTGGTCCCCATATCCACCAGTTCTTTAATTTCAGATTTCCATTCCATGCATTACATTTTTTGATATGATCACTCTTCCAATCCAATAATTTGTTCCTTTGGTGAAACGCCTCTAATGGATATTTATTAGTGAATTCCAACCATGGTATTGTAATTAAATCATCCAACAATTTCTTGGTCCGTTCTAATTTTGAAATATACTTCTCAGTATCTTGAGTAAATTCTCCTAACTTTAAAATATTTCTTCCTGTTTTTGTGCAATATCTATAATTGTCCAATTCTGACCCATTTGCAACTATAAAATAACAACCTGGGAAAGCTGCACTTAATGTGTTTCTATAATAATTTTTTTTCTACATGTAAATATCCCTGAATGTGTTTAGTTCCCGTCGAGGGAGCGAATTCCTCTTCTGCAATTAATCTTTTGATGTCATTGATAATATTATTTCTTAACATTGTATTTAAATCTTCCACTGCATCTTTTACTGATAATAATGTTTGCCAATTATCTGGTGGGTTGTTCCACGTAAAACACCACCTTTTGGCTCGTGGATTTACTTCCATCTGAATGAACTGATTTTATCCGACCAAATATATCCATTGAAATTTTATTTTATAATTTGTATCTCATACATTTCTTAACCGTTGGAATTTTTTCTATTCAATTTTCTTCTTTTTAGTAAAGTATTCAATTGACATGTTGTAAAATTAAAGTTTTTCATGTAACATGTCATAAGCAAGTTCCTAACTTGACATTATGTGGGAAAAATCATTTTTATTTTTAGATCCATGGAATATGAAGAATCCTTTGATAATTTTGGTTTTAGCGACGACAATTTTGATTTTAATAATGTTTATCCTGAATCCTTACAATCGGAAGACGATGAAAAACCGTATCCAATACCTCCTCCAGTATTTACTCCCCCTGCTCCATGTCTTATGCCAGACAATGAAGGTCAAGTTAAATCCATATATTTCAGTAATGTTGGCCTACTTAAGGGCTTTATTAAGGAGAATCCTCAGTTGGTTGAGAATTGGGTTATTGTTCTCCCAATCATCTCAATAGGTGCCATCCGTTATGATCGTCGCCGTAAGGATGTTCCTTCACTATTTAATTCACCCTCAATTAATAAATCTCCCACAACATTAAATTTTTTATTGTTATGCCTCGTAGATTACGTAGACGTAGTTATTCACGCGGACGTCCATTAAAGACTGTAAAGTATTCTAATGAGACTTATAATTGTTCCGGAAACATTACATTTAATACAGGCTCTGGTGACGGTGCCGTAGGTGATCAAGTAAATACCACTCTTATCACTGCTGTCGCTACCCAAGGTATGCGTAAAGTAAAGAATTTTACTTTAAAAATGATTACAGATGTTGATATTCCATTATTATGGGCTCTAGTATATGTTCCAGATGGTACAGTTCCTCAATCTATGTCACTTGGTACCCCTGCTGCTCCTGTTTCATTATATGAACCCAATCAAAATGTTATAATGTCAGGGTACCTTACCCCTAATGCTCAACAGACTCAAGTATTTCGTACTAGGTTAGCACGTAATTTGAATTCAGGTGATTGTATTGTTTTATGTTTAAAAGTATCCATTCCTGGTACTGAAATCACCGATAAGTTCTTAGGGGTTCAATTAAATTATGCTATTACTTATTAATAAAAAAATTTTCCCACTGTTATTTTTTATGTTTGATCCACATCGTATTGGACCTATTAGTGAATCTTATTATTCACGTAATAAGGGACGTGTTATACAACGTAAGTTGGTACCTCCTATTAATCCACCTCTTACTAAATATGATCTAGATCGTGCTTATGAAGTTCTTAAGAACAATGGTAGGATTCCTGATTATACTATTCAAGATACCATTGTTAATTATCCTGGTGGTTCTAGTACTAAAAGAATTGCTTATGAAATTGGATCTACTATTAAGGTTATTATACCAATATCTTTTATATCTATTTCAGATGTTTCTGGTTTTATTCCATTATCACAATTTACTTATATCACTAATTTAAATCAGACAATAGATCCAACACATTATTATGTTATTATTCAAATTGAACCTAATCAACCCAATTCTGAATATACTGAGATATATGTCAATTATTTACATCAATCATCTATTTCTAGTTCAGGTACTTATTATTATTATTTATATGATTTTGGTACTACTTTTCCATCAGTTAATAATCGAACAGTTGGGTTTTTTTTACATCTAATAATTCTCTTGTATTTTATATTCGTGAAACCAATTTTTGATGTATCTGCACCCAGTGTTTTAATTGTTCCTAATTCTAATTATTCATTTATTTTTTAATTGTAAAATGTAAACCATTCAATTGATTTTAAGATAATTTCTTTTTTCTATCGGTTTTTCTGGTTAATTTTTTTTTTCTTTTCGACTCAGCACATAAGTGATAATAACAAAGTTTGTTCACTCTATGGGCAATTGAGAACTTTTTTTTTTTTTTTTTCTTTTTCTTTAAACCAAGGTACCCCCTCCCCCCAAAAGAAGCCCTAATGGCGAATGAGTGCATTTATCACGAGCTGGCCGTAGCCCGACCTCGCGGAGCCCTTTTTTATATAAGGGCGGAGACCAGAGAAGTAGATAAAGTGCAACAGGGGTGGGGGTTAGGCACTTTTTCTTTTTGTTGTTGACCGTTATTTAGGACGATTAAAAATAAAAATATTTAGAGCCTAGTCTTTTCCTGCGGAGGACGTTAGTTGGTACCTCCAAAGGATTATTACCTAGGCTCTAAATTATTTTTTATCCCAATTGAATACTTCAGTTCACTTTTAATTGAATACTTTACATCGAAATTCAATTCATTTTGATCGTCTTTTTGGTGACCGTTAAACGATAGGATTTTTATTCCAATTGAATAGGCATTCAATTTAGGTACCTTCAATAACATTTAAGGTTAAATTGCAAAATGAATTAATTTTTTATTTAATTCATTAAAATAGACTTATCCAGTCTGGTACTTAGGAATACATCTTCTTCAGATTTTATTTCGACTTCAGTAAATCTTCTTCGTAAGGCATCCAGATCTACTTTATTTTCTATGCATTCTTCCATTGAGTAATTTGCAGTGATTACTATGAACCATTTACCCGGATTAATCACTGTTCTTGCTCCTTTTATTTCTTGTGTTTGATAGTAACGATCTGCCCAAGTCTTCAGGAATGACATCAATACTTTAATTTTATCAGGGTCTACATCTTCGAATAGTATGCACTTTGTTTCCAAGTCATCATAACCATCAAACCATTTATTTTGCCACTTCGTACATATCTCATTTGGCTCGAATTGGTTCCTCACCCATCTACTCTTTCCGACTCCAGGTGGTCCCCATATCCACCAGTTCTTTAATTTCAGATTTCCATTCCATGCATTACATTTTTTGATATGATCACTCTTCCAATCCAATAATTTGTTCCTTTGGTGAAACGCCTCTAATGGATATTTATTAGTGAATTCCAACCATGGTATTGTAATTAAATCATCCAACAATTTCTTGGTCCGTTCTAATTTTTGAAATATACTTCTCAGTATCTTGAGTAAATTCTCCTAACTTTAAAATATTTCTTCCTGTTTTTGTGCAATATCTATAATTGTCCAATTCTGACCCATTTGCAACTATAAAATAACAACCTGGGAAAGCTGCACTTAATGTGTTTCTATAATAATTTTTTTTCTACATGTAAATATCCCTGAATGTGTTTAGTTCCCGTCGAGGGAGCGAATTCCTCTTCTGCAATTAATCTTTTGATGTCATTGATAATATTATTTCTTAACATTGTATTTAAATCTTCCACTGCATCTTTTACTGATAATAATGTTTGCCAATTATCTGGTGGGTTGTTCCACGTAAAACACCACCTTTTGGCTCGTGGATTTACTTCCATCTGAATGAACTGATTTTTATCCGACCAAATATATCCATTGAAATTTTATTTTATAATTTGTATCTCATACATTTCTTAACCGTTGGAATTTTTTTCTATTCAATTTTTCTTCTTTTTTAGTAAAGTATTCAATTGACATGTTGTAAAATTAAAGTTTTTCATGTAACATGTCATAAGCAAGTTCCTAACTTGACATTATGTGGGAAAAATCATTTTTTTTTTTTAGATCCATGGAATATGAAGAATCCTTTGATAATTTTGGTTTTAGCGACGACAATTTTGATTTTAATAATGTTTATCCTGAATCCTTACAATCGGAAGACGATGAAAAACCGTATCCAATACCTCCTCCAGTATTTACTCCCCCTGCTCCATGTCTTATGCCAGACAATGAAGGTCAAGTTAAATCCATATATTTCAGTAATGTTGGCCTACTTAAGGGCAATCGTATATTCATAATAAATAAACATACTTTGAATATATATATTTGAGAGAGTGTTATTAACATTAATATTTGAAATTATAAAACTATTCGAATATGTGAAATTTATGATCGAAATATAATATGTAAATGATAATGTATATGTTAATGTAAATGTATTAGCTAATGTTATATTCGAAATTGATACAGTGATGCTTTGATATTGAATAAACGTATTTGATTTAGTGAATGTATTTGATAATGAAAATGCGCTTGATTTATTATATGTATTTGAATTAGTAAATGTATTTGAATTAGAAAAAGTATTTGATAATGAAAATGAATTTGATTTAGTAAAGTTATTTGAATTAGAAAAAGTATTTGATAATGAAAATGAATTTGAATTCGAAAATGTATTTGAATTAGTAAATATATTTGATTGAGAAAATGTTTGTGTTGATGGAATGCATTCGTCAATTATTGTTCCTTTGGCAACAGAAAACTGCCAAATGTGTCACCATTATATGTCGAAGGCACCATAACAGATGTAACTGTGACACCATCAAATCCATTTCCAACTGTTGGTGATTCATTACCATTAAAATAAATACATTTAAGTGATGGACAATAAGAAAATGCATAATTTCCAATTGTTTTAACATTTTCGCCAATAAAAAGTGTTTCTAAATTAGAACATGAATAAAATGCATAACTTTCAATAGTTTCAACATTTTCTTCAAGAATAATCGTTTTGATATTATAACATGTCATAAATGCTCTTTCACATATTGATATAACTGAATTTAGTATTGTATATGAATTTGTTACATTTCCTGGTGGATAAATAATTAATTTTTTTTTTTTTTTATCATATAAAATTCCATCATTTTCATAATTAGAATAATATAAATTTTCATTGGAAACATAAATAAATTGAAGTTTTGAACAATATATAAATGGATTTGCTGATATTGATGTGACTGATTTTGGAATTGTAATGTTTTTGATATTAACACAGCTTTGAAATGCATAGTTTCCAATTGTTATTAAATCTTCTCCTAATTCAACAATTTCTAAGTTATTACAGCTTGAAAATGCATTTTTGACCAATTGTATAAACTAATTTACCAATTTCAACTGAAGATAATGAATTCCATTTTGCAAAAGCTGAACTTGGTATTGTATCAATTCCTTCAATGATTAAATGTTGTGCTGAATTTTGATGATTTTCATAATCATTTGAAAAATCAGTTTCATTATTTAATATTAATGTTTGATTTTCATTAACATATACAAATTGAAATGAATTTTTGATAAATAAAATAAATATTAATGAAATAATTTGTATGTTACATTTTGTTTTGTTGATATTATATTTTTTAAATGAATTATTTGAAAATAACCTCAAGAAAATAAAATTAAAGACAAAAACATAAATTATTAATGTTGAAATATTGAATAAAAATAAATATTTTAAATATTTTGTGCTTATATTTTGAAGGTTGATTAATTGGATGTTTGATTTGAAATATATTAATAAATACATTTTTTTTTTTTTTTTTATTTCTTTGTTCTTAAAGAAATTATTTTTATTTAACAAATGAAATGAAAAAAAATTGGAATTAAAAAGTAAACTTTTTTGAAATACAACATCAAGGTTTTTTTTTTTTACTAAGCATATTACATGGTATATGTTTCATAATGCGAATATTTTTATAAATTTTTGTTGATTTGTGATTTTAGAGTATAAATTTTTTTTATCTCTTAAAAAAACTTAGACTAACACATACAATTTGAGATAGAATCAAAGTTATATAGATGTACAAAAACATACACTGGATATAACTTGTTTTCTCTTCAACAATGAATTTGATTTCTTAACGGTTATCTATTGTTCGCATCGATGGGTATACCCAAAATTTTAATGACACGATCGTTTTGGCTTTGGTTCAAAACGCTCAAGCTAAAAATTTATAAATTAGGTCGTAAAAAACCAAAGTCAATCATTTTAATATTAAGTATCTACTCTCATATATTAATGAGAGATCTCGTTATTTACACCTTTAATATTAACTAAGCTATAATATCATCTTTCACTTTTTTGAGTTATCGCAAAATTTACAAAATTAGTAAGTTATACTTAAATAAATTATAATAACTCAAAATATTATAGTAAAAATTATCAGAAATTGTTTAGTGGGCATTGTATTTGGTGAAAGCTCATTAAAACTTTTACTTATGAATACATTTTTAATTTAATATCATACAACATTACACATTTCATGATTTTATATATATTACACCATTTTATTTATTATTCTTGTTCCTCCTCTTTTTTTTTTTTTTTTTCCATCTACTCTTTCCGACTCCAGGTGGTCCCCATATCCACCAGTTCTTTAATTTCAGCTTTCCATTCCATGCATTACATTTTTTGATATGATCACTCTTCCAATCCAATAATTTGTTCCTTTGGTGAAACGCCTCTAATGGATATTTATTAGTGAATTCCAACCATGGTATTGTAATTAAATCATCCAACAATTTCTTGGTCCGTTCTAATTTTGAAATATACTTCTCAGTATCTTGAGTAAATTCTCCTAACTTTAAAATATTTCTTCCTGTTTTTGTGCAATATCTATAATTGTCCAATTCTGACCCATTTGCAACTATAAAATAACAACCTGGGAAAGCTGCACTTAATGTGTTTCTATAATAATTTTTTTTCTACATGTAAATATCCCTGAATGTGTTTAGTTCCCGTCGAGGGAGCGAATTCCTCTTCTGCAATTAATCTTTTGATGTCATTGATAATATTATTTCTTAACATTGTATTTAAATCTTCCACTGCATCTTTTACTGATAATAATGTTTGCCAATTATCTGGTGGGTTGTTCCACGTAAAACACCACCTTTTGGCTCGTGGATTTACTTCCATCTGAATGAACTGATTTTATCCGACCAAATATATCCATTGAAATTTTATTTTATAATTTGTATCTCATACATTTCTTAACCGTTGGAATTTTTTCTATTCAATTTTCTTCTTTTTTAGTAAAGTATTCAATTGACATGTTGTAAAAATTAAAGTTTTTCATGTAACATGTCATAAGCAAGTTCCTAACTTGACATTATGTGGGAAAAATCATTTTTATTTTTTAGATCCATGGAATATGAAGAATCCTTTGATAATTTTGGTTTTAGCGACGACAATTTTGATTTTTAATAATGTTTATCCTGAATCCTTACAATCGGAAGACGATGAAAAACCGTATCCAATACCTCCTCCAGTATTTACTCCCCCTGCTCCATGTCTTATGCCAGACAATGAAGGTCAAGTTAAATCCATATATTTCAGTAATGTTGGCCTACTTAAGGGCTTTATTAAGGAGAATCCTCAGTTGGTTGAGAATTGGGTTATTGTTCTCCCAATCATCTCAATAGGTGCCATCCGTTATGATCGTCGCCGTAAGGATGTTCCTTCCTATTTAATTCACCCTCAATTAATAAATCTCCCACAACATTAAATTTTTTATTGTTATGCCTCGTAGATTACGTAGACGTAGTTATTCACGTGGACGTCCATTAAAGACTGTAAAGTATTCTAATGAGACTTATAATTGTTCCGGAAACATTACATTTAATACAGGCTCTGGTGACGGTGCCGTAGGTGATCAAGTAAATACCACTCTTATCACTGCTGTCGCTACCCAAGGTATGCGTAAAGTAAAGAATTTTACTTTAAAAATGATTACAGATGTTGATATTCCATTATT
The DNA here is from genome assembly GCF_020186115.1 of Histomonas meleagridis. Taxonomy (NCBI): domain Eukaryota; phylum Parabasalia; order Tritrichomonadida; family Dientamoebidae; genus Histomonas; species Histomonas meleagridis. The sequence continues at coordinate 969,708 of NW_027150820.1, forward strand.
ATGGGCTCTAGTATATGTTCCAGATGGTACAGTTCCTCAATCTATGTCACTTGGTACCCCTGCTGCTCCTGTTTCATTATATGAACCCAATCAAAATGTTATAATGTCAGGGTACCTTACCCCTAATGCTCAACAGACTCAAGTATTTCGTACTAGGTTAGCACGTAATTTAAATTCAGGTGATTGTATTGTTTTATGTTTAAAAGTATCCATTCCTGGTACTGAAATCACCGATAAGTTCTTAGGGGATCAATTAAATTATGCCATTACTTATTAATAAAAAAATTTTCCCACTGTTATTTTTTATGTTTGATCCACATCGTATTGGACCCTATTAGTGAATCTTATTATTCACGTAATAAGGGACGTGTTATACAACGTAAGTTGGTACCTCCTATTAATCCACCTCTTACTAAATATGATCTAGATCGTGCTTATGAAGTTCTTAAGAACAATGGTAGGATTCCTGATTATACTATTCAAGATACCATTGTTAATTATCCTGGTGGTTCTAGTACTAAAAGAATTGCTTATGAAATTGGATCTACTATTAAGGTTATTATACCAATATCTTTTATATCTATTTCAGATGTTTCTGGTTTTATTCCATTATCACAATTTACTTATATCACTAATTTAAATCAGACAATAGATCCAACACATTATTATGTTATTATTCAAATTGAACCTAATCAACCCAATTCTGAATATACTGAGATATATGTCAATTATTTACATCAATCATCTATTTCTAGTTCAGGTACTTATTATTATTATTTATATGATTTTGGTACTACTTTTCCATCAGTTAATAATCGAACAGTTGGGTTTTTTTTACATCTAATAATTCTCTTGTATTTTATATTCGTGAAACCAATTTTGAAGTATCTGCACCCAGTGTTTTAATTGTTCCTAATTCTAATTATTCATTTAATTTTTAATTGTAAAATGTAAACCATTCAATTGATTTTAAGATAATTTCTTTTTTCTATCGGTTTTTCTGGTTAATTTTTTTTTTCTTTTCGACTCAGCACATAAGTGATAATAACAAAGTTTGTTCACTCTATGGGCAATTGAGAACTTTTTTCTTTTTTTCTTTTTCTTTAAACCAAGGTACCCCCTCCCCCAAAAGAAGCCCTAATGGCGAATGAGTGCATTTATCACGAGCTGGCCGTAGCCCGACCTCGCGGAGCCCTTTTTTATATAAGGGCGGAGACCAGAGAAGTAGATAAAGTGCAACAGGGGTGGGGGTTAGGCACTTTTTCTTTTTGTTGTTGACCGTTATTTAGACGATTAAAAATAAAAATATTTAGAGCCTAGTCTTTTCCTGCGGAGGACGTTAGTTGGTACCTCCAAAGGATTATTACCTAGGCTCTAAATTATTTTTTGTACCAATTGAATACTTCAGTTCACTTTTAATTGAATACTTTACGTTGAAATTCAATTCATTTTGATCGTCTTTTTGGTGACCGTTAAACGATAGGATTTTTATTCCAATTGAATAGGCATTCAATTTAGGTACCTTCAATAACATTTAAGGTTAAATTGCAAAATGAATTAATTTTTTATTTAATTCATTAAAATAGACTTATCCAGTCTGGTACTTAGGAATACATCTTCTTCAGATTTTATTTCGACTTCAGTAAATCTTCTTCGTAAGGCATCCAGATCTACTTTATTTTCTATGCATTCTTCCATTGAGTAATTTGCAGTGATTACTATGAACCATTTACCCGGATTAATCACTGTTCTTGCTCCTTTTATTTCTTGTGTTTGATAGTAACGATCTGCCCAAGTCTTCAGGAATGACATCAATACTTTAATTTTATCAGGGTCTACATCTTCGAATAGTATGCACTTTGTTTCCAAGTCATCATAACCATCAAACCATTTATTTTGCCACTTCTGTACATATCTCATTTGGCTCGAATTGGTTCCTCACCCATCTACTCTTTCCGACTCCAGGTGGTCCCCCATATCCACCAGTTCTTTAATTTCAGATTTCCATTCCATGCATTACATTTTTTTGATATGATCACTCTTCCAATCCAATAATTTGTTCCTTTGGTGAAACGCCTCTAATGGATATTTATTAGTGAATTCCAACCATGGTATTGTAATTAAATCATCCAACAATTTCTTGGTCCGTTCTAATTTTGAAATATACTTCTCAGTATCTTGAGTAAATTCTCCTAACTTTAAAATATTTCTTCCTGTTTTTGTGCAATATCTATAATTGTCCAATTCTGACCCATTTGCAACTATAAAATAACAACCTGGGAAAGCTGCACTTAATGTGTTTCTATAATAATTTTTTTCTACATGTAAATATCCCTGAATGTGTTTAGTTCCCGTCGAGGGAGCGAATTCCTCTTCTGCAATTAATCTTTTGATGTCATTGATAATATTATTTCTTAACATTGTATTTAAATCTTCCACTGCATCTTTTACTGATAATAATGTTTGCCAATTATCTGGTGGGTTGTTCCACGTAAAACACCACCTTTTGGCTCGTGGATTTACTTCCATCTGAATGAACTGATTTTTATCCGACCAAATATATCCATTGAAATTTTATTTTATAATTTGTATCTCATACATTTCTTAACCGTTGGAATTTTTTCTATTCAATTTTCTTCTTTTTAGTAAAGTATTCAATTGACATGTTGTAAAATTAAAGTTTTTCATGTAACATGTCATAAGCAAGTTCCTAACTTGACATTATGTGGGAAAAATCATTTTTATTTTTAGATCCATGGAATATGAAGAATCCTTTGATAATTTTGGTTTTAGCGACGACAATTTTGATTTTTAATAATGTTTATCCTGAATCCTTACAATCGGAAGACGATGAAAAACCGTATCCAATACCTCCTCCAGTATTTACTCCCCCTGCTCCATGTCTTATGCCAGACAATGAAGGTCAAGTTAAATCCATATATTTTCAGTAATGTTGGCCTACTTAAAGGGCTTTTATTAAGGAGAATCCTCAGTTGGTTGAGAATTGCTATTGTTCTCCCAATCATCTCAATAGGTGCCATCCGTTATGATCGTCGCCGTAAGGATGTTCCTTCCCTATTTAATTCACCCTCAATTAATAAATCTCCCACAACATTAAATTTTTTTATTGTTATGCCTCGTAGATTACGTAGACGTAGTTATTCNCGCGGCNGTCCATTAAAGACTGTAAAGTATTCTAATGAGACTTGTAATTGTTCCGGAAACATTACATTTAATACAGGCTCTGGTGACGGTGCCGTCGGTGATCAAGTCAATAACACTCTTATGATTGCTGTCGGTACCCAAGGAATGCGTAAAGTAAAGAATTTTACTTTTAAAAATGATTACAGATGTTGATATTCCATTATTATGGGCTCTAGTATATGTTCCAGATGGTACAGTTCCTCAATCTATGTCACTTGGTACCCCTGCTGCTCCTGTTTCATTATATGAACCCAATCAAAATGTTATAATGTCAGGGTACCTTACCCCTAATGCTCAACAGACTCAAGTATTTCGTACTAGGTTAGCACGTAATTTGAATTCAGGTGATTGTATTGTTTTATGTTTAAAAGTATCCATTCCTGGTACTGAAATCACCGATAAGTTCTTAGGGGTTCAATTAAATTATGCTATTACTTATTAATAAAAAATTTTCCCCACTGTTATTTTTTATGTTTGATCCACATCGTATTGGACCTATTAGTGAATCTTATTATTCACGTAATAAGGGACGTGTTATACAACGTAAGTTGGTACCTCCTATTAATCCACCTCTTACTAAATATGATCTAGATCGTGCTTATGAAGTTCTTAAGAACAATGGTAGGATTCCTAATTATACTATTCAAGATACCATTGTTAATTATCCTGGTGGTTCTAGTACTAAAAGAATTGCTTATGAAATTGGATCTACTATTAAGGTTATTATACCAATATCTTTTATATCTATTTCAGATATTCCTGGTTTTATTCCATTATCACAATTTACTTATATCACTAATTTAAATCAGACAATAGATCCAACACATTATTATGTTATTATTCAAATTGAACCTAATCAACCCAATTCTGAATATACTGAGATATATGTCAATTATTTACATCAATCATCTATTTCTAGTTCAGGTACTTATTATCATTTTTGAAGTATCTGCACCCAGTGTTTTAATTGTTCCTAATTCTAATTATTCATTTAATTTTTAATTGTAAAATGTAAACCATTCAATTGATTTTAAGATAATTTCTTTTTTCTATCGGTTTTTCTGGTTAATTTTTTTTTTCTTTTCGACTCAGCACATAAGTGATAATAACAAAGTTTGTTCACTCTATGGGCAATTGAGAACTTTTTTCTTTTTTTCTTTTTCTTTAAACCAAGGTACCCCCTCCCCCAAAAGAAGCCCTAATGGCGAATGAGTGCATT